>NC_092336.1:235695000-236307500 GCF_046630445.1 Rutidosis leptorrhynchoides
GTTAGTAGTCTTGTTTTTACTTATGTAGTTCATTATTAATATACTTAATGATATGTTTACTTATCATAGTATCATGTTAACTATATATATATCCATATATATGTCATCATATAGTTTTTACAAGTTTTAACGTTCGTGAATCACCGGTCAACTTGGGTGGTCAATTGTCTATATGAAACATATTTCAATTAATCAAGTCTTAAAGTTTGATTGCTTAACATGTTGGAAACATTTAATCATGTAAATATCAATCTCAATTAATATATATAAACATGGAAAAGTTCGGGTCACTACAGTACCTACCCGTTAAATAAATTTCGTCCTGAAATTTTAAGCTGTTGAAGGTGTTGACGAATCTTCTGGAAATAGATGCGGGTATTTGTTCTTCATCTAATCTTCACGCTCCCAGGTGAACTCGGGTCCTCTACGAGCATTCCATCGAACTTTAACAATTGGTATCTTGTTTTGCTTAAGTCTTTTAACCTCACGATCCATTATTTCGACGGGTTCTTCGATGAATTGAAGTTTTTCGTTGATTTGGATTTCATCTAACGGAATAGTGAGATCTTCTTTAGCAAAACATTTCTTCAAATTCGAGACGTGGAAATTGTTATGTACAGCCGCGAGTTGTTGAGGTAACTCAAGTCGGTAAGCTACTGGTCCGACACGATCAATAATCTTGAATGGTCCAATATACCTTGGATTTAATTTTCCTCGTTTACCAAATCGAACAACGCCTTTCCAAGGTGCTACTTTAAGCATGACCATCTCTCCAATTTCAAATTCTATATCTTTTCTTTTAATGTCAGCGTAGCTCTTTTGTCGACTTTGGGCGGTTTTCAACCGTTGTTGAATTTGGATGATCTTCTCGGTAGTTTCTTGTATAATCTCCGGACCCGTAATTTGTCTATCCCCCACTTCACTTCAACAAATCGGAGACCTGCACTTTCTACCATAAAGTGCTTCAAACGGCGCCATCTCAATGCTTGAATGGTAGCTGTTGTTGTAGGAAAATTCTGCTAACGGTAGATGTCGATCCCAACTGTTTCCGAAATCAATAACACATGCTCGTAGCATGTCTTAAAGCGTTTGTATCATCCTTTCGCTCTGCCCATCAGTTTGTGGATGATAGGCAGTACTCATGTCTAGACGAGTTCCTAATGCTTGCTGTAATGTCTGCCAGAATCTTGAAATAAATCTGCCATCCCTATCAGAGATAATAGAGATTGGTATTCCATGTCTGGAGATGACTTCCTTCAAATACAGTCGTGCTAACTTCTCCATCTTGTCATCTTCTCTTATTGGCAGGAAATGTGCTGATTTGGTGAGACGATCAACTATTACCCAAATAGTATCAAAACCACTTGCAGTCCTTGGCAATTTAGTGATGAAATCCATGGTAATGTTTTCCCATTTCCATTCTGGGATTTCGGGTTGTTGAAGTAGACCTGATGGTTTCTGATGCTCAGCTTTGACCTTAGAACACGTCAAACATTCTCCTACGTATTTAGCAACATCGGCTTTCATACCCGGCCACCAAAAATATTTCTTAAGATCCTTGTACATCTTCCCCGTTCCAGGATGTATTGAGTATCTGGTTTTATGAGCTTCTCTAAGTACCATTTCTCTCATATCTCCAAATTTTGGTACCCAAATCCTTTCAGCCCTATAACGGGTTCCGTCTTCCCGAATATTAAGATGCTTTTCCGATCCTTTGGGTATTTCATCCTTTAAATTTCCCTCTTTTAAAACTCCTTGTTGCGCCTCCTTTATTTGAGTAGTAAGGTTATTATGAATCATTATATTCATAGATTTTACTCGAATGGGTTCTCTGTCCTTCCTGCTCAAGGCATCGGCTACCACATTTGCCTTCCCCGGGTTGTAACGAATCTCAAAGTCGTAATCATTCAATAATTCAATCCACCTACGCTGCCTCATATTCAGTTGTTTCTGATTAAATATGTGTTGAAGACTTTTGTGGTCGGTATATATAATACTTTTGACCCCATATAAGTAGTGCCTCCAAGTCTTTAATGCAAAAACAACCGCGCCTAATTCCAAATCATGCGTCGTATAATTTTGTTCGTGAATCTTCAATTGTCTAGACGCATAAGCAATCACCTTCGTTCGTTGCATTAATACACAACCGAGACCTTGCTTTGATGCGTCACAATAAATCACAAAATCATCATTCCCTTCAGGCAATGACAATATAGGTGCCGTAGTTAGCTTTTTCTTCAATAACTGAAACGCTTTCTCTTGTTCATCATTCCATTCAAATTTCTTCCCTTTATGCGTTAATGCAGTCAAGGGTTTTGCTATTCTGGAAAAGTCTTGGATGAACCTTCTGTAGTAACCAGCTAGTCCTAAAAACTGGCGTATGTGTTTCGGAGTTTTCGGGGTTTCCCACTTTTCAACAGTTTCTATCTTTGCCGGATCCACCTTAATACCTTCTTTGTTCACTATGTGACCGAGGAATTGAACTTCTTCCAACCAAAATGCACACTTTGAAAACTTAGCGTACAATTCTTCCTTCCTCAATACTTCTAACACCTTTCTCAAATGTTCACGGTGTTCTTGGTCATTCTTTGAGTAAATAAGTATGTCATCAATGAAAACAATGACAAACTTGTCAAGGTATGGTCCACACACTCGGTTCATAAGGTCCATGAACACAGCTGGTGCATTAGTTAAACCAAACGGCATGACAATAAACTCGTAATGACCGTAACGTGTTCTGAAAGCAGTCTTTGGAATATCATCTTCTTTCACCCGCATTTGATGATACCCAGAACGTAAGTCAATCTTTGAATAAACTGACGAGCCTTGTAGTTAATCAAATAAGTCGTCGATTCTCGGTAGTGGGTAGCGGTTCTTGATGGTAAGTTTGTTCAACTCTCGGTAGTCGATACACAACCTGAATGTACCATCTTTCTTCTTGACAAACAAAACAGGAGCTCCCCACGGTGATGTGCTTGGTCGAATGAAACCACGCTCTAAAAGTTCTTGTAATTGGCTTTGCAGTTCTTTCATCTCGCTGGGTGCGAGTCTGTAAGTAGCACGAGCTATTGGTGCAGCTCCTGGTACAAGATCTATTTGAAATTCAACGGATCGATGTGGGGGTAATCCCGGTAATTCTTTCGGAAATACATCGGGAAATTCTTTTGCAATGGGAACATCATTGATGCTCTTTTCTTCAGTTTGTACTTTCTCGACGTGTGCTAGAACAGCATAGCAACCTTTTCTTATTAGTTTTTGTGCCTTCAAATTACTAATAAGATGTAGCTTCGTGTTGCCCTTTTCTCCATACACCATTAAGGGTTTTCCTTTTTCTCGTATAATGCGAATTGCATTTTTGTAACAAACGATCTCTGCTTTCACTTCTTTCAACCAGTCCATACCGATTATCACATCAAAACTCCCTAACTCTACTGGTATCAAATCAATCTTAAATGTTTCGGTAACCAGTTTAATTTCTCGATTCCGACATATATTATCTGCTGAAATTAATTTACCATTTGCTAATTCGAGTAAAAATTTACTATCCAAAGGCGTCAACGGACAACTTAATTTAGCACAAAAATCTCTACTCATATAGCTTCTATCCGCACCCGAATCAAATAAAACGTAAGCAGATTTATTATCAATAAGAAACGTACCCGTAACAAGCTCCGGGTCTTCCTGTGCCTCTGCCGCATTAATATTGAAAACTCTTCCGCGGCTTTGTCCATTCGTGTTCTCCTGGTTCGGGCAATTTCTAATAATGTGGCCCGGTTTTTCACATTTATAACAAACTACATTGGCATAACTTGCTCCGACACTACTTGCTCCGCCATTACTCGTTCCGACACCATTTGTTCCTTTCGTTCTATTAACCCCTGGTCCATAGACCTCACACTTTGCCGCGCTATGACCATTTCTTTTACACTTGTTGCAAAATTTGGTGCAGAACCCCGAGTGATACTTTTCACACCTTTGGCATAGCTGCTTCTGATTGTTGTTGTTGCTGCGGTTATTATTGTTGTTGGGATGATTGTTGTAGTTGCTGTTATTGGTGTTGTTGTTGTTGGGCCGTTTGTTGTAGTTGCGATTGATGTTGCGATTGTTGGGATAATTGTTGCGATTATTGTTGTAATTGCTGTTGTTGTTGTATTGGTGATTCTTATCACCGTTTTCCTCCCACTTTCTTTTGACTTGCTTCACATTGGCCTCTTCAGCAGTCTGTTCTTTAATTCTTTCTTCAATCTGGTTCACTAGTTTGTGAGCCATTCTACATGCCTGTTGTATGGAGGCGAGCTCGTGTGAACTTATATCTTCTTGGATTCTTTCCGGTAATCCTTTCACAAACGCGTCGATCTTCTCTTCCTCATCTTCGAATGCTCCCGGACACAATAGGCACAATTCTGTGAATCGTCTTTCGTACGTGGTAATATCAAATCCTTGGGTTCGTAACCCTCTAAGTTCTGTCTTGAGCTTATTGACCTCGGTTCTGGGACGGTACTTCTCGTTCATCAAGTGCTTGAATGCTGACCACGGTAGTGCGTACGCATCGCCTTGTCCCCCTTGCTCTAGATAGGTATTCCACCATGTTAACGCAGAACCTGTGAAGGTATGCGTAGCGTACTTCACTTTGTCCTCTTCAGTACACTTACTTATGGCAAACACCGATTCGACCTTCTCGGTCCACCGTTTCAATCCGATCGGTCCTTCGGTTCCATCAAATTCCAAAGGTTTGCAGGCAGTAAATTCTTTGTAGGTGCATCCTACACGATTTCCTGTACTGCTAGATCCAAGGTTATTGTTGGTATGTAGCGCAGCCTGTACTGCGGCTATGTTTGAAGCTAGAAAAGTACGGAATTCCTCTTCATTCATATTCACGGTGTGTCGAATAGTCGGTGCCATTTCCTTCAAAATAGTCAAATGGAACAAGTTAATCATACAGAATATTAAGAGTAGTTAATAGTATTTCGTAGCATAATATGAACTCATTTATAAAATCTTTTTCTTCATATTAGCGTTTTATAAGTTTAAATTCGGGTAGTACCTACCCGTTAAGTTCATACTTAGTAGCTAATATACAATTCAACTACTACAATTCTATATGAAAAACTGATTATAATAATATTTCGCGTTCAAACTTTTACACAATATTTTACAAACTTACAATACCGCTTATTTTACATATAGCATGAAATATAGCACACAATAAATTTGATACAAGATGGTTGTGAAGATAATTCTAGCTAGTACACAAGTCGTTCAACAAAGGCAATAAAGACACGTAATTCATACGTCCAGAAACAAGTCATGCATTCTGGTTTTACTAGGATTACTTCCCATCCTTGGTCTTGTGGAACATAACCGTTATGGCCGTTGATAAGACAGCGTGTTGTAACGTCGTCAAAGGGACGAGGGTTACGTAATGTCCAACAGTCCCGTAACAATCTAAAAACCTCATTTCTTACCCCAATTACCGACTTCGTCACTTGTGGGAACGTTTTGTTTAATAGCTGTAGCCCGATGTTCTTGTTCTCACTTTGGTGAGAAGCGAACATTACTAATCTGTAAGCATAACATGCTTCTTTATGTTGCATGTTAGCCGCTTTTTCTAAATCATGAAGTCCAATATTCGGATATATTGAGTCAAAATAATTTCTTAACCCATTGCGTAAAATAGCATTTGGGTTCCCCGCAATATATGCGTCAAAGTAAACACATCGTAACTTATGGATTTCCCAATGTGATATCCCCCATCTTTCGAACGAAAGCCTTTTATAACCAAGGCATTCTTGGAACGTTCTTCGAATGTCTTACAAACTGATCTCGCCTTAAATAGTTGTGTCAAAGAATTCTGACCGACTCTAGACAAGATTTCATCAATCATGTCTCCGGGTAGGTCTCTTAAAATATTGGGTTGTCTATCCATTTTGTGTTTTTATACTGTAAAATAGACAAGAGTTAGATTCATAAAAAAAATACTTATTAATACAAGCAATTTTTACATATATCATAAAGCATAAGCACACTATATTACATATATTACACCACACGAATACAACTATCTTATTCCGACTCGCTTGTTTCTTCTTCTTCGGTTTTGGTTCGTTTTGCCAAGTTTCTAGGGATATATGATGTTCCCCTAATATGAGCCGTCGTAATCCACATTGGTTTAGAAAAACCTGGTGGTTTAGAGGTTCCCGGGTCATTGTTACAACTTAAGGACTTCGGGGGTTGACGATACATATAAAGTTCATTGGGGTTGGAATTAGATTTCTCTATTTTTATGCCCTTTCCCTTATTATTTTCTTTTGCCTTTTTAAATTCAGTTGGGGTAATTTCTATAACATCATCGGAATTCTCATCGGAATCCGATTCATCGGAGAATTGGTAATCCTCCCAATATTTTGCTTCCTTGGCGGAAACACCATTGACCATAATTAACCTTGGTCGGTTGGTTGAGGATTTTATTTTACTTAACCATTTTATTATTTCCCCCACCGGTTCTATTTCTTCATCCGGTTCCGATTCTTCTTCCGGTTCCGATTCTTCTTCCGGTTCCGACTCTTCTTCCGGTTCCTCTTCGGGAACTTGTGAATCAGTCCACGAATCATTCCAATTTACATTTGACTCTTCATTATTATTAGGTGAGTCAATGGGACTTGTTCTAGAGGTAGACATCCATCACATAATATCAAACGCGTTAAGAGATTAATATATCACATAATATTCATATGTTAAAAATATATAGTTTCCAACAAAATTTGTTAAGCAATCATTTTTCAAGTAAACACGATCGAAGTCCAGACTCACTAATGCATCCTAACAAACTCGATAAGACACACTAATGCAAAATTCTGGTTCTCTAAGACCAACGCTCGGATACCAACTGAAATGTCCCGTTCTTATTGATTAAAAACGTTCCATATTAATTGATTTCGTTGCGAGGTTTTGACCTCTATATGAGACGTTTTTGAAAGACTGCATTCATTTTAAAACAAACCATAACCTTTATTTCATCAATAAAGGTTTAAAAAGCTTTACGTAGATTATCAAATGATGATAATCTAAAATATCCTGTTTACACACAACCATTACATAATGGTTTACAATACAAATATGTTACAACAAAATAAGTTTCTTGAATGCAGTTTTTACACAATATCATACAAGCATGGACTCCAAATCTCGTCCTTATTTAAGTATGCGACAGCGGAAGCTCTTAATAATCACCTGAGAATAAACATACTTAAAACGTCAACAAAAATGTTGGTGAGTTATAGGTTTAACCTATATATATCAAATCATAATAATAGATCACAAGATTTCATATTTCAATACACATCCCATACATAGAGATAAAAATCATTCATATGGTGAACACCTGGTAACCGACATTAACAAGATGCATATATAAGAATATCCCCATCATTCCGGGACACCCTTCGGATATGATATAAATTTCGAAGTACTAAAGCATCCGGTACTTTGGATGGGGCTTGTTGGGCCCGATAGATCTATCTTTAGGATTCGCGTCAATTAGGGTGTCTGTTCCCTAATTCTTAGATTACCAGACTTAATAAAAAGGGGCATATTCGATTTCGATAATTCAACCATAGAATGTAGTTTCACGTACTTGTGTCTATTTTGTAAATCATTTATAAAACCTGCATGTATTCTCATCCCAAAAATATTAGATTTTAAAAGTGGGACTATAACTCACTTTCACAGATTTTTACTTCGTCGGGAAGTAAGACTTGGCCACTGGTTGATTCACGAACCTATAACAATATATACATATATATTAAATTATGTTCAAAATATATTTACAACACTTTTAATATATTTTGATGTTTTAAGTTTATTAAGTCAGCTGTCCTCGTTAGTAACCTATAACTAGTTGTCCACAGTTAGATGTACAGAAATAAATCGATAAATATTATCTTGAATCAATCCACGACCCAGTGTATACGTATCTCAGTATTGATCACAACTCAAACTATATATATTTTGGAATCAACCTCAACCCTGTATAGCTAACTCCAACATTCACATATAGAGTGTCTATGGTTGTTCCGAAATATATATAGATGTGTCGAAATGATAGGTCGAAACATTGTATACGTGTCTATGTTATCTCAAGATTACATAATATACAATACAAGTTGATTAAGTTATGGTTGGAATAGATTTGTTACCAATTTTCACATAGCTAAAATGAGAAAAATTATCCAATCTTGTTTTACCCATAACTTCTTCATTTTAAATCCGTTGTGAGTGAATCAAATTGCTATGGTTTCATATTGAACTCTATTTTATGAATCTAAACATAAAAAGTATAGGTTTATAGTCAGAAAAATAAGTTACAAGTCGTTTTTGTAAAGGTAGTCATTTCAGTCGAAAGAACGACGTCTAGATGACCATTTTAGAAAACATACTTTCACTTTGAGTTTAACCATAATTTTTGGATATAGTTTCATGTTCATAATAAAAATCATTTTCTCAGAATAACAACTTTTAAATCAAAGTTTATCATAGTTTTTAATTAACTAACCCAAAACAGCCCGCGGTGTTACTACGACGGCGTAAATCCGGTTTTACGGTGTTTTTGTGTTTCCAGGTTTTAAGTCATTAAGTTAGCATATCATATAGATATAGAACATGTGTTTAGTTGATTTTAAAAGTCAAGTTAGAAGGATTAACTTTTTTTTGCGAACAAGTTTAGAATTAACTAAACTATGTTCTAGTGATTACAAGTTTAAACCTTCGAATAAGATAGCTTTATATGTATGAATCGAATGATATTATGAACATCATTACTACCTTAAGTTCCTTGGATAAACCTACTGGAAAAGAGAAAAATGGATCTAGCTTCAATGGATCCTTGGATGGCTCGAAGTTCTTGAAGCAGAATCATGACACGAAAACAAGTTCAAGTAAGATCATCACTTGAAATAAGATTGTTATAGTTATAGAAATTGAACCAAAGTTTGAATATGATTATTACCTTGTATTAGAATGATAACCTACTGTAAGAAACAAAGATTTCTTGAGGTTGGATGATCACCTTACAAGATTGGAAGTGAGCTAGCAAACTTGAAAGTATTCTTGATTTTATGTAACTAGAACTTGTAGAATATATGAAGAACACTTAGAACTTGAAGATAGAACTTGAGAGAGATCAATTAGATGAAGAAAATTGAAGAATGAAAGTGTTTGTAGGTGTTTTTGGTCGTTGGTGTATGGATTAGATATAAAGGATATGTAATTTTGTTTTCATGTAAATAAGTCATGAATGATTACTCATATTTTTGTAATTTTATGAGATATTTCATGCTAGTTGCCAAATGATGGTTCCCACATGTGTTAGGTGACTCACATGGGCTGCTAAGAGCTGATCATTGGAGTGTATATACCAATAGAACATACATCTAAAAGCTGTGTATTGTACGAGTACGAATACGGGTGCATACGAGTAGAATTGTTGATGAAACTGAACGAGGATGTAATTGTAAGCATTTTTGTTAAGTAGAAGTATTTTGATAAGTGTATTGAAGTCTTTCAAAAGTGTATAAATACATATTAAAACACTACATGTATATACATTTTAACTGAGTCGTTAAGTCATCGTTAGTCGTTACATGTAAGTGTTGTTTTGAAACCTTTAGGTTAACGATCTTGTTAAATGTTGTTAACCCAATGTTTATAATATCAAATGAGATTTTAAATTATTATATTATCATGATATTATCATGTATGAATATCTCTTAATATGATATATATACATTAAATGTCTTTACAACGATAATCGTTACATATATGTCTCGTTTAAAAATCATTAAGTTAGTAGTCTTGTTTTTACATATGTAGTTCATTGTTAATATACTTAATGATATGTTTACTTATCATAATATCATGTTAACTATATATATATCCATATATATGTCATCATATAGTTTTTACAAGTTTTAACGTTCGTGAATCACCGGTCAACTTGGGTGGTCAATTGTCTATATGAAACATATTTCAATTAATCAAGTCTTAACAAGTTTGATTGCTTAACATGTTGGAAACATTTAATCATGTAAATATCAATCTCAATTAATATATATAAACATGGAAAAGTTCGGGTCACTACAGTACCTACCCGTTAAATAAATTTCGTCCCGAAATTTTAAGCTGTTGAAGGTGTTGACGAATCTTCTGGAAATAGATGCGAGTATTTCTTCTTCATCTGATCTTCACACTCCCAGGTGAACTCGGGTCCTCTACGAGCATTCCATCGAACCTTAACAATTGGTATCTTGTTTTGCTTAAGTCTTTTAACCTCACGATCCATTATTTCGACTGGTTCTTCGATGAATTGAAGTTTTTCGTTGATTTGGATTTCATCTAACGGAATAGTGAGATCTTCTTTAGCAAAACATTTCTTCAAATTCGAGACGTGGAAAGTGTTATGTACAGCCGCGAGTTGTTGAGGTAACTCAAGTCGGTAAGCTACTGGTCCGACACGATCAATAATCTTGAATGGTCCAATATACCCTGGATTTAATTTCCCTCGTTTACCAAATCGAACAACGCCTTTCCAAGGTGCTACTTTAAGCATGACCATCTCTCCAATTTCAAATTCTATATCTTTTCTTTTAATGTCAGCGTAGCTCTTTTGTCGACTTTGGGCGGTTTTCAACCGTTGTTGAATTTGGATGATCTTCTCGGTAGTTTCTTGTATAATCTCCGGACCCGTAATTTGTCTATCCCCCACTTCACTCCAACAAATCGGAGACCTGCACTTTCTACCATAAAGTGCTTCAAACGGCGCCATCTCAATGCTTGAATGGTAGCTGTTGTTGTAGGAAAATTCTGCTAACGGTAGATGTCGATCCCAACTGTTTCTGAAATCAATAACACATGCTCGTAGCATGTCTTAAAGCGTTTGTATCGTCCTTTCACTCTGCCCATCAGTTTGTGGATGATAGGCAGTACTCATGTCTAGACGAGTTCCTAATGCTTGCTGTAATGTCTGCCAGAATCTTGAAATAAATCTGCCATCCCTATCAGAGATAATAGAGATTGGTATTCCATGCCTGGAGATGACTTCCTTCAAATACAGTCGTGCTAACTTCTCCATCTTGTCATCTTCTCTTATTGGCAGGAAATGTGCTGATTTGGTGAGACGATCAACTATTACCCAAATAGTATCAAAACCACTTGCAGTCCTTGGCAATTTAGTGATGAAATCCATGGTAATGTTTTCCCATTTCCATTCCGGGATTTCGGGTTGTTGAAGTAGACCTGATGGTTTCTGATGCTCAGCTTTGACCTTAGAACACGTCAAACATTCTCCTACGTATTTAGCAACATCGGCTTTCATACCCGGCCACCAAAAATGTTTCTTGAGATCCTTATACATCTTCCCCGTTCCAGGATGTATTGAGTATCTGGTTTTATGAGCTTCTCTAAGTACCATTTCTCTCATATCTCCAAATTTTGGTACCCAAATCCTTTCAGCCCTATACCGGGTTCCGTCTTCCCGAATATTAAGATGCTTCTCCGATCCTTTGGATATTTCATCCTTTAAATTTCCCTCTTTTAAAACTCCTTGTTGCGCCTCCTTTATTTGAGTAGTAAGGTTATTATGAATCATTATATTCATAGATTTTACTCGAATGGGTTCTCTGTCCTTCCTGCTCAAGGCATCGGCTACCACATTTGCCTTCCCCGGGTTGTAACGAATCTCAAAGTCGTAATCATTCAATAATTCAATCCACCTACGCTGCCTCATATTCAGTTGTTTCTGATTAAATATGTGTTGAAGACTTTTGTGGTCGGTATATATAATACTTTTGACCCCATATAAGTAGTGCCTCCAAGTCTTTAATGCAAAAACAACCGCGCCTAATTCCAAATCATGCGTCGTATAATTTTGTTCGTGAATCTTCAATTGTCTAGACGCATAAGAAATCACCTTCGTTCGTTGCATTAATACACAACCGAGACCTTGCTTTGATGCGTCACAATAAATCACAAAATCATCATTCCCTTCAGGCAATGACAATATAGGTGCCGTAGTTAGCTTTTTCTTCAATAACTGAAACGCTTTCTCTTGTTCATCATTCCATTCAAATTTCTTCCCTTTATGCGTTAATGCAGTCAAGGGTTTTGCTATTCTGGAAAAGTCTTGGATGAACCTTCTGTAGTAACCAGCTAGTCCTAAAAACTGGCGTATGTGTTTCGGAGTTTTCGGGGTTTCCCACTTTTCAACAGTTTCTATCTTTGCCGGATCCACCTTAATACCTTCTTTGTTCACTATGTGACCGAGGAATTGAACTTCTTCCAACCAAAATGCACACTTTGAAAACTTAGCGTACAATTCTTCCTTCCTCAATACTTCTAACACCTTTCTCAAATGTTCACGGTGTTCTTGGTCATTCTTTGAGTAAATAAGTATGTCATCAATGAAAACAATGACAAACTTGTCAAGGTATGGTCCACACACTCGGTTCATAAGGTCCATGAACACAGCTGGTGCATTAGTTAAACCAAACGGCATGACCATAAACTTGTAATGACCGTAACGTGTTCTGAAAGCAGTCTTTGGAATATCATCTTCTTTCACCCGTATTTGATGATACCCGGAACGTAAGTCAATCTTTGAATAAACTGACGAGCCTTGTAGTTGATCAAATAAGTCGTCGATTCTCGGTAGTGGGTAGCGGTTCTTGATGGTAAGTTTGTTCAACTCTCGGTAGTCGATACACAACCTGAATGTACCATCTTTCTTCTTGACAAACAAAACAGGAGCTCCCCACGGTGATGTGCTTGGTCGAATGAAACCACGCTCTAAAAGTTCTTGTAATTGGCTTTGCAGTTCTTTCATCTCGCTGGGTGCGAGTCTGTAAGGAGCACGAGCTATTGGTGCAGCTCCTGGTACAAGATCTATTTGAAATTCAACGGATCGATGTGGGGGTAATCCCGGTAATTCTATCGGAAATACATCGGGAAATTCTTTTGCAATGGGAACATCATTGATGCTCTTTTTTTCAGTTTGTACTTTCTCGACGTGTGCTAGAACAGCATAGCAACCTTTTCTTATTAGTTTTTGTGCCTTCAAATTACTAATAAGATGTAGCTTCGTGTTGCCCTTTTCTCCGTACACCATTAAGGGTTTTCCTTTTTCTCGTATAATGCGGATTGCATTTTTGTAACAAACGATCTCTGCTTTCACTTCTTTCAACCAGTCCATACCAATTATCACATCAAAACTCCCTAACTCTACTGGTATCAAATCAATCTTAAATGTTTCGCTAACCAGTTTAATTTCTCGATTCCGACATATATTATCTGCTGAAATTAATTAACCATTTGCTAATTCGAGTAAAAATTTACTATCCAAAGGCGTCAATGGACAACTTAATTTAGCACAAAAATCTCTACTCATATAGCTTCTATCCGCACCCGAATCAAATAAAACGTAAGCAGATTTATTATCAATAAGAAACGTACCCGTAACAAGCTCCGGGTCTTCCTGTGCCTCTGCCGCATTAATATTGAAAACTCTTCCGCGGCTTTGTCCATTCGTGTTCTCCTGGTTCGGGCAATTTCTAATAATGTGGCCCGGTTTTCCACATTTATAACAAACTACATTGGCATAACTTGCTCCGACACTACTTGCTCCGCCATTACTCATTCCGACACCATTTGTTCCTTTCGTTCTATTAACCCCTGGTCCGTAGACCTCACACTTTGCCGCGCTATGACCATTTCTTTTACACTTGTTGCAAAATTTGGTGCAGAACCCCGAGTGATACTTTTCACACCTTTGGCATAGCTGCTTCTGATTGTTGTTGTTGTTGCGGTTATTATTGTTGTTGGGATGATTGTTGTAGTTGCTGTTGTTGTTGTTGTTGTTGTTGTTGTTGTTGGGCCATTTGTTGTAGTTGCGATTGATGTTGCGATTGTTGGGATAATTGTTGCGATTATTGTTGTAATTGCTGTTGTTGTTGTATTGGTGATTCTTATCACCGTTTTCCTCCCACTTTCTTTTGACTTGCTTCACATTGGCCTATTCAGCAGTCTGTTCTTTAATTCTTTCTTCAATCTGGTTCACTAGTTTGTGAGCCATTCTACATGCCTGTTGTATGGAGGCGGGCTCGTGTGAACTTATATCTTCTTGGATTCTTTCCGATAATCTTTTCACAAATGCGTCGATCTTCTCTTCCTCATCTTCGAATGCTCCCGGACACAATAGGCACAATTCTGTGAATCGTCTTTCGTACGTGGTAATATCAAATCCTTGGGTTCGTAACCCTCTAAGTTCTGTCTTGAGCTTATTGACCTCGGTTCTGGGACGGTACTTCTCGTTCATCAAGTGCTTGAATGCTGACCACGGTAGTGCGTACGCATCGCCTTGTCCCACTTGCTCTAGATAGGTATTCCACCATGTTAACGCAGAACCTGTGAAGGTATGCGTAGCGTACTTCACTTTGTCCTCTTCAGTACACTTACTTATGGCAAACACCGATTCGACCTTCTCGGTCCACCGTTTCAATCCGATCGGTCCTTCGGTTCCATCAAATTCCAAAGGTTTGCAGGCAGTAAATTCTTTGTAGGTGCATCCTACACGATTTCCTGTACTGCTAGATCCAAGGTTATTGTTGGTATGTAGCGCAGCCTGTACTGCGGCAATGTTTGAAGCTAGAAAAGTACGGAATTCCTCTTCATTCATATTCACGGTGTGTCGAGTAGTCGGTGCCATTTCCTTCAAAATAGTCAAATGGAACAAGTTAATCATACAGAATATTAAGAGTAGTTAATAGTATTTCGTAGCATAATATGAACTCATTTATAAAAGCTTTTTCTTCATATTAGCGTTTTATAAGTTTAAATTCGGGTAGTACCTACCCGTTAAGTTCATACTTAGTAGCTAATATACAATTCAACTACTACAATTCTATATGAAAAACTGATTATAATAATATTTCGCGTTCAAACTTTTACACAATATTTTACAAACTTACAATACCGCTTATTTTACATATAGCATGAAATATAGCACACAATAAATTTGATACAAGATGGTTGTGAAGATAATTCTAGCTAGTACACAAGTCGTTCAGCAAAGGCAATAAAGACACGTAATTCATACGTCCAGAAATAAGTCATGCATTCTGGTTTTACTAGGATTACTTCCCATACTTGGTCTTGTGGAACATAACCGTTATGGCCGTTGATAAGACAGCATGTTGTAACGTCGTCAAAGGGACGAGGGTTACGTAATGTCCAACAGTCCCGTAACAATTTTAAAACCTCATTTCTTACCCCAATTACCGACTCCGTCACTTGTGGGAACGTTTTGTTTAATAGCTGTAGCCCGATGTTCTTGTTCTCACTTTGGTGAGAAGCGAACATTACTAATCCGTAAGCATAACATGCTTCTTTATGTTGCATGTTAGCCGCTTTTTCTAAATCACGAAGTCCAATATTCGGATATATTGAGTCAAAATAATTTCTTAACCCATTGCGTAAAATAGCATTTGGGTTCCCCGCAATATATGCGTCAAAGTAAACACATCGTAACTTATGGATTTCCTAATGTGATATCCCCCATCTTTCGAACGAAAGCCTTTTATAAACCAAGGCATTCTTGGAACGTTCTTCGAATGTCTTACAAACTGATCTCGCCTTAAATAGTTGTGTCGAAGAATTCTGACCGACTCTAGACAAGATTTCATCAATCATGTCTCCGGGTAGGTCTCTTAAAATATTGGGTTGTCTATCCATTTTGTGTTTTTATACTGTAAAATAGACAAGAGTTAGATTCATAAAAAAAATACTTATTAATACAAGCAATTTTTACATATATCATAAAGCATAAGCACACTATATTACATATATTACACCACACGAATACAACTATCTTATTCCGACTCGCTTGTTTCTTCTTCTTCGGTTTTGGTTCGTTTTGCCAAGTTTCTAGGGATATATGATGTTCCCCTAATACGAGCCGTCGTAATCCACATTGGTTTAGAAAAACCTGGTGGTTTAGAGGTTCCCGGGTCATTGTTACAACTTAAGGACTTCGGGGGTTGACGATACATATAAAGTTCATCGGGGTTGGAATTAGATTTCTCTATTTTTATGCCCTTTCCCTTATTATTTTCTTTTGCCTTTTTAAATTCAGTTGGGGTAATTTCTATAACATCATCGGAATTCTCATCGGAATCCGATTCATCGGAGAATTGGTAATCCTCCCAATATTTTGCTTCCTTGGCGGAAACACCATTGACCATAATTAACCTTGGTCGGTTGGTTGAGGATTTTTTTTTACTTAACTGTTTTATTATTTCCCCCACCGGTTCTATTTCTTCATCCGGTTCCGATTCTTCTTCCGGTTCCGATTCTTCTTCCGGTTCCGACTCTTCTTCCGGTTCCTCTTCGGGAACTTGTGAATCAGTCCACGAATCATTCCAATTTACATTTGACTCTTCATTATTATTAGGTGAGTCAATGGGACTTGTTCTAGAGGTAGACATCTATCACATAATATCAAACGCGTTAAGAGATTAATATATCACATAATATTCACATGTTAAAAATATATAGTTTCCAACAAAATTTGTTAAGCAATCATTTTTCAAGTAACACGGTCGAAGTCCAGACTCACTAATGCATCCTAACAAACTCGATAAGACACACTAATGCAAAATTCTGGTTCTCTAAGACCAACGCTCGGATACCAACTGAAATGTCCCGTTCTTATTGATTAAAAACGTTCCATATTAATTGATTTCGTTGCGAGGTTTTGACCTCTATATGAGACGTTTTTGAAAGACTGCATTCATTTTAAAACAAACCATAATCTTTATTTCATCAATAAAGGTTTAAAAAGCTTTACGTAGATTATCAAATGATGATAATCTAAAATATCCTGTTTACACACGACCATTACATAATGGTTTACAATACAAATATGTTACAACAAAATAAGTTTCTTGAATGCAGTTTTTACACAATATCATACAAGCATGGACTCCAAATCTCGTCCTTATTTAAGTATGCGACAGCGGAAGCTCTTAATAATCACCTGAGAATAAACATACTTAAAACATCAACAAAAATGTTGGTGAGTTATAGGTTTAACCTATATATATCAAATCATAATAATAGACCACAAGATTTCATATTTCAATACACATCCCATACATAGAGATAAAAATCATTCATATGGTGAACACCTGGTAACCGACATTAACAAGATGCATATATAAGAATATCCCCATCATTCCGGGACACCCTTCGGATATGATATAAATTTCGAAGTACTAAAGCATCCGGTACTTTGGATGGGGCTTGTTGGGCCCGATAGATCTATCTTTAGGATTCGCGTCAATTAGGGTGTCTGTTCCCTAATTCTTAGATTACCAGACTTAATAAAAAGGGGCATATTCGATTTCGATAATTCAACCATAGAATGTAGTTTCACGTACTTGTGTCTATTTTGTAAATCATTTATAAAACCTGCATGTATTCTCATCCCAAAAATATTAGATTTTAAAAGTGGGACTATAACTCACTTTCACAGATTTTTACTTCGTCGGGAAGTAAGACTTGGCCACTGGTTGATTCACGAACCTATAACAATATATACATATATATTAAATTATGTTCAAAATATATTTACAACACTTTTAATATATTTTGATGTTTTAAGTTTATTAAGTCAGCTGTCCTCGTTAGTAACCTATAACTAGTTGTCCACAGTTAGATGTACAGAAATAAATCGATAAATATTATCTTGAATCAATCCACGACCCAGTGTATATGTATCTCAGTATTGATCACAACTCAAACTATATATATTTTGGAATCAACCTCAACCCTGTATAGCTAACTCCAACATTCACATATAGAGTGTCTATAGTTGTTCCGAAATATATATAGATGTGTCGACATGATAGGTCGAAACATTGTATACGTGTCTATGGTATCTCAAGATTACATAATATACAATACAAGTTGATTAAGTTATGGTTGGAATAGATTTGTTACCAATTTTCACGTAGCTAAAATGAGAAAAATTATCCAATCTTGTTTTACCCATAACTTCTTCATTTTAAATCCGTTGTGAGTGAATCAAATTGCTATGGTTTCATATTGAACTCTATTTTATGAATATAAACAGAAAAAGTATAGGTTTATAGTCAGAAAAATAAGTTACAAGCCGTTTTTGTAAAGGTAGTCATTTCAGTCGAAAGAACGACGTCTAGATGACCATTTTAGAAAACATACTTCCACTTTGAGTTTAACCATAATTTTTGGATATAGTTTCATGTTCATAATAAAAATCATTTTCTCAGAATAACAACTTTTAAATCAAAGTTTATCATAGTTTTTAATTAACTAACCCAAAACAGCCCGCGGTGTTACTACGACGGCGTAAATCCGGTTTTACGGTGTTTTTGTGTTTCCAGGTTTTAAATCATTAAGTTAGCATATCATATAGATATAGAATATGTGTTTAGTTGATTTTAAAAGTCAAGTTAGAAGGATTAACTTTTGTTTGCGAACAAGTTTAGAATTAACTAAACTATGTTCTAGTGATTACAAGTTTAAACCTTCGAATAAGATAGCTTTATATGTATGAATCGAATGATGTTATGAACATCATTACTACCTTAAGTTCCTTGGATAAACCTACTGGAAAAGAGAAAAATGGATCTAGCTTCAACGGATCCTTGGATGGCTCGAAGTTCTTGAAGCAGAATCATGACACGAAAACAAGTTCAAGTAAGATCATCACTTGAAATTAGATTGTTATAGTTATAGAAATTGAACCAAAGTTTGAATATGATTATTACCTTGTATTAGAATGATAACCTACTATAAGAAACAAAGATTTCTTGAGGTTTGATGATCACCTTACAAGATTGGAAGTGAGCTAGCAAACTTGAAAGTATTCTTGATTTTATGTAACTAGAACTTGTAGAATATATGAAGAACACTTAGAACTTGAAGATAGAACTTGAGAGAGATTAATTAGATGAAGAAAATTGAAGAATGAAAGTGTTTGTAGGTGTTTTTGGTCGTTGGTGTATGGATTAGATATAAAGGATATGTAATTTTGTTTTCATGTAAATAAGTCATGAATGATTACTCATATTTTTGTAATTTTATGAGATATTTCATGCTAGTTGACAAATGATGGTTCCCACATGTGTTAAGTGACTCACATGGGCTGCTAAGAGCTGATCATTGGAGTGTATATACCAATAGAACATACATCTAAAAGCTGTGTATTGTACGAGTACGAATACGGGTGCATACGAGTAGAATTGTTGATGAAACTGAACGAGGATGTAATTGTAAGCATTTTTGTTAAGTAGAAGTATTTTGATAAGTGTATTTAAGTCTTTCAAAAGTGTATAAATACATATTAAAACACTACATGTATATACATTTTAACTGAGTCGTTAAGTCATCGTTAGTCGTTACATGTAAGTGTTGTTTTGAAACCTTTAGGTTAACGATCTTGTTAAATGTTGTTAACCCAATGTTTATAATATCAAATGAGATTTTAAATTATTATATTATCATGATATTATCATGTATGAATATCTCTTAATATGATATATATATACATTAAATGTCTTTACAACGATAATCGTTACATATATGTCTCGTTTAAAAATCATTAAGTTAGTAGTCTTGTTTTTACATATGTAGTTCATTGTTAATATACTTAATGATATGTTTACTTATCATAGTATCATGTTAACTATATATATATCCATATATATGTCATCATATAGTTTTTACAAGTTTTAACGTTCGTGAATCACCGGTCAACTTGGGTGGTCAATTGTCTATATGAAACATATTTCAATTAATCAAGTCTTAACAAGCTTGATTGCTTAACATGTTGGAAACATTTAATCATGTAAATATCAATCTCAATTAATATATATAAACATGGAAAAGTTCGGGTCACTACACACGTTTACTTGTGAAGTACTTTATTTCTCGTGCACTCAAGGTAAGGTCATAGTCCCACTTTACTCTTTTAAACTTACATTTAGGATGAGAAAACATAAACGTTTCATTTTACAAAGTGAACACAAGTACGAAAACAAACATTCTACATACGAGTTAGAACAAAATCCTCAATTCGATTATCATTAGTTACACTTGCCGGGTGTAAGCGAGAACTTATGTTGTATGGCCATATGGGTTTGACAAACCCTCATTCGGACGGTTCGCTGCCGTTATTTGGATGAAATATATTTTCGAGAAACGGTGTATGTTCTAACACTATTGTGATGGGGTTCTATGGATGGAAAGTTAAGCCTTGATAATTGGGTGCTCGTGATAACAAATTTTAGAATGGTTTACTATTATTTCAATGATATAAATCTTGTGGTTCATTTGTACTTACTTACTTAAACCTATGATTTCACCAACGTTTTCGTTGACAGATTTCTATGTTTTTCTCAGGTCCTTGAACGTTTTGTGATACATGCTTCCGCTCATTATTTTGATACTTGCATTGGATGTCGAGTATATATGCATACATGGAGCGTCTTTTGGCTACTTTTAATTTGTGTCGCATAGGTTTCAATTTTACTTATAACGTTGTAACGTAACTTGTGGTTGAACTAATCTTGTAAACTTTGAAACAATCTTTACTTTTGAAATGAATGCGACATATTTTTGGTCAAACGTTGTTTTAAAGACTTATGACTACGTAATGGGACCTAAGTAGACGGCGCCGTTAATGACAATTTTGTCGGGTCGCTACATAACTACTACTAAAAACTAACTAAAAGCTTGAAAATATAAAATGGATTGCAAATTTAGTGTGTGTTGAAATGGATGGAGAAAGCCCTTTAAATAGACTTGATTTTTTCCTGCAAACGGTTGGCAGGCCGTTTAGCAAGCCGTTTGGCAGGCTGTTTGTGAGCCAGGTAGGCCGTTTGGCAAGCCGTTTGGTCTGCCTGGTCAGCTGATTTCACTGGATCGTAACTTGATTTCTTGTCTTTCACCGTTTTCGCTCTAGAATCTTCGTTTTAGCTCCGTTCTACTTGATTCTTTTTGCATCGCCTTCGTAATTACTTAATCTACAAAATCAACCGAAAAAGTGATAATTTTGCAGACAAAGTTTGAATCTTTATTGTTCTAGGGCTTAATATTAGGGGTAAAAATGTGACTTTTTGGTCGATATCAAATACCCCACAATTGACTTTACTTATCCTCGAGCAAAAAGAGAGAATATAAGGATCTTTCTAATAGATTCTCCCTTACCCCACCCGTAGATCTTTTTATTATGCCTTCATCAGAAGTCGTCACATCTTTCGAAAGTATTAGAAAAAGTTTCGAGCTTCGATGATTTGGTCACTCGATTTCAATTGCGTCCATAGTGAAATAGGCGTACTTTCCAACTCTCAGATGTAGAGTATACATGATCAGGCTCCTCACTAGCAGATCACTCATATCACTCAAGTGTTAGGGTGTCCTATTCTAATTGTATTATCCCTCAGAAGCCAGTCGTGTAACAGTTCTCATCATAGGCTTGGTAAAGCATCGACATCTCCACCGGTTAAGTAAGGACGGTACTGATCTTCTTCCTAGGCATTCTTTTAAGAGGAAGACAGGTTGTAAGGTTTGGTCGAGAAATTTATGGATTGGTGAAAGGTATCCAGATCTTTTGATTTTGAGAGAATTGATAGACTTTGATTCTTCAGAGTATCCAATTTTGGATAGAGAACGGCGTTGAATCCGTAAAAGTTTTCTTTGGAAGAGGCGGATTTTGCTAAGACTTTGTCTAGAATTTTCTTTGGCTCCTCCAGTATCCTTCTTCAGGGCAACTTCTCGGATTTTTGTTTGCCTTTATTCATAGAGACTTTGCTCTTTTTTCAAACTTTTTTTTATCGCCATACCCTTTCTTTATAACTTTTTTCTTTCATTCCTGGTGCCCAGAGAGGAAGTGATACTCCGCTGAAAATAGTTTTTTAACCTATCAAAAATAATCAGGGGTTCGGAATCTTTCAACAAGTTCTTTTGAAGCGAATTTGATCGATCTATCTCTTTATTAATCTCTGGATCTTTTGATGAATGGAAAGGGGAGTGAATGGTGTATTTTTGGGAGTGAATTTGGGGTGAATATTTCTGATTCATTAACTCTTTATGTGAGTTGGTCGGTTTAAATTGCGTGGAGTGGAAACGGAAACAGATGGCTTTTTGTCTTCTCTATTCAGAATGATTTCGGAAGGAGTATCGCACCTGCACCACGTATGGCGCTTACTAACCATTGGTCTTGAAACGTATGTCAGAACCAAGTTCTAACTTGAACCGTACACCGGCACGCTCATCAATTGAAATGGCAAAAAACTGTAGATTTGATGGGTCATACAGATACTTTGGGTCCAAGATTCCTCACCTTTTTGGGAGTAAGGGTCGTGCTTGATCATGCGTAGGCTTTTACATATTTTCTTAAAAGAAATCTTTTGACACAAAACATAAGTTTCAGCTTAATCGTTCCGTTCTAATGAATGTTTCGAAAACCGATTTCTAGCAATTTTATTAGATCTTTTGGGTAAAAGCAAGGTAAGAATTTTTCGAAATCACCCAATATCCATTGCTTAATTACTTTTTAGACAAAAGAATTTTTCAAAACTTGGCGTTTTACTGTTACTCGTCCTTTAAACCATTACCCCACACTTAGAAGAACATTGTCCCAATGTTCTTTGAAAAAGAATATTTTAATACTTTATAAATTAAGGACATTGACTTCTAAAATTTCCAAATTAATTGCGGGGGTTACCCCACACTTAGATATTTTAGTGCGTAATAATCGAAATAGGTTTGAGGAAGGATTACTTCCCTATGGTCGTGTTACTTTTCTAGTGCTGGGCCTTCCTACGGTCAGTCTCCTAATTGCTGGAAAGGACCAGTCTCTTTAGATAAGATTTCTGGTCAATGTGCTGAGTCGGCGCTGCGAAGTATCCAAAGAGATCATCATCATCCTCTAGTCTTGGAAAATACTCAAGTGGTTGCCCTATATCCAACTCAGGGCCTTGTAGTGAATCCAGACAGAGGTCTGACGGAAACTCCAGGTGTGATAGGCTCGGGAAAGGCTCATCGTTAGGTATGCTCCTGGTGATCTCAAATGCCTGGGCCGTGGGTGGCTCAACTGATATGGGAATAGTGACTAGGTGACAACTCTCAGGTAGCTCAGTGACTGGGACTGGCTCGGTGACTGGAGCAGGCGGCGTGATAGGAATAGGAGTAGCATGTGCAGTCATGGCAGCTGAAGAAACTGAGTGAACTGAAGCCGGTGTGGAACGTCTGGGGGTAGCTTGTCATGTCGGCTGAACACGGCGCGCTAGCCTAAATGATGACGGGCCCAGAGTACTGTGCGGCATTCCCTCGCGCTGAAGGTATGCTCTAAGAACTTGGTAGAGCCTCTGCTGGTCTCTGAGTATTGCCCATGTAACATCAGGGTCATTCAAGGTGGCTCCATAGTGTATCATCATCTGTGGCTCGTGTGTCTCTAGTAGCTGTGTGTGCTCAGCAGGTCTCCTAGCTAGACGTATAGATCGTTGAACAGGAGGAGCTTGCGGTGCTGTGCCAATGTCCTCCTCAACACTCTCTAATATCAATCGCCTTGGGCCTAATTGCCCTGTTGATGGCATGTTCTGATCAGCACTGCTTCCGGATGAGTAAACTCTAGGAGTCCTCCTCCTACGAACTGGGATGTAAACTGAAGCTCCTGAACTTGGCATTTTTGCCTGAACACATTCAACAAACTTGTAAGTACTAAGCGCAAGTATGGCGCTTAGTTGTTAGTACACAGAGATAATATTTTTAGACTGAAAATAATTGAAATAAAAAAAATAAAAAGGATAAGCAAGGGGTGCCTCCCAAGAGCGCTTTGTTTATCAAGTCGTTACAGCTCGACTTTTCTTTGTCAGATCTTCAGAATGGATCAAAGGAGAAGAGGTGCTCCTCCTTATCGTGGTCTTATAGATAAGCTTTTAACCAGTGGCCATTGACTTTGAAGTTGCCAGTAGGTCCTTCCAATTCCACGGCTCCGTGTGGAAAAGCATGTACAACTTTGTATGGGCCACTCCAACTTGATCTAAATTTTCCAGCGAACTTCTTGAACCGAGAATTAAAGAGCAGAACTTTATCTCCAGGAGCGAACTTTGTAGGAATCAATTTTGCGTCATGTGTAAGCTTTGTTCCTTCCTTGTAGATGTATGACGTTTCATATGTTTGGCCTCTTAATTCGGCGAGTTCGTTCATCTGCATCTTCCGATGCTTAGCGGTAACTGAGGGATCGAGGTTGCAGGTCTTCAGCGCCCAGAGAGCTTTATATTCAAGTTTCAGCAGAAGGTGACAGGCTTTTCCATAGATCATGCGGTAGGGTGTAGTCCCTAGAGGATTCTTCTAAGCAGTCCGGAATGCCCACAGAGCATCGTATAGTTTCTCGACCCATTTATTTCCATGATGGCTGACAGTTCATTCTAGGATTCTTTTGAGTGCTCTATTTGTGACCTCTGCTTGTCCGTTAGTCTGCGGATGATAGGCAGTGGATATCTTGTGGGTAACTCCGTATTGTTACATCACCATCATAAATTGAGTATTGCAGAAGTGTGTGCCTCTATCACTTATTATAGCGTGGGGAGCTCCAAATCGGCAGAAGAGTCTCTTTAGGAAGTTGGTGATGACCTTGGCATCATTGGTTGGAAATGCTTGGGCTTCGACCCATCTGAGGACGTAATCTACTGCTACGAGGACATATTCTTTCCCTTTAGACTTTGGGAATGGCCCCATGAAGTCTAATCCCCATATATCGAAGATCTCGCAAGCTTGGATATTAGTCCGTGGCATCTCATTCTTCATAGAGATAATACCTTGCCTTTGGCATGCGTCGCAACGCTTTACAAGCTCTTGCGCATCTCGGAATATAGACGGCCAATAAAATCCTGATTCGTAGACTTTTCTTGCGGTTAAGTTTGCTCCATGATGACCTCCAGTTGGTCCGTGGTGACATTGGTGAAGAATCCATGCTGCTTGTTTTTCATCTACGCACCTCCTGATTAGATCAGGGCAAATTCTAAACAGGTAAGGATCTTCCCAGTAGTAGTTCTTGGCATCCCTGAAGTACTTCCTTCTTCGGGAGGTGCTCATTCCCTTATGTACTACTCCGGCAACTAGGTAGTTGTCCTTGTCAGCATACCAAGGAGTGTCAGTGAATTTTGATCCTATGTGAGTTTGTCCTAAACTCATAAGCCGTTCTTCCGGAAATTTATCTCTGATATCTTGTTCAGCAAGTTGTTCCATCGCTGGGTTCTCCAAACGACTAAGATGGTCTGCTACGACGTTCTCTGCTCCTTTCTTATCTTTAATTTCAATATCAAATTCCTGAAGGAGTAAGATCCATCGTAGGAGTCTTGGTTTCGCGTCTTGCTTAGTGAACAGATATTTGAGGGCTGAATTATCTGTATAGACCGTAGTTTTGGACAGGATGAGATAGGAACGGAATTTGTCGAAGGCGAATACTACAGCTAGCAGCTCCTTTTTCGTGGTAGTGTAATTCTCTTAAGCTTCGGTTAAGGTTTTGCTGGCGTAATAGATTGGATGAAAGTGCTTATCTGTCCGCTATCCAAGTACAGATCCAACTGCGAAGTCACTCTCATCACACATGATTTCAAATGGTAAACTCCAATCGGGAGCTATCATGATGGGCGCATGTGTTAGCTGTTCCTTTAGATAGTTGAATGCTTTTCGACATTCTTCATTGAAGACAAATGAGACTTCCTTTCCTAGGAGATGAGTGAGAGGTCGTGTGACCTTTGAAAAATCCTTAATGAAGCGTCGGTAGAAACCGGCGTGTCCAAGGAAACTCCTTACCGCTTTTACTGTGGTAGGTTCTGGAAGTTTGGTAATGGTCTATATCTTAGCCTTATCAATTTCTATTCCTGCTTTTGAAATCTTATGTCCTAAAACTATCCCTTCTTTAACCATGAAGTGACATTTTTCCCAAGTCAGAACTAAATTTGAATCTTCACATCGGGTGAGCATCTTGTCAAGGTTTGAAATACACAAATCAAAGGTACTACCAAAAGCTGAGAAGTCGTCCAAGACTTCCATACAACGTTTAATCATGTCGTGGAATATTGCTACCATGCATCGCCGGAATGTAGCTAGTGCATTGCATAACCCAAAGGGCATGTGTCGATAAGCAAATGTTCCATAAGGACAGGTGAAGGTTGTCTTCTCTTGGTCCTTTAGATCGAGGGGAATCTGAAAGTAGCCAGAAAAACCGTCAAGGTAACAATAGTATTCATTTCCTGATAGACGTTCCAACATTTGATCGATGAAAGGTAATGGAAAATGATCCTTTCGGGTTGCATCTTTTAATTTACGATAATCTATGCATGTAACATCCCGTTTTCCCGTACGTATCGAAAGGTACTCACTTAATCATTTGTACGTTTATAACTCGTTAGCTCATGCACAAATGTATGAATATATGCGTAGATATATATATATATATATATATATATATATATATATATATATATATATATATATATATATATACATACATATATGTATACTTTATAATGTGTGCATGTATAAGTTTAATCATGGGTTTAGTTAGCGTTAAGTCTTGTGAGACTATTGTTGAAGGCTAGGTGAATATAGGAAGCGGGTTTGGAACGTATAAATTAAATAAAATCGAAAATTGTTTAAGTTGGTCGAGCTGTTCAGATACATCCTTGGGCCATGCCGCGACAAACTGGGTCGCGCCGCGACATATAAAGCAATTCTGGATCAGAAGTCATGTTAAAAAGGGTCATTTTTCCTTTGATAGGTCGCGCCGCGACAAATTGGCCGCGCTGCGGTATCTCTGCAATTCTGATTCCGGTTTTAGCTCAAATTAAATGACTTTAAGGGACAATATGGTAATTTAACATGTAAATCTGATGGGAGCATTAAATCTCCACCACTTATTTCATTTATTTCATTTCCTTTTCCATTTTCTTTCCTATTTCTCTCCCAAAACACAAAACCCACCTAGTTTGATCTTGATATTTGAAGGTGAAGATCTGTGAATCAAGCCTAGGAGCGAGATTTAAAGTTGTTCTCCTTGTTACTAGCTACAAGAAGATAGTCTTGGTAAGTTCTAACTCTATTTTTCGAGTTTTAATTGGTTAATGACTAGGGTTTTGGGTACTAGAGATTTGTAAGACCCATTTGGTGGTAAAATGGGTGAGTTTGGGTTATGTTGTTGTAATGAAACCCTAATAGCCACAATCTAGGGTTTTGGCCTTGTGATTTGAGGTTGTAAGTGTCAATTGGTGTTGTTAGTCACTAATTCACTTTAAGGTTTATGGAAGAAGTGCTAATGGGTAAGTTTGACTTGATTATGAGTTTAAGTGATATAAAATGGGTCAAAATGTACTAGTTGACCTAATTAGATGAAATGGGTATGGATTACCCTAAGTTTTGTGTTAATTGAAGTTAATAGACTTTAATTCATTAGTCTTAGTGATTAAAGTCGAGTCTTGGCCATTTATGGGTGGTTGTGTGTAGTTGAGTCATTTAATGCAATTTGGGACATTAAATGCTCAAGTGGGAGTATTGTGGTTAATCCCACTAGTTGTGAAATTGAATGTGCACTTAATGATTTAGGTACATTGCGTTGAAGCTCGGAAGTGCTAAATCATCATCCTTGTGACAAGGTAAGTGAAATAATTATGCGTTCATGTATATGGCGTGTTTATTTGTGAATGTTATGGTATGAACCACGTGCCGATAGTGCCATAACATGTGTGGGATAGAGTGTGAACCACGAGCCGGTAGCACTATAAATTAAGATGTGAACCACGAGCCGGTAGCATCGATTGTGAACCACGAGCCGGTAGCACTATAAACTAAGATGTGAACCACGAGCCGGTAGCATCGAGTGTGAACCACGAGCCGGTAGCACTATAAAAGAGTATGACTCAAGCGTATGGTGTGAACCATGAGCCAGTCGCACCATAGCATTATTGGTTAACCATATTGAGGTTGTTGTTTTGTTTAGCATATTATACATATATGTTGAGTTGAGTATATGCTAATGAAGTGGTGTGATAATGTACGACTTGTTGGTGTTATGGGTATGTTGACATGCTATTTTTGTTACAAGTTCTTATGAGGTATTTGGTAATGTGATTGCAAATGGATACGTTATATATATGTATGTATAATTGTTGCACTCACTAAGCCTTGCTTACCCTCTCATTGTTTACCATTTTATAGGTTCCGGCTTGGACAAGGGTAAGGGCATACGTTTGGAGTAGTGGTCTCCCACTTATGTTGTCGGGGGGTGCTTTTGGTGTTAGCTTTTGAAGTTGGCCTAACGTTTTGGGTAGTTTAGCCCCAAACCATGCTCGAGTGTCGTTTGGATTATAAACTATCATTGTAGTGGGTCAACTTGTATTAAACTTAATTAATGGCCTTCGTGCCTTTTGTGAACATTTAAATTGATGTACGTTTAAATGGAACTTGTGGAATGGTTTACATATTTAATTAGCGCGTAAATGTGTATTATAAAAAAAAAAAATTATCGTATGGAATACGGGTTTGGGTTGTTTCAAGTGGTATCAGAGCATGGTCTAAGGGATTTAGGCGACTTGAGATAGGTGCCTAGACTTGGACTTTACCGTGTGAGCGCTTTATGCAGGACTTGTAGGACTTTGGGTCTAATCGGAAATTGTTAGTGCTTTGGTTTATGTGAACTAACCTTGTGCTAATTGTTTTGTGTGGTATTTGAAATCGTCAAGCGAGATAGACGTGGTACTAGTGAGTTAGTGCGATGTGCTCGCGTAACAATGATTAGCTACCATTGTTACGGGTTCAAATCGTGTCAAACAAACGATGTACGATGATTGTTGAGCAAGATGGGTTAGTGTGGTGTATATGTATATATATACGTGATGTGTCTTTTCGTTACATGGTTTAACCTATTCCGTTTTATAGAATGAAGACGAGAAACGGTCCCGATCATGATAACGGAAGTACGAGTGAGGATGTTGAACTCACGGCCAAGGTTGAGGCCATCTTTAAAAGGCTAAAGAAGGATTTTCTTGACGATGTCCGAAAGGTCTTCCAAGAGTCGGTCGATGGACAAGTGACCGAATTGATAAACGATCGAATGAAAGCCACAATAGAGGAGGCCTTAGAGGCTAGAAACATTTATCCTCGAGGTGAAGGGGGTGAAGGTAATGGCGGGGGTGGAAGGCGGGACTTCCACTACAAAAATTTCAAGGATACTTAACCTCCGATGTTTAATGGGGTGAGGGATCCATTGAAAAGCACTTGTTGGATTTCCGATATCGAGGGAGCTTTCCGTACCGCGGAATGTCCTCCCGAGAAGAAGATGAGGTATGTGTAGTGACCCGAACTTTTCCATGTTTATATATATTAATTGAGATTGATATTTACATGATTAAATGTTTCCAACATGTTAAGCAATCAAACTTGTTAAGACTTGATTAATTGAAATATGTTTCATATAGACAATTGACCACCCAAGTTGACCGGTGATTCACGAACGTTAAAACTTGTAAAAACGATATGATTACATATATATGGATATATATATATAGTTAACATGATACTATGATAAGTAAACATATCATTAAGTATATTAACAATGAACTACATATGTAAAAACAAGACTACTAACTTAATGATTTTTAAACGAGACATATATGTAACGATTATCGTTGTAAAGACATTTAATGTATATATATCATATTAAGAGATATTCATATATGATAATATCATGATAATATAATAATTTAAAATCTCATTTGATATTATAAACATTGGGTTAACAACATTTAACAAGATCGTTAACCTAAAGGTTTCAAAACAACACTTACATGTAACGACTAACAATGACTTAACTACTCGGTTAAAATGTATATACATGTAGTGTTTTAATATTTATTTATACACTTTTGAAAGACTTCAATGCACTTATCAAAATACTTCTACTTAACAAAAATGCTTACAATTACATCCTCGTTCAGTTTCATCAACAATTCTACTCGTATGCACCCGTATTCGTACTCGTACAATACACAGCTTTTAGATGTATGTACTATTGGTATATACACTCCAATGATCAGCTCTTAGCAGCCCATGTGAGTCACCTAACACATGTGGGAACCATCATTTGGCAACTAGCATGAAATATCTCATAAAATTATAAAAATATGAGTAATCATTCATGACTTATTTACATGAAAACAAAATTACATATCCTTTATATCTAATCCATACACCAACGACCAAAAACACCTACAAACACTTTCATTCTTCAATTTTCTTCATCTAATTGATCTCTCTCAAGTTCTATCTTCAAGTTCTAAGTGTTCTTCATATATTCTACAAGTTCTAGTTACATAAAATCAAGAATACTTTCAAGTTTCCTAGCTCACTTCCAATCTTGTAAGGTGATCATCCAACCTCAAGAAATCTTTGTTTATTACAGTAGATTATCATTCTAATACAAGGTAATAATCATATTCAAACTTTGGTTCAATTTCTATAACTATAACAATCTTATTTCAAGTGATGATCTTACTTGAACTTGTTTTCGTGTCATGATTCTGCTTCAAGAACTTCGAGCCATCCAAGGATCCGTTGAAGCTAGATCCATTTTTCTCTTTTCCAGTAGGTTTATCCAAGGAACTTAAGGTAGTAATGATGTTCATAACATCATTCGATTCATACATATAATGCTATCTTATTCGAAGGTTTAAACTTGTAATCACTAGAACATAGTTTAGTTAATTCTAAACTTGTTCGCAAACAAAAGTTAATCCTTCTAACTTGACTTTTAAAATCAACTAAACACATGTTCTATATCTATATGATATGCTAACTTAATGATTTAAAACCTGGAGACACGAAAAACACCGTAAAACCGGATTTACGCCGTCGTAGTAACACCGCGGGCTGTTTTGGGTTAGTTAATTAAAAACTATGATAAACTTTGATTTAAAAGTTTTTATTCTGAGAAAATGATTTTTATTATGAACATGAAACTATATCCAAAAATTATGGCTAAACTCAAAGTGGAAGTATGTTTTCTAAAATGGTCATCTAAACGTCGTTCTTTCGACTGAAATGACTACCTTTACAAAAACGACTTGTAACTTATTTTTCTGACTATAAACCTATACTTTTTATGTTTAGATTCATAAAATAGAGTTCAATATGAAACCATAGCAATTTGATTCACTCAAAACGGATTTAAAATGAAGAAGTTATGGGTAAAACAAGATTGGATAATTTTTCTCATTTTAGCTACTTGAAAATTGGTAACAAATCTATTCCAATCATAACTTAATCAACTTGTATTGTATATTATGTAATCTTGAGATACCATAGACGCGTATACAATGTTTCGACCTATCATGTCGACACATCTATATATATTTCGGAACAACCATAGACACTCTATATGTGAATGTTGGAGTTAGCTATACAGGGTTGAGGTTGATTCCAAAATATATATAGTTTGAGTTGTGATCAATACTGAGATACGTATACACTGGGTCGTGGATTGATTCAAGATAATATTTATCGATTTATTTCTATACATCTAACTGTGGACAACTAGTTGTAGGTTACTAACGAGGACAGCTGACTTAATAAACTTAAAACATCAAAATATATTAAAAGTGTTGTAAATATATTTTGAACATACTTTGATATATATGTATATATTATTATAGGTTCGTGAATCAACCAGTGGCCAAGTCTTACTTCCCGACGAAGTAAAAATCTGTGAAAGTGAGTTATAGTCCCACTTTTAAAATCTAATATTTTTGGGATGAGAATACATGCAGGTTTTATAAATGATTTACAAAATAGACACAAGTACGTGAAACTACATTCTATGGTTGAATTATCGAAATCGAATATGCCCCTTTTTATTAAGTCTGGTAATCTAAGAATTAGGGAACAGACACCCTAATTGACGCGAATCCTAAAGATAGATCTATTGGGCCTAACAAACCCCATTCAAAGTACCGGATGCTTTAGTATTGAAATATGAAATCTTGTGGTCTATTATTATGATTTGATATATATAGGTTAAACCTATAACTCACCAACATTTTTGTTGACGTTTTAAGCATGTTTATTCTCAGGTGATTATTAAGAGCTTCCGCTGTCGCATACTTAAATAAGGACGAGATTTGGAGTCCATGCTTGTATGATATTGTGTAAAAACTGCATTCAAGAAACTTATTTTGTTGTAACATATTTGTATTGTAAACCATTATGTAATGGTCGTGTGTAAACAGGATATTTTAGATTATCATTATTTGATAATCTACATAAAGCTTTTTAAACCTTTATTGATGAAATAAAGGTTATGGTTTGTTTTAAAATGAATGCAGTCTTTGAAAAACGTCTCATATAGAGGTCAAAACCTCGCAACGAAATCAATTAATATGGAACGTTTTTAATCAATAAGAACGGGACATTTCAGTTGCTATCCGAGCGTTGGTCTTAGAGAACCAGAATTTTGTATTAGTGTGTCTTATTGAGTTTGTTAGGATGCATTAGTGAGTCTGGACTTCGACCGTGTTTACTTGAAAAATGATTGCTTAACAAATTTTGTTGGAAACTATATATTTTTAACATGTGAATATTATGTGATATATTAATCTCTGAACGCGTTTGATATTATGTGATAGATGTCTACCTCTAGAACAAGTCCCATTGACTCACCTAATAATAATGAAGAGTCAAATGTAAATTGGAATGATTCGTGGACTGATTCACAAGTTCCCGAAGAGGAACCGGAAGAAGAGTCGGAACCGGAAGAAGAATCGGAACCGGAAGAAGAATCGGAACCGGAAGAAGAAATAGAACCGGTGGGGGAAATAATAAAACGGTTAAGTAAAAGAAAATCCTCAACCAACCGACCAAGGTTAATTATGGTCAATGGTGTTTCCTCCAAGGAAGCAAAATATTGGGAGGATTACCAATTCTCCGATGAATCGGATTCCGACGAGAATTTCGATGATGTTATAGAAATTACCCCAACTGAATTTAAAAAGGCAAAAGAAAATAATAAGGGAAAGGGCATAAAAATAGAGAAATCTAATTCCAACCCCGATGAACTTTATATGTATCGTCAACCCCCGAAGTCCTTAAGTTGTAACAATGACCCGGGAACCTCTAAACCACCAGGTTTTTCTAAACCAATGTGGAAAACGACAGCTCGTATTAGGGGAACATCATATATCCCTAGAAACTTGGCAAAACGAACCAAAACTGAAGAAGAAGAAACAAGCGAGTTGGAATAAGATAGTTGTATTCGTGTGGTGTAATATATGTAATATAGTGTGCTTTTGCTTTATGATATATGTAAAAATTTCTTGTATTAATAAGTATTTTTTTTATGAATCTAACTCTTGTCTATTTTACAGTATAAAAACACAAAATGGATAGACAACCCAATATTTTAAGAGACCTACCCGGAGACATGATTGATGAAATCTTGTCTAGAGTCGGTCAGAATTCTTCGGCACAACTATTTAAGGCGAGATCAGTTTGTAAGACATTCGAAGAACGTTCCAAGAATGTCTTGGTTTATAAAAGGCTTTCGTTCGAAAGATGGGGGATATCACATTGGGAAATCCATAAGTTACGATGTGTTTACTTTGACGCATATATTGCGGGGAACCCAAATGCTATTTTACGCAATGGGTTAAGAAATTATTTTGACTCAATATATCCGAATATTGGACTTCATGATTTAGAAAAAGCGGCTAACATGAAACATAAAGAAGCATGTTATGCTTACGAATTAGTAATGTTCGCTTCTCACCAAAGTGAGAACAAGAACATCGGGCTACAACTATTAAACAAAACGTTCCCACAAGTGACGGAGTCGGTAACTGGGGTAAGAAATGAGGTTTTTAGATTGTTACGGGACTGTTGGACATTACGTAACCCTCGTCCCTTTGACGACGTTACAACATGATGTCTTATCAACGGCCATAACGGTTATGTTCCACAAGACCAAGGATGGGAAGTAATCCTAGTAAAACCAGAATGCATGACTTGTTTCTGGACGTATGAATTACGTGTCTTTATTGCCTTTGCTGAACGACGTGTGTACTAGCTAGAATTATCTTCACAACCATCTTGTATCAAATTTATTGTGTGCTATATTTCATGCTATATGTAAAATAAGCGGTATTGAAAGTTTGTAAAATATTGTGTAAAAGTTTGAACGCGAAATATTATTATAATCAGTTTTTCATATAGAATTGTAGTAGTTGAATTGTATATTAGCTACTAAGTATGAACTTAACGGGTAGGTACTACCCGAATTTAAACTTATAAAACGCTAATATGAAGAAAAAGCTTTTATAAATGAGTTCATATTATGCTACGAAATACTATTAACTACTCTTAATATTCTGTATGATTAACTTGTTCCATTTGACTATTTTGAAGGAAATGGCACCGACTACTCGACACACCGTGAATATGAATGAAGAGGAATTATGTACTTTTCTAGCTTCAAACATAGCCGCAGTACAGGCTGCGCTACATACCAACAATAACCTTGGATCTAGCAGTACAGGAAATCATGTAGGATGCACCTACAAAGAATTCACTGCCTGCAAACCTTTGGAATTTGATGGAACCGAAGGACCGATCGGATTGAAACGGTGGATCGAGAAGGTCGAATCGGTGTTTGCCATAAGTAAGTGTACTGAAGAGGACAAAGTGAAGTACGCTACGCATACCTTCACAAGTTCTGCGTTAACATGGTGGAATACCTATCTAGAGCAAGTGGGACAAGACGATGCGTACGCACTACCGTGGTCAGCATTCAAGCACTTGATGAACGAGAAATACCGTCCCAGAACCGAGGTCAATAAGCTCAAGATAGAACTAAGAGGGTTACGAACCCAAGGATTTGATATTACCACGTACGAAAGATGATTCACAGAATTGTGCCTATTGTGTCCGGGAGCATTCGAAGATGAGGAAGAGAAGATCGACGCGTTTGTGAAAGGATTACCGGAAAGAATCCAAGAAGATATAAGTTCACACGAGCCCGCCTCCATACAACAGGCATGTAGAATGGCTCACAAACTAGTGAACCAGATTGAAGAAAGAATTAAAGAACAGACTGCTGAAGAGGCCAATGTGAAGCAAGTCAAAAGAAAGTGGGAGGAAAACGGTGATAAGAATCACCAATACAACAACAACAGCAATTACAACAATAATCGCAACAATTATCCCAACAATCGCAACATCAATCGCAACTACAACAAACGACCCAACAACAACAACAACAACAACAACAGCAACTACAGCAATCATCCCAACAACAATAATAACTGCAACAACAACAACAATCAGAAGCAGCTATGCCAAAGGTGTGAAAAGTATCACTCGGGGTTCTGCACCAAATTTTGCAACAAGTGTAAAAGAAATGGTCATAGCGCGGCGAAGTGTGAGGTCTACGGACCAGGGGTTAATAGAACGAAAGGAACAAATGGTGTCGGAACGAGTAATGGCGGAGCAAGTAGTGTCGGAGCAAGTTATGCCAATGTAGTTTGTTATAAATGTGGAAAACCGGGCCACATTATTAGAAATTGCCCGAACCAGGAGAACACGAATGGACAATGCCGCGAAAGAGTTTTCAATATTAATGCAGCAGAGGCACAGGAAGACCCGGAGCTTGTTACGGGTACGTTTCTTATTGACAATAAATATGCTTACGTTTTATTTGATTCGGGTGCGGATAGAAGCTATATGAGTAGAGATTTTTGTGCTAAATTAAGTTGTCCATTGACGCCTTTGGATAGTAAATTTTTACTCGAATTAGCAAATGGTAAATTAATTTCAGCAGATAATATATGTCAGAATCGAGAAATTAAACTGGTTAGCGAAACATTTAAGATTGATTTGATACCAGTAGAGTTAGTTAGTTTTGATGTGATAATCGGTATGGACTGGTTGAAAGAAGTGAAAGCAGAGATCGTTTGTTACAAAAATGCAATTTGCATTATACGAGAAAAAGGAAAACCCTTAATGGTGTACGGAGAAAAGGGCAACACGAAGCTACATCTTATTAGTAATTTGAAGGCATAAAAACTAATAAGAAAAGGTTGCTATGCTGTTCTAGCACACGTCGAGAAAGTACAAACTGAAGAAAAGAGCATCAATGATGTTCCCATTGCAAAAGAATTTCCCGATGTATTTCCGAAAGAATTACCGGGATTACCCCCACATCGATCCGTTGAATTTCAAATAGATCTTGTAACAGGAGCTGCACCAATAGCTCGTGCTCCTTACAGACTCGCACCCAGCGAGATGAAAGAACTGCAAAGCCAATTACAAGAACTTTTAAAGCGTGGTTTCATTCGACCAAGCACATCACCGTGGGGAGCTCCTGTTTTGTTTGTCAAGAAGAAAGATGGTACATTCAGGTTGTGTATCGACTACCGAGAGTTGAACAAACTTACCATCAAGAACCACTACCCACTACCGAGAATCGACGACTTATTTGATCAACTACAAGGCTCGTCTGTTTATTCAAAGATTGACTTACGTTCCGGGTATCATCAAATGCGGGTGAAAGAAGATGATATTCCAAAGACTGCTTTCAGAACACGTTACGGTCATTACGAGTTTATGGTCATGCCGTTTGGTTTAACTAATGCACCAGCTGTGTTCATGGACCTTATGAACCGAGTGTGTGGACCATACCTTGACAAGTTTGTCATTGTTTTCATTGATGACATACTTATTTACTCAAAGAATGACCAAGAACACGGTGAACATTTGAGAAAGGTGTTAGAAGTATTGAGCAAGGAAGAATTGTACGCTAAATTTTCAAAGTGTGCATTTTGGTTGGAAGAAGTTCAATTCCTTGGTCACATAGTGAACAAAAAATGTATTAAGGTGGATCCGGCAAAGATAGAAACTGTTGAAAAGTGGGAAATCCCGAAAACTCCGAAACACATACGCCAGTTTTTAGGACTAGCTGGTTACTACAGAAGGTTCATCCAAGACTTTTCCAGAATAGCAAAACCCTTGACGGCATTAACGCATAAAGGGAAGAAATTTGAATGGAATGATGAACAAGAGAAAGCGTTTCAGTTATTGAAGAAAAAGCTAACTACGGCACCTATATTGTCATTGCCTGAAGGGAATGATGATTTTGTGATTTATTGTGACGCATCAAAGCAAGGTCTCGATTGTGTATTAATGCAACGAACGAAGGTGATTGCTTATGCGTCTAGACAATTGAAGATTCACGAACAAAATTATACGACGCATGATTTGGAATTAGGCGCGGTTGTTTTTGCATTAAAGACTTGGAGGCACTACTTATATGGGGTCAAAAGTATTATATATACCGACCACAAAAGTCTTCAACACATATTTAATCAGAAACAACTGAATATGAGGCAGCGTAGGTGGATTGAATTATTGAATGATTACGACTTTGAGATTCGTTACCACCCGGGGAAGGCAAATGTGGTAGCCAATGCCTTGAGCAGGAAGGACAGAGAACCCATTCGAGTAAAATCTATGAATATAATGATTCACAATAACCTTACTACTCAAATAAAGGAGGCGCAACAAGGAGTTTTAAAAGAGGGAAATTTAAAGGATGAAATACCCAAAGGATCGGAGAAGCATCTTAATATTCTGGAAGACGGAAACCGGTATAGGGCTGAAAGGATTTGGGTACCAAAATTTGGAGATATGAGAGAAATGGTACTTAGAGAAGCTCATAAAACCAGATACTCAATACATCCTGGAACGGGGAAGATGTACAAGGATCTCAAGAAACATTTTTGGTGGCCGGGTATGAAAGCCGATGTTGCTAAATACGTTGGAGAATGTTTGACGTGTTCTAAGGTCAAAGCTGAGCATCAGAAACCATCAGGTCTACTTTAACAACCCGAAATCCCGAAATGGAAATGGGAAAACATTACCATGGATTTCATCACTAAATTGCCAAGGACTGCAAGTGGTTTTGATACTATTTGGGTAATAGTTGATCGTCTTACCAAATCAGCACACTTCCTGCCAATAAGAGAAGATGACAAGATGGAGAAGTTAGCACGACTGTATTTGAAGGAAGTCGTCTCCAGACATGGAATACCAATCTCTATTATCTCTGATAGGGATGGCAGATTTATTTCAAGATTCTGGCAGACATTACAGCAAGCATTAGAAACTCGTCTAGACATGAGTACTGCCTATCATCCACAAACTGATGGGCAGAGCGAAAGGACGATACAAACGCTTGAAGACATGCTACGAGCATGTGTTATTGATTTCGGAAACAGTTGGGATCGACATCTACCGTTAGCAGAATTTTTCTACAACAACAGCTACCATTCAAGCATTGAGATGGTGCCGTTTGAAGCACTTTATAGTAGAAAGTGCAGGTCTCCGATTTGTTGGAGTGAAGTGGGGGATAGACAGATTACGGGTCTGGAGATTATACAAGAAACTACCGAGAAGATCATCCAAATTCAACAACGGTTGAAAACCACCCAAAGTCGACAAAAAAGCTACGCTGACATTAAAAGAAAAGATATAGAATTTGAAATTGGAGAGATGGTCATGCTTAAAGTTGTACCTTGGAAAGGCGTTGTTCGATTTGGTAAACGAGGGAAATTAAATCCAAGGTATATTGGACCATTCAAGATTATTGATCGTGTCGGACCAGTAGCTTACCGACTTGAGTTACCTCAACAACTCGCGGCTGTACATAACACTTTCCACGTCTCAAATTTAAAGAAATGTTTTGCTTAAGAAGATCTCACTATTCCGTTAGATGAAATCCAAATCAACGAAAAACTTCGATTCATCGAAGAACCCGTCGAAATAATGGATCGTGAGGTTAAAAGACTTAAGCAAAACAAGATACCAATTGTTAAGGTTCGATGGAATGCTCGCAGAGGACCCGAGTTCACCTGGGAGCATGAAGATCAGATGAAGAAGAAATACCCGCATCTATTTCCAGAAGATTCGTCAACACCTTCAACAGCTTAAAATTTCGGGACGAAATTTATTTAACGGGTAGGTACTGTAGTGACCCGAAATTTTCCATGTTTATATATATTAATTGAGATTGATATTTACATGATTAAATGTTTCCAACATGTTAAGTAATCAAACTTGTTAAGACTTGATTAATTGAAATATGTTTCATATAGACAATTGACCACCCAAGTTGACCGGTGATTCACGAACGTTAAAACTTGTAAAAACGATATGATGACATATATATGGATATATATATAGTTAACATGATACTATGATAAGTAAACATATCATTAAGTATATTAACAATGAACTACATATGTAAAAACAAGACTACTAACTTAATGATTTTTAAACGAGACATATATGTAACGATTATCGTTGTAAAGACATTTAATGTATATATATCACATTAAGAGATATTCATACATGATAATATCATGATAATATAATAATTTAAAATCTCATTTGATATTATAAACATTGGGTTAACAACATTTAACAAGATCGTTAACCTAAAGGTTTCAAAACAACACTTACATGTAACGACTAACAATGACTTAACGACTCAGTTAAAATGTATATACATGTAGTGTTTTAATATGTATTTATACACTTTTGAAAGACTTTAACACACTTATCAAAATACTTCTACTTAACAAAATGCTTACAATTACATCCTCGTTCAGTTTCATCAACAATTCTACTCGTATGCACCCGTATTCGTACTCGTACAATACACAGCTTTTAGATGTATGTACTATTGGTATATACACTCCAATGATCAGCTATTAGCAGCCCATGTGAGTCACCTAACACATGTGGGAACCATCATTTGGCAACTAGCATGAAATATCTCATAAAATTACAAAAATATGAGTAATCATTCATGACTTATTTACATGAAAACAAAATTACATATCATTTATATCTAATCCATACACCAACGACCAAAAACACCTACAAACACGTTCATTCTTCAATTTTCTTCATCTAATTGATCTCTCTCAAGTTCTATCTTCAAGTTCTAAGTGTTCTTCATATATTCTACAAGTTCTAGTTACATTAATCAAGAATACTTTCAAGTTTGCTAGCTAGCTCACTTCCAATCTTGTAAGGTGATCATCCAACCTCAAGAAATCTTTGTTTCTTACAGTAGGTTATCATTCTAATACAAGGTAATAATCATATTCAAACTTTGGTTCAATTTCTATAACTATAACAATCTTATTTCAAGTGATGATCTTACTTGAACTTGTTTTCGTGTCATGATTCTGCTTCAACAACTTCGAGCCATCCAAGGATCCGTTGAAGCTAGATCCATTTTTCTCTTTTCCAGTAGGTTTATCCAAGGAACTTAAGGTAGTAATGATGTTCATAACATCATTCGATTCATACATATAATGCTATCTTATTCGAAGGTTTAAACTTGTAATCACTAGAACATAGTTTAGTTAATTCTAAACTTGTTCGCAAACAAAATTTAATCCTTCTAACTTGACTTTTAAAATCAACTAAACACATGTTCTATATCTATATGATATGCTAACTTAATGATTTAAAACCTGGAGACACGAAAAACACCGTAAAACCGGATTTACGCCGTCGTAGTAACACCGCGGGCTGTTTTGGGTTAGTTAATTAAAAACTATGATAAACTTTGATTTAAAAATTGTTATTCTGAGAAAATGATTTTTATTATGAACATGAAACTATATCCAAAAATTATGGTTAAACTCAAAGTGGAAGTATGTTTTCTAAAATGGTCATCTAGACGTCGTTCTTTCGACTGAAATGACTACCTTTACAAAAACGACTTGTAACTTATTTTTCTGACTATAAACCTATACTTTTTCTGTTTAGATTCATAAAATAAAGTTCAATATGAAACCATAGCAATTTTATTCACTCAAAACGGATTTAAAATGAAGAAGTTATGGGTAAAACAAGATTGGATAATTTTTCTCATTTTAGCTACTTGAAAATTGGTAACAAATCTATTCCAACCATAACTTAATCAACTTGTATTGTATATTATGTAATCTTGAGATACCATAGACACGTATACAATGTTTCGACCTATCATGTCGACACATCTATATATATTTTGGAACAACCATAGACACTCTATATGTGAATGTTGGAGTTAGCTATACAGGGTTGAGGTTGATTCCAAAATATATATAGTTTGAGTTGTGATCAATACTGAGATACGTATACACTGGGTCGTGGATTGATTCAAGATAATATTTATCGATTTATTTCTGTACATCTAACTGTGGACAACTAGTTGTAGGTTACTAACGAGGACAGCTGACTTAATAAACTTAAAACATCAAAATATATTAAAAGTGTTGTAAATATATTTTGAACATACTTTGATATATATGTATATATTGTTATAGGTTCGTGAATCAACCAGTGGCCAAGTCTTACTTCCCGACGAAGTAAAAATCTGTGAAAGTGAGTTATAGTCCCACTTTTAAAATCTAATATTTTTGGGATGAGAATACATGCAGGTTTTATAAATGATTTACAAAATAGACACAAGTACGTGAAACTACATTCTATGGTTGAATTATCGAAATCGAATATGCCCCTTTTTATTAAGTCTGGTAATCTAAGAATTAGGGAACAGACACCCTAATTGATGCGAATCCTAAAGATAGATCTATTGGGCCTAACAAACCCCATCCAAAGTACCGGATGCTTTAGTACTTCGAAATTTATATCATATCCGAAGGGTGTCCCGGAATGATGGGGATATTCTTATATATGCATCTTGTTAATGTCGGTTACCAGGTGTTCACCATATGAATGATTTTTATCTCTATTTATGGGATGTGTATTGAAATATGAAATCTTGTGGTCTATTATTATGATTTGATATATATAGGTTAAACCTATAACTCACCAACATTTTTGTTGACGTTTTAAGCATGTTTATTCTCAGGTGATTATTAAGAGCTTCCGCTGTCGCATACTTAAATAAGGACGAGATTTGGAGTCCATGCTTGTATGATATTGTGTAAAAACTGCATTCAAGAAACTTATTTTGTTGTAACATATTTGTATTGTAAACCATTATGTAATGGTCGTGTGTAAACAGGATATTTTAGATTATCATTATTTGATAATCTACGTAAAGCTTTTTAAACCTTTATTGATGAAATAAAGGTTATGGTTTGTTTTATAATGAATGCAGTCTTTGAAAAACGTCTCATATAGAGGTCAAAACCTCGTAACGAAATCAATTAATATGGAACGTTTTTAATCAATAAGAACGGGACATTTCAGTATGGGTCTAGCATGTTGCGCGAAGAGGGCAAGTTGTGGTGGGACGATAAAATCAATTTATATGGCGAAGAGCAATGTATGAGCTTGACATGGGAGGAGTTTAAGAAGGAATTTTTCCAAGAATACCGAACTTCTTCCGACCTTGATAGAATCCGGGACCATTTGCAACAAGGTTCAATGGACTTGGTTACTCTCAAGTCTACCTTTTTGGCAAAGACTCGTTTTTGCCCGGAATATGTTGGTGATGATCACAAGCTAATGAAAGATTTCTACCGTACCTTGAACGATGAGTTAAAGGGTAAGATTAGTCAGGGAATGGCTAAGACTTTTGAAGAGCTATTCGAGTTAGCTCGGGGTTTTGAACCGGAGGTTCCGCGGAAGAGTGATTTCACTTTTTCAAAGAGAAAGTTTGAAGGTTCGAGCCATTCGAACTTTTCAAATAAAAAGAACAAGAAAGGCTCCGAAAGCTTAAATAGTGTGAAGAAGGGTTCTTCCGGGAGTTTCGGGCCCACGTGTTATAATTGTAATCAAAGAGGACACATGGCCCGTGATTGCACCAAGGCGTCGACCAAAGTCACTTACTTTAATTGTGGTAAAGAGGGGCACAAGAGGCCGGAATGCCCCGATTTGAATAATGATAACGTTAAGCGGTTAGAGAAAACGGCGGGTACGGCTAGGGGTCGCAACTATTTGATGATCAATGACGAAGCCAAACAATCAAACGAAGTAGTCTCAGGTACTTTCATGGTTAATTCTAATCCGACAAGGATACTTTTTGATAGTGGTGCTAACTTGTCGTTCGTATCACCAAAATTTGTGAAACTTAATAAACCATTAGCTAAGTTGAGTCGTCCGGTAGAAGTAGAAATAGTGGATGGCAAGACGGTGTTTGTGGTTGATGTGTGTAATATTTGTGATGTTGTTTTTGGTGCCAAAAACTTTAAGATTGATCTTATCCCGATGACTTTGGGCGATTGTGATATCGTTGTTGGTATGGATTGGCTCGATCGAAATAGAGCCGATATTGCTTGCCATGAAAAGTTTATTCATGTGAAGACCCCAAGTGGGGGAGAGTTGCTTATTCATGGTGATAGACGAGGAAGACTTGTGCCGATATGTTCTTTTGCACGGGCACGTCGTTTTCTTGTTAGTGGTGGCTTGGCTTTTCTTGCCCATGTTGTTGATACTCGTGATGAGCCACCACCCATTCGTGAAATTCCAGTGGTTAGTGATTTCGAAGACGTTTTTCCGGACGAGTTACCGGGTGTTCCGGCGGAAAGACAAGTTGAATTTCGCATTGAGTTGGTTCCGGGAGCTACTCCCATTGCTAAAACTCCTTATCGTTTAGCACCGACGGAAATGCAAGAGTTGTTAAATCAAACCCAAGAGTTGCTCGAGAAAGGTTTTATTCGACTGAGTGCTTCGCCATGGGGCGCTCCGGTTTTATTCGTGAAAAAGAAGGATGGTAGCATGCGGATGTGCATCGATTACCTGGAGTTGAATAAAGTGACGATCAAGAATCGTTATCCATTACCTCGGATTGACGATTTGTTTGACCAACTCCAAGGTGAAACGTATTTCTCTAAGATCGACCTACAGTCCGGCTATCACCAAATACGGGTCCGTGAGGAAGATATTGAGAAAATGGCTTTTCGAACGCGTTATGGGCATTTCGAGTTTGTAGTTATGCCTTTTGGTCTTACGAATGCACCGGCGGCATTCATGGATCTTATGAACCGAGTGTGCCAACCTATGTTGGACAAGTCGGTGATTGTGTTCATTGACGACATACTAGTCTACTCAAAAAGTATGAATGAGCATGAACGTCATTTGCGTGAAGTATTGAAGACATTACGAAAGGAGAAGTTGTATGCTAAGTTCTCCAAATGTGAATTTTGGCTAAGGGAGGTTCAATTCCTTGGTCATATTGTGAACAAGGAGGGTATTCAAGTGGATCCGGGGAAGATAGAGACGGTGAAGAGTTGGAGACCACCGACTACGCCTACGGAGGTCCGAAATTTTCTCGGATTGGCCGGTTATTATCGTCGGTTTATCCAAGACTTTTATAAGATCGCTTCTTCATTGATGAAATTGACGAGGAAGAATGTGAGCTTTGTTTGGGAGAACGAGCAAGAAATTGCTTTTCAATTGTTAAAGGAGAAGTTATGTCAAGCTCCGGTGTTAGTTTTGCCGGAAGGGGTGGATGACATGACGGTTTATTGTGATGCTTCGTTAAATGGGCTCGGGTGTGTTCTTATGCAAAGGGGTAAAGTCATCGCTTATGCCTCTCGACAATTAAAGGAACACGAGAGGAGATATCTGACTCATGATCTTGAGTTGGCGGCGGTTGTGCATGCGTTGAAAATTTGGCGCCATTATTTGTATGGTGTCAAGTGTACGATTTATTCGCATCATAAGAGTCTGAAACATCTCTTTAATCAACGAGATTTGAATTATCGTCAACGTAGGTGGATGGATGTGGTAAAAGACTATGATTGTGAGATACTTTATCATCCGGGCAAGGCGAATGTGGTCGCGGATGCGTTAAGTCGAAAGAGTCATCACTCGGCATTACGATTGGGATTGTTACGTATGATTATTACTAATGATTTTCTTGAAAAACTCGGCGTGATTCCAATAGAGGCTTACGTTCACAACAAGCATGCGGAGCGAATTGTGGGAAAATCGGAGTTCATTACTATGGGCTCGCGGGGTTTGTTGTCTTTTCAAGGAAGAGTGTGGGTGCCTAAGATGGGAGATTATCGACAAGTGCTACTTGATGAAGCACATAAGTCAAAATATTCCATTCATCCGGGCGCGACGAAAATGTATCTTGATTTAAGGAAAGATTATTGGTGGTCGGGCATGAAACGTGATGTTGTGAAGTATGTTGAACAATGTGTCACGTGTTTGCAAGTTAAGGCCGAGCACCAAAAGCCGTATGGTAAGTTACAACCGTTAGAAATCCCGAAATGGAAATGGGAGCACATTACCATGGATTTCATCACAAAGTTACCAAAAACGGCGAGAACCCAGTTTGATTCGATTTGGGTTATAGTTGATCGACTGACGAAGAATGCTTTGTTTCTTCCCATTAAGGAAGCAATATCGTCGGAGACCTTGGCTAAGTTGTTTATCAAGGAAGTCATCTCTCGACACGGTGTTCCTATATCTATTATTTCGGATCGAGATACTCATTTTACGTCTCGATTTTGGGAAAAGTTTCACGAAGATATGGGTACGTAACTGAAATTAAGCACGGCGTATCATCCTCAAACGGACGGTCAAACCGAACGTACGAATCAAACTTTGGAAGATATGTTACGTGCGTGCATTATCGATTTTGGTGGTAGCTGGGACGAGCATTTGCCTTTGGTGGAATTCTCGTACAATAATAGTTATCATACTAGTATTAGGATGCCACCTTATGAGATGCTTTATGGGCGTAGATGTCGAACCCCGATTTGTTGGGGTGAAGTGGGACAAAAGGAAATCGGGAGTACCGATTTGGTGTTAGAGACGAATAGCAAGATTGACGTGATTCGAGAGCATTTGAAAAAGGCTCAAGATAGGCAAAATTCGTATGCCGACAAGCGTAGACGAACGATCGAATTTCAAGAAGGTGACATGGTGATGCTTAAAGTTTCACCATGGAAAGGTATTATTCGATTCCGGAAACGAGGAAAGTTAGCTCCTCGGTTTATTGGGCTATTTAAGGTTTTAGCTTGTGTTGGTGAAGTCGCGTATCGTTTGGAATTACCCGAAGAGCTTGCGGGGATCCATAATACATTTCATGTTTCCCATCTCCATAAGTGTCTTGCGGATGATTCATCTTGGGTGCCATTAGACGAGATCGAGCTAAACAATAAGTTAGAACATATTGAGGAACCGATTGCCATACTTGATGAGAAAGTCAAAAGGTTGAGACATAAAGAGGTTAGGACTTTTAAAGTACAATGGCGTCGTAGTAAGGGTTCCGAGTTTACTTGGGAGCCCGAAGAGTTTGTGTTGGTTTATCTTCCTTCTTGTCTTGCGGCTTGGATCGCGAGGACGCGCTCCGATTCAAGTGGGGGAGAGTTGTAACATCCCATTTTCCCGTACGTATCGAAAGGTACTCACTTAATCATTTGTACATTTATAACTCGTTAGCTCATGCACAAATGTATGAATATATGCGTAGATATATATATATATATATATATATATATATATATATATATATATATATATATATATATATATATATATATATATATATATATACATACATATATGTATACTTGATAATGTGTGCATGTATAAGCTTAATCATGGGTTTAGTTAGCGTTAAGTCTTGTGAGACTATTGTTGAAGGCTAGGTGAATATAGGAAGCGGGTTTGGAACGTATAAATTAAATAAAATCGAAAATTGTTTAAGTTGGTCGAGCTGTTCAGATACAGCCTTGGGCCGCGCCGCGACAAACTGGGTCGCGCCGCGACATATAAAGCAATTCTGGATCAGAAGTCATGTTAAAAAGGGTCATTTTTCCTTTGATAGGTCGCGCCACGACAAATTGGCCGCGCCGCGGCATCTCTGCAATTCTGATTCCGGTTTTAGCTCAAATTAAATGACTTTAAGGGACAATATGGTAATTTGACATGTAAATCTGATGGGAGCATTAAATATCTACCACTTATTTCATTTATTTCATTTCCTTTTCCATTTTCTTTCCTATTTCTCTCCCAAAACACAAAACCCACCTAGTTTGATCTTGAGATTTGAAGGTGAAGATCTGTGAATCAAGCCTAGGAGCGAGATTTAAAGTTGTTCTCCTTGTTACTAGCTACAAGAAGATAGTCTTGGTAAGTTCTAACTCTATGTTTCGAGTTTTAATTGGTTAATGACTAGGGTTTTGGGTACTAGAGATTTGTAAGACCCATTTGGTGGTAAAATGGGTGAGTTTGGGTTATGTTGTTGTAATGAAACCCTAATAGCCACAATCTAGGGTTTTGGCCTTGTGATTTGAGGTTGTAAGTGTCAATTGGTGTTGTTAGTCACTAATGCACTTTAAGGTTTATGGAAGAAGTGCTAATGGGTAAGTTTGACTTGATTATGAATTTAAGTGATATAAAATGGGTCAAAATGTACTAGTTGACCTAATTAGATGAAATGGGTATGGATTACCCTAGGTTTTGTGTTAATTGAAGTTAATAGACTTTAATTCATTAGTCTTAGTGATTAAAGTCGAGTCTTGGCCATTTATGGGCGGTTGTGTGTAGTTGAGTCATTTAATGCAATTTGGGACATTAAATGCTCAAGTGGGAGTATTGTGGTTAATCCCACTAGTTGTGAAATTGAATGTGCACTTAATGATTTAGGTACATTGCGTTGAAGCTCGGAAGTGCTAAATCATCATCCTTGTGACAAGGTAAGTGGAATAATTATGCGTTCATGTATATGGCGTGTTTATTTGTGAATGTTATGGTATGAACCACGTGCCGGTAGTGCCATAACATGTGTGGGATAGAGTGTGAACCACGAGCTGGTAGCACTATAAATTAAGATGTGAACCACGAGCCGGTAGCATCGAGTGTGAACCACGAGCCGGTAGCACTATAAACAAAGATGTGAACCACGAGCCGGTAGCATCGAGTGTGAACCACGAGCCAGTAGCACTATAAAAGAGTATGACTCAAGCGTATGGTGTGAACCACGAGCCGGTAGCACCATAGCGTTATTGGTTAACCATATTGAGGTTGTTGTTTTGTTTAGCATATTATACATATATGTTGAGTTGAGTATATGCTAATGAAATGGTGTGATAATGTACGACTTGTTGGTGTTATGGGTATGTTGACATGCTATTTTTGTTACAAGTTCGTATGAGGTATTTGGTAATGTGATTGCAAATGGATAGGTTATATATATGTATGTATAATTGTTGCACTCACTAAGCCTTGCTTACCCTCTCGTTGTTTACCATTTTATAGTTTCCGGCTTGGACAAGGGTAAGGGCATACGTTTGGACTAGTGGTCTCCCGCTTATGTTGTCGGGGGGTGCTTTTGGTGTTAGCTTTTGAAGTTGGCCTAACGTTTTGGGTAGTTTAGCCCCAAACCATGCTCGAGTGTCGTTTGGATTATAAACTATCATTGTAGTGGGTCAACTTGCATTAAACTTAATTAATGGCCTTCGTGCCTTTTGTAAACATTTAAATTGATGTACGTTTAAATGGAACTTGTGGAATGGTTTACATATTTAATTGGCGGGTAAATGTGTATTATAAAAAAAAAATTATCGTATGGAATACGGGTTTGGGTTGTTTCAATGCAAACCCTCTAACCGGTGACTTCCCGAGTTGGAATAAGCTCATTATTCTCATTTTGAATTATCCCTCCCTTTTTGTGTACCACTTGAACAGGACTAACCCATGGCGAATCAGAGATGGGATAGATCATATCGGCGTCCAGAAGTTTGATTACTTCTTTCTTGATGACTTCTTGAATCATAGGTTTACCCTTCTTTGCCTCCGAACTGAAGGTTTGAAATCATCTTCCATGAAAATCTTGTGGGTGCAATAGTTGGGGCTGATTCCTTTTATGTCGGAGATTTTCCAAGCAATTGCCTTCTTATGTGATCTCAAAACTTGAATCAATTTTGCCTTCTCTTGTAGCGTGAGGTTTTTTGAGATGATTACAGGGAGTTGTGATTCTCCTTCTAAGAATGCATACTCCAGATTGTTGGGTAATTTCTTTAATTCCAATTCCGGAGGTTCTTCGATAGATGGATTCATCCTAGCTATCTCTTTTCGGTCTAACGAGTCATACTTCTCCTGGAATTCTGATTCTTCAGTAGCGGTCACTAATGCTATATGTTCTTCATTTCTGGAAATTGTCCTTCTTAATGCTTCCTCTTCAGAAACGTCTTCTTTCGTTTTTAAGGTAGGTTCGGGAATCTCCTCACAGTCCTCTTTTGACTGGGGTTCCTGATATACCGGAATGAAATCTGTTTCTTCATTCAGTCTTCTCCTTAATAGAGGTAAAGGAATGCCTTGTCCTAGTGGTGCTATTTGGATAGTTTTGCCAAGAAAATTACTTTCAGAGAGGGAAGATTTGTGTTGACTAAGGTTTATGGCTAAATGGTTTTTGAGATTTCCTTCAGGAGATGTAAAAAACAGATCCTTAGAAATTTGATCTTGACTACATATAGCCATGGTTTCTTCCAGGTCTTCGTTGACGAGTACTTGAAAATAATAAGAGAGATTCACATCTTCTTCGCGAGGGTGGTTCATGAGACGATCAACATTGAATGTGATTTCTTCTCCTCCAACCCTTAATTTCAATGATTTCTCGTGTACATCAATTACGGCCTTGGCAGTATTCAGGAATGGTCTGCCAAGAATGAGTGGGACCTTCGTGTCTTCCTCAATGTCCATAATGATGAAATCAACGGGAAATGCGAACTTATCCACTCTAACTAGGACATCTTCAGCTATTTCTCGAGGAATCTTAACTGATCTGTCCGCGAGTTGGATAGTCATTCTGGTAGGCCTTAAGTCATTTAATCCTGGATTTTTGAATAACGAATAGGGCATTAGGTTTACACTGGCTCCTAAGTCTGCTAACACAGTGCTAATTTGGACATCTTGCAGGTAGCAAGGTACCGTAAATCTTCCTGTATCTCCTAACTTATGGGGAATTCCATGTTGTAACACTAACGAGCATTCTTCACTTAAGGGCAAGCTAACTATCTCTCTTAATCTCTCTTTGTTTGAAAGCAGTTCTTTGAAAAATTTAGCGCAGTTTGGCATTTCTACTAAAGCATCTACTAGTCGTACATTCAAATGCAAATTCTTAATAATATCCCAATACTTAGCGAATTGCACTTCTTGTTTTTCCTTCCTAAGCCTACCTGGGAAAGCTATGCGGGCGCGCGGAATAATTTCCGGGGCCTTATGTGATGACCCAGAAATTTCGACTAAATTTAAACTTAATCTTTGTATGATTAACATTTCCGACACGAACCAAAGGGCCCTTGGCCTGGCGGTATGAGAGGAACCCTTCAACTAAGAAGTTGTGGGTTCAAGCCTCACTTGAGGCAGTGAGATGTAAATATTCGTGGTTTCGTGTGTAGATTATAGGTTTGCCTTTCAAAAAAAAAAAAAAAAAAAACATTTCCGACACGATAAGCAAAGTCTGTAAAACTGAATCTCAAAATTTTTGAATTACTTTTATATATTTAAATACCATTCGGTTGTTTTCGACGATTCGCGAACAATTATATGTAAATAGATACATATATACTATAACATGAAAAGGTAACAATGTATTAATTGTTTGATACCGTACATTAAACTTATTAGTTTAAATATCTATTTGAATGTATATGATAAGTTGAAATATTTATTATTAAAATTTATTTATAAATAACTTCCAATGTGTTTTTAAAAACTGATTTATGTATATTAAAAAGATATATACATATATATAATAAACGATAGTAACATTCGTTTATTGATTCAATTGATATTTAGATAAGTTAACTAAAGCGTTTAAGATGAACCAGTTAAACACTAATTTGCTACAGTGTTTTCAAATTGCCACATTACTCAAAATGCTACAGTGTTTTCGAAAATCACTATTTGCTATAGTGAAATTGACTTTGCTACAGTGAATTGCTACAGTAAATGACCAAAACATTTGAAAGTTTAAGTTATACTATGAATGGTATAGTTTATGAATAATTTAAGGCTATATTTTGACAAAGGTACGTGACACGAAACTTAAAATGCAAGTGTTCTAAAGGTACGAAAGGACATTCGAAAAACCGGAATCGAGACATAAGTCGAGTGATGACGTACGACTTATCGGAACAAAAATTACAAGTCAACTATGCACGTGAATTTAATATAATATATAATTAATTATATAAATTATATATATTATATTTATATTAATTTAATATTATGTCGACAAACAAGAAAACAAAAATTTGTGAGCTGGAATCTGAGGCCATGCGATCGCATGGCCACAAGCCTATAAATCCATGCGATCGCATGGAGGCAAAAGTCTGGCCTGATGCTATAAAATGGCATTTTGCTCGACACATTAACACACACACATACATATTACTCCGTATTTATTTTTTTTTTATTATTATTATTATTATTATTATTATTATTATTATTATTATTATTAAGATTAATATTATTAATAATCTTATTATTATTATTAATTAGTATTATACAAAAAATACTACGACGATGTTATGAGCTTGTCACTTTCAAAATGGTTTCCAAGCGAGCTAGAGCTAAGAAAATTATGGGTTATTGCCAAGAAAATTATGGGTAATGTTCGGGGGTATTTTTGTGAATCAAACCTCGTGTTTATCATCTCCGATGCGTCTACGTGCTTTCCTACAATATTGTATATCAATATTAAACAGTGAGTTTCATATGATCCCTTTTACTCCCTACATTTTTGGGCTGAGAATACATGCAAATGCTTTATTAACCGATATACAATATTTATATGCGTGAGTTTCATTTGCTCCCTTTTTAATTGCTTTTGCAATATATATTTTTGGGCTGAGAATACATGCACTTTATTTTAAACACAATGGATACAAGTACATACTAAATTCTACACTGAGTTTGAACCAAAAATCCCTTAGCTTTGGTAACTAGTAACTGCCAGTTATAAGAACTGGTGGGCGCGAGTAGTAGTATATGGATCCATAGGGCTTGATATCCCCGTCCGAGCTAGAGCACTAGCCTTTTAACGGACGTATGCTATTTGAGAAGCGTACACGTTGGTTTGCGTGTATTATTAAGATTATTATACAAAGGGTACAAATTATATAAACGTTAAAGTTTAGTTACCAGGGTGCTCAATTTTGTAGAACCGATTGATAAACGTTTCGGATGAAACAACTGAAATCTTGTGATCCACCTTTTATGTAAAACCTATTGATAAACGTTTTGAATAAAACAACTGAACTTTTGTAATCCACATTGATATACGGATTATGTGTAATATTAAAACTATGAACTCACCAACCTTTGTGTTGACACTTGAAGCATGTTTATTCTCAGGATTCTAGAAGTCTTCCGCTGTTTGCTTATACGTGATACAAGATATGTGCTTGGAGTCATACATGCTATATACAAGAAACTTGCATTCACCAAACCATTACCATGTATCTTATTTTGACTGTGTTGTCAACAGATGTATTATTGTAAACCATTTAAATGGTGATTGTCTATACGTAGGAATCATCAGATGTTAAAAACCTGGAATTTATATATTCATTTACAAAATACCTTTTCAAACGAATACAATGTTACAAAATGTATCACATAGAGGTCAAATACCTCGCAATGAAATCAATGAATGACGTGTTCGTCCATATGGATTTGGAGTGATCGTCACACCTTAGGAGAGATAGGTTCTGGTGGATTGACAATTGGGTCAATTGGCACAGGTTCCTTATTGAAAAAATGTTGTATGGGTATATTGACAGTTGTTTCTTTCCCTCATCTAGTAATTACTAGGGCATCAAACTCACTACACTCTATATCAACTTTAGTGGTTAAACATTTAAGCATAAGCTGAAAATTGGTGATTAATTCTTCAAAAGTCTTTATTAAAATAGCAAACTTATTTTGACATTCTATGACTTGAAGGTTTATCGTGTATTGGTTTTTCATAAATTCAACTAAAATTTTCTTAGAGTTGAGAGTAGGTTTGTGTAACGGGAAGATTATATTATGATCCGAGCTATTTTGCTGTTTGTGTGCCCATCTAGGGTAAGGATACCTTAGATTGGTTCTAGTAGCATCGGAGTTTCTAGGAATTGGTAAATTTTGAAGAGTGAGGGTGAGATCTTGTAACCTGGTTTCTAGCATTTTTACCGTATGAACGAATACGTCATCCTTCTCAGTAGCTTCATCGCTCCAATCTTCCTGCTGTGCAGCTATTGTGTCCAAGAGATTCCATGCTTCGTCTGCTGTTCGGGACGTGAAATTACCTTGCGAGGCCATGTCTAGGAGAGACTTATCATCCTTGGTCAAACCATTGTAAAGTGTACAGATTATGTCTTCCTGACTTAACAAATGATTCGGACATCTTTTAAGCATTATCTTTATTCTATTCCATGCTAGACACAATGACTCATTTTCTTTTTGAGAAAAGTTTGCGATGTCATTTCTTAAACAGGTTTGTAGGGAGGGTGGATAAAATTTGTTTAGAAATTTAGTGGCTAGATCCTCCCATGAATGTATTGAATTCGGGTTAAGTTCGTCAAACCATGCTAAAGCGTGTGCTGAAAGTGAATATTGAAAAAGATGAAGTTTCAAAATGTTTTTCTCGTTTTCTTCCTTCTTAAAAGAGTCAACCAGACTGATAAATTTGTTTAAGTGAAAGTTTGGATCGTCAGTCGGTAATCCTTGAAATTTACAGATCATACTGACTAGTTTAATCATGTGTGAACTAATTTCAGAAATTCCTTCAGTTCCTAAGGTGATTGGTCCTCCTCTTTCCTCTAAGCACGACATATGCATAGAAGCAACGGTATCTTGTTGTTCCATTTTTTAGATTTTCTGTTCGAAAAGACTTAAAAGTAACTTTTAGAAAATATTAATTTACTAAAAGGATCGACAATTTAATAAAAACAATTATTCTTGAAATTCGGTCGCTAACCAAATCGGATATCTTAACTGATAGGATTTCTTACAGATTACTTGTATCGAGGTGGCCAGGCCAGGATCCTTTTGGTTCCAAAGTAAATAAGTGGAAGGATATCCGGAGTATGCAGATCAGAGAAATGTTGACCATGATATCAGTGTTGGGTTAGAGAAAGGTAATTATGCTTATGTTAAGACTATGCTTAGAATGATGTAGATCTGGTTGGATAAGCCAATTACACAGACCTACTTGTCTCTGAACTCTCGGAGTTCTCTTTGAGCAGTGAGAAGTATGTCACTTGGTCGTATAATTGAAGGGTAGCTATACCTCGGAGGTTATCCTCAGTAAAGTACTAGGTTTATTAGTGAGTTGAGCTCTAATCCTAACCCTCGTTATCAGTTTAGTTAACTGAATAACAACGTGTCGTGTTGATTGAACACCGATCACAAACGGAAGGGATCCGACGGTTTAAGTTGGCAAAAACTTAAGTGAAAACTAACAACCATTCCATCATACTAATGATATCATATCAATTCAAATATTATACATCATTACAGTTGAGATAATGATAGTAAAGCAGATAGAAACCTAATGAATACCTAAACAGTTAATATGACTAAGTCCTAAGGCAATAATCAAACAAGAACATACAATAGGCTTGGGTCACACAGTGAAGGCACTAACTAGATCTTAAAAGCTCCTAAGAAGTCTCTTCAGAACAGTCAATAGGCATACTAGGTCATTCATGTCTCAATTCCTATATTCCGTGTCCTAAAAGCGCATTAAATGCCTCTAGGGAACTCCGGCCATACCGAGTTCATAGAATCTTCAGATACAGTATAATCAGGGGTCTTAATCCTATGAAGTAGCTAATTTCATATAGGTGGACAAGTCCTGATCACAACCTAGGTTGGTCAATCCTTAAGATGCTAGCATACAAATCTATCAGACTTCCTAGTTCAGTATTATAACAGTAATCATACTAAATTAACATAATTACGCTAACCCAAACTTCTATCATGGTAACATACAGATTAATTAAGCTACCATGGTAATATCGGAACACATTATTAAACATAAAAAGTAAGAACACATGTTTAATACAAAAGACAAGCGTTTCGGATAAAAACCTGAAAAGGCCGAAGAAATCTGCCCGAGATCGCTGGGACTCGCCGGGATATCCTCCAGAAAATAAAAGCTAAGCTAACTACTATTAAAAACTAAGTAAAAGCTTGAAAATATAAAATGAATTGTAAATTGAGTGTGTGTTGAAATGAATGGAGAAATCCCTTTAAATAGACTTGATTTTTGCCTGCAAACGGCTGGCAGGCCGTTTGGCAGGCCATTTGTGAGCCAGGCAGGCCGTTTGGCAGGCCGTTTGGCAAGCCATTTGGTCTGCCTGGTCAGCTGATTTCACTGGATCGTAACTTGATTTCTTGTCTTTCACCGTTTTTGCTCTAGAATCTTCGTTTTAGCTCCGTTTTACTTGATTCTTTTTGCATCGCCTTTGTAATTACTTAATCTACAAAATCAACAGAAAATGTGATATTTTTCCGACAAAGTTTGAATCTTTATTGTTCTAGGGCTTAATGGCCGATATCTGCCAACAAACCACCGAAGAAGATGATTACCCTGTATAAACTTCAACTAACCATAGGAAATCTTCGTATTCCTCCCTCCGCCTTTCTTCAAAAAATTCTTGCCCACTATGGGATAGGTCTTAGCCAAGTTCATCCTCTAGGATTGCAAAAAATTATACTTTTTGAGATGTACTGTAACGCTGTAGAGGAAATACCAAGTGTAAATATTTTCCATGAGTTATTTAGGACTCGATTAGTGAGTAAATATTGGTACACATTCGACTGTAAGCCAAATAAGGCTTTTACTGGTGTGAATGAAACCTCCTTAAAAAACTGGAAAGAGCCCTACTTTTTTGTCAATGAAAGAGTTATTCAAGATGTTTGGGCAAATGTCCGTAAGTGGAGGAAAACAATGATAGGGGTGAGTAAATCTATCTCTCTATCTGATGATGAAAGGACAACGATTAAAGATTAGAAGGCATTGGAACTTCCACAAAGGTCATATGCTGAGTATGAAGCTATTTTGGTCCTTTGCAACATGAGTGACAACTGGCGTGCTGGACATATGTCAGTGTTGCATTGGAAAGGCCATGGTAGGCACTTTTATTAATATGTCATGCTTAAATTATGTTAACATGAGTTATATGCATCCTTATATGTTGTTTCTGTGGTGTGTGTTTTCATTTGTTGCAGAAGAAGAGATGTAGGTTACAGGACTTTCAAGAAAGCTAACTTGGACCCCCTTACTGTATCTGAACGACCAAAAACCCCTGTTGAGATTGAAGTTGATAAAGCAAAAGATGCAGAATTTGAAAAGCAACTTAAAAGTCCTGAACGGCCTACGGAAGGCGGAGATGGCAGTGTTGCACAGCCTTCTTCTTCTGATGTAGAAATCATTGAAACAACCCCCAAACCGTCTGGCGCGAAGAAATCTGGTAAACACACAAAGTGTGTATGGAAGCGTGCAGCAGGTGAAACATCCGAAAAATCAAAGAAAAGAAGTATGTTTCCCACTTATGCCCTATTTAATAATTTTCATAAAACGTTATAAGGCTAATTGTATGCTCATTTGTCTCCCTATTTCATAGAAATGATTCTACCAGAAGAAGAAGATGAAACCACTGTTGGTGGTGATAAGGATGAGAGTAATAAAGTTGTTGATGTTGAAGATGATGATGATGATGATGATGATGATGATGATGATGATGAAACCAATGATGATGATACAAACGATGATGATACTTTTGAGACTCCACCCTTCAACAATCTATTAATCTCTAAGGGAACTGGTACAACACAATCTTACAACACAATCTTCTTTTTCCTCCCTACCGCCATCTGTTGTACCACTGACTGGGTTAAAGACTTTCCTTGAAGATCCTTTGAACAAATCTGATAAATTTGTTGACTTTCTGAAGGTAATTCTTGTAGCTTTACTTTATTGAAACTAAATTCCACTTCTCTAAGTAATGATTTGCAGATTATAAGTGTATGTTCTATTATGCAGGGAAATAAAGTTGCTGATCTATCTTCTTCTCTTTCTACCATGACACATAAGCAAAGTTGCCAATCTACTACTGCAGCTTTGGTACTTCTGACAGAGCATGTGGTGCATGGTTTAAAAATGCAGGAGGCTCAGGAGACCATTATTGCCAATGCTATTCACAATGCCAACAGATTAAAGAAGTTGGAAATTGACTTGAAAGATGTTAATTTAAAATGGAAAACAACAGTGGATCTGGCAAAAAATAAAGAAGAGACTTTACAGGTGGTGAAAAAAAAGTGCGTTACATAGAGGGTGGAGAAGGAGAAAGTGATGGAAGAAAAGGAAAAAATTGTTAAAGGAAACTGAAGAGCTGAAGAAGATGTTGGAGGAAGAGAGGCGTATTGTTGAAGAGAAGACTATTGTTGATGCTGCTTCTGAAAAGATTTTTGTAGATTTAAAGGCTGGCATTCCTGCCCTTGTGTAGAGGGTATTAAGTTCTGATCTTGGTGGTCGTACCTTTAACAGATATCTTGTGGCTTCAACTGAGAAGGACATTTCTGATGTTGTTGGAGATATTTTGAATGCTCTTCCTGATAAGCCTGATCCATTACCAGCTGTTATTTCAAAACACATCAAGCCTGATGCTGAGGCTAAACTGCAGGCAATGATTGCTGAAGTATCCACTCTGAAGATTGCTTCATTGGAGGAAGTGTGTGGTAGAGAAGATGTTTCTGTTAAGGATATTTTGGAAGTTCCAATCTGAACAATTTGTAACATGTCTGTAATAACCATACTTTACTTAACTGTATTTTAATCATATGCATATTTTTGATATTTCATAATGTTGCTTTATGTTTATCATATGTTTTAATATGCTTGTATAGATATTTCATAATGTTGCTTTATGTTTATCATATGTTTTAATATGCTTGATATTATACACGTGTGTAACTATTGTTAGCAATAGGCAACCTGAATGCCATATTTCATACCATACTCAAAATAAATTGTCTTAACTGCTTTTTATATGGTATATACATTAAATCTTGATCCGCTATCCGCTCTGCATCAAAGATTTTTGAGTATCTGGAAAGGTTATACTAAAATACTTATCAAGACAATAATTTTTGCTATGATATGCCATAATGTATATGAGTGCTATTATGTGATATGTCATAATTTTTGCATCAACTTGTCAATAAAACATATATGCCTTGATTGTTTTCGTTTGACAGATGTATCAATATGTTATTCGTTCTCCGCCTTGCGTAAGAATACTTATTTTTAAAGACTTGAAGTTAAATAAATAATGAATCAATTATGATACTCTTATGTTTAATAATGTATCATAAAAATGATAAGTCTGTATAAAATATGTTGTTAAAGAATGATTTGTATTCCGTTTAGCGTATTGCGCTTAGGCATTGTGCGGCTTTCAAAATACACTTGTATTTTATGTTTGAATTTTTCTGTTTTCCAAATAAATGGATTTATGCAGTTGAGATAAACCATTCTGTATGTCATGACATTTAAGAGATATCGTATTTTTGCCTCGGTGCCCTATAGCTTACGCTAGCCGATCCCTTGTATCTATAATATTGACACAAGAGCCTCTACCATCGGGGGCATAAAAATGTCTTGCCTTATGTGGGTAGGTAAGAATGCAATGTTCTACATTCGTAACGCGTAACGTTTTGCATGTAGGAAAAATAGAATATATCATTGATGTTTAACTGCTGCACTTACAATTTTTTTGTGTAACATTTTCGTATGGATAGGGTGATCAAGCATATCCAGAAAACTACAAAAAATTGCATTGTGCTTATTTGAACTGATGAAATAAAAAACATGCGTAACAAACTGTACTGCACAATTCATGTTAACTGTATGTTTTCTGTGCAGCGTCCTGCGCCATGCTTTTAAGGCTCCCACATTTTAGGTGGTTTGAAATACTCACTCACATCATTTCTGCTAAATAACTGCCTTGACGGTCCTCCCCTAACAAAGTTCTCCCGTGCCCCATAAACAACTGACATTTCTCTTACTGGCTCCACATATTCAGAGTGCACCACGGCTATGCCATTTAGAGTTGGAAATCGTAATTCTGCATGTGGTGTTGAAGTAATTGCTCCAAATTTTCGTAGAGTCCGCCTACCGAACAAAGCATTGAACCTCAATCTGCCATCAAGCACTGTGAAGTCTATAATTTCTATTCGAACCAGAGGGTGTGCTCCCATCATTACATCCAATTTGATCTTACCTACTGCCTTCATTGATCTCCCGTGATGCCAGCAATCTTCAAATTTGTGTAACGTAATCTGTCCTTCACGCTGAACGGATAATCTCTTAAACAATCCAGATATAAGATGTCTGCCTCACTACCTGTATCAGTATAGATTCTGGTAATGCGTTTGTTTGCAATTACAGCTGAGATAACAACAGGCTCTTCTGACAATCGCCAATTTAGAATAGTATGGAATGTGATAGGAGCATACATCCACTGTTCCGTCCTGCGTTCTCCATCTGACTCATACGCATCCCCCTCATTCCAAATAACCTTAATGTGCTTTTCAAGGGTTGGATCCCTTTCATCTTTTCTCTCCTCTCTTCTGTTCCACTCCCGCCGTCCATCGTGACCTACTTTTTCTTGCCAAGCAAAACGCTTATTTGGGTTATTCCTCCTGTATTGCTTTCCTGGTAATAAGTGGTTCAATTCTCCTGCTTTGATCTTAGCAATAATCTCCCTCATTAATGACTTGCAATTGTCAGTATCATGTCCGTATGTCTCGTGGAAATCACACCACCTATCACTCTGTGGTCCTTGTCGTTGCTCCATTGGTGGTGGAGGATTAAAGGTTTCTTTAATAGGTTCAGTGAATAAGATCTCTTTTGAAGTTTTTGTTAAAGCCATGATGAGTGGATGTCTGTCTAATGGTTTTCGATAATGGTAATTGTCATTCGGGTGATTATTGTCCCGCCAACCATGTTATTGTCTTTGATAACTGTTGTCAAACCCATGTTGTCTCTGATAATTGTCATTTGTGTTCCATCCTTCGCTCTGCTACCTATAATTCCTCTGGTAATTATCAATTCTTGGATGCCCCATTTCACCAGCCCTTAAATGTTTTTGTGCAACAACCAATGCCTGATGCAATGTTTTTGGGACATCATAACGCAATGCATGAATTAAACTTGCAAAACGTCGCTGATCCAGATAAAAAATGAAGCCTGATACAAGCTAAGATTCTGGTATATCTGGTATTTTCTTACACTCAATTGTGTAACGCTTCATGAAATTTCTTAAAGATTTATTCTGGTGTATTGTGATTTCATGTGCATCCAGATGAGACAATGTACAACTCCTCAAACTTTGGTACTGCATGACAAACTTTGCCCTTAAATCAAGGAAACTGGTAATACTCATGGACAGAAGGCTTGCAAACCACTCTTGTGCCATCATCTACAACACCATGAGAAACATATGACACGCAGTTTCATCTTCCCAATGTTGTAATCTCATAACACCCTCAAACATGGTAAGAAAGTCTTCTGGGTCAGTTGTTCCATTATAAACACCGATGGACGGAATCCCCAAGTTTCTTAGTAATGGATATTCTGCAATTCGAGTGATAAAGCATCGAGTTGATTCTGCCATTGCTGGCGGTTTAATGGCTTCATCCCCTGTAATCAAGGCAAACAAATTGTCTACAGTCGTTCCACGGATAGCGGGCTGTGCTAACTTTTGCTTATATCTTGATGGTGCCGTTTTGGTTAAAATTCCATCTAACAACTTTCCTGCCATCTCCTCAGTCATAAAGAACTGCTCTTCTTCTTCCTCATAGTCCCATTCATTCTCTACAAACCTTCGTCATTGCGTTCTTGCTCAATATCACCCACCAAAGTATTCAACTGTTTGAATAGCTTGAACAATTGCTGTTTAGAAATTGATTTCCCTTTGCTGGTATGCTTAACATTCATATCAGATGTTCTCTTAAAAGAAACATTGTGTGTTCCTCGCCTAGCTTTCCACACTCCTCCACTAGAGCTTCCCATCAATGATTTCTTCAATCATAGTATGGTTTCATGTACATGCTCTTCTGTTGCACCAGTGTGCAATTGATCCCCTTCTTTAATTGAAGTTTCTTCCAGAGTTAGTTGATCCACTGGTATATTCTCAATGATATTTTCATTGATTGGTTCGAGTGCTACTCGTGTTGAAGTGGTTTCAGTTGCCTTTGTGCTCTTGGTATTCTTGTTGGTCTTTGAGACGGATGGCGCCATATGTTGGTACGATTTTCTGTATAACGGGTGTAAGATACCAGTACAGAACAATATCCGCCTAGCGTAGAGCGATAGTATGTGGATTGATGTTTGCCCTCGGGAAATAATCCCTGCAGACCCGGAATACGGATGAGAGATCCGTGGGGTGGCCTCAATTAATCTGTGGCTCAATCTGTAATTGATCCGTCTAGCGTTCTGCTGCTAAGCGGTTAATGTTTTAGAGTGAGAAAGAACTGTGTGAGAGAGAAAGTGTACTTCTCCCTGACTGAAGTTCAGATTTGACATGTGGTGACCCACGGGGTCTATTTCTAGACATAAAATGTCCGAAATTCTCGGGATACACGTGTCAATCACTGATTAATTCTGTTATGCGAAGTATTTGGAAGGTCGGTGGAGTGTGCTGACGTGGCTGCGTGCCGCTCACGCGCCTAGTAAAAGGGCTTAAGCAATGAAGCTGCCTGCAGGGCTTACGCATGACGCTAGGCGGCCTGCTGAACGCTGGGCGGCAAATGCTAAAATCTGCCAAGTATTTCCATCTTTTATGTTTTTTGATCCATTCTGCTGTATAAAAATGATGTTTTTATGTGTGTATCCCCTAGGATACATCATTAAATATCATCATTTCATAAAACCCGTGAAGTTGCGGGTCTTTAATTAGTTTAAGTAAAAATACTTGATTTTCATGAGTAACCTGGAAAGAAAAAAAAAAAAAGACGTCCATTTATACTAATGAAATGAGTATAATTTATTGAATTTTATTCCAAACATTACTTTACTATACTATCTAAAAGACAAAACCCTGTAACACTGTTCATCAATAGTAACTATGGGTATTTTCGTCATTTAACTTCTTTTTTTGTCTCCAACGATAAAAGAAGCAACTTTCGTAAAAGAACCAACCCTTCAATGTTACCAAAATATGTCGAAAAAATTCTTTTTTACAAAAAATCAACTACCTTTTTTTTTTCAACGATAAAAGAGGCAACTTTCATAAAAGGAACAACCCTTCAATGCTACCAAAAGATGTCGAAAAACATTCTTTTTTACAAAATAGATCAACTAACTTTAAAAAAAAAAAAAAAAGGAACGCTAAAAGAAGCAACTTTCACAAAAGGAACAACCCTTCAATGTTAGATGTCGAAAAAAATTCTTTTTTACAAAATAGATTAAGACTTTTTTTAACTCGCATTCAAAACGGAGCTCCTGGCACGAAGCGATCCACAACTAGTTTCTCTCTATAGCTCTACTCCACAGCATTTATACCTTCACAATCTTAGACAACATTTTTTCTAAACAAAACACCAGATTCCGTAGTAATTACACCCTTATTAACATAAAAATTGGGTATAGACTATAGTAACCTTTTTTTCTTACAAATTTATCACTAACTTTCTTAGTTCTTACAAAACAACCATTTTACCATCATTTTTTTATTTCTTATAAATCACCACTTACTTTCTTACTTGTTACAAATCAATAACAAAATGTTCAGTTATTTAAAATAAACCGTAAATTTTCACTTATTTTTTTTAGACAACGATTGGGATCACCTGAGGGGGACTAAACCACCCGTTGCCATCATCTCCCGTTTCGACTATGCCGATGCAGCGATAATAAACCCGCCTCCATCGCTGCCCGGGAGAAAACCTTGAAACCGATCCAAAGGCACGACCAAGTAAAACCCCCTCACTTCAAACATATAACTTTTTACTTATTATTATTATTATTATTATTATTATTATTATTATTATTATTATTATTATTATTATTATTATATATCTAATTTTATTATATTTAATTAGTTTTACCAATCATCGATGTACGTTTTGTAAAGTGTTTTAAGTATTTACTTAAATTGATAGTCGTCTCATTAATTTCAGCTAGGGATTTATGTACCAGACTCAATTATTAAAACTTCAACGTAACGTCAACCTAAACACAAGCAATTGATGACTCACATATCCTTCGCAACGCGAAGACCCTACCACTAGTTTAACTACAATTGTTAGAGAGTATATTTATAACTATAACTATAATTATTATAAATATAGTAGAAGTGTAAGTATGGTGAAAGTACTCAGAAATGCCTTTTTGAGTATTTCTCAATGTCGTGACTATTCATGGATGTGAGAAAAAGATTTTTCCATAAAAACGTTTTACAAAACATTTTTACTATCCAAATGATAGTTGGTGTGCATTTATCTATTTAAAATAGTCCAAAGAATATCAATATATCAATTTCCATTATTATAGTCAATTGACTGATCGTCTTTACTGGCAATGGGACCAATATATATATAGATCCTCTCGTGATCGATGATCATCCATAGGTAGCGATGATGACAAAAATATAGTCAGTACGTACAAATCTAATACTACCTGATTGACCCCCACTCTTAGATTATCTGTAAACGTTGATGCGACTTTTGTATAGATCTCAATTACACATGTTATTCGGTTGTTTATGATGCATACTATTCGGAGATAGATAAGGCATGCCCTCGAATTAGTCCGGGTTTCCTCTAGGTCAGCAGTTGGGGGCGGGTTATGAAACAACGAGAGATAAATGCGTGGGTGGTTTAGTCCCCCCTGGGTGATCTCAAACTGATGTTCAAAAAAAAAAAAAAAAAATAAGGCTCTTGAAGGTCAAGAGTTCGTCAACAAAAAAAAAAAGAAGTTGAACGATATCGTGATTGTGGTTGTGGGGTCGGATGCTCCCAAACGATGGGGTTGGAGACGACATGTTTGTTAGATAATTTGACTAATGTTGCTATGGGTAATGGTGCGGGTAGGTTGCATTGTATTTGTTCGTATGCGAAGTGTGTAGGTTTTTGTCAAAGACGGGTGATATTGCTCGAATTACACATATTTATACGCGCAAGATTTTCCTTAATTCGTTGTGTTTTGATGAGATTAGTGACCATTGGTGATGATCATTTGGTTAAAAGATGGTTCAAGGCAGATATAGTCCAAGAGTCCGAATTTATGTAAAAGGATCAAGTCTTGAGCCTAAAAAATGAAATAAGTGAAGTTAAGTGAAGTTTTGGAGTGTTAAAACATTGGTGCAAATCGAAATAGAAAATAAAGCTGGAATGCACTCGTATTTCGTAGATTAGGTTGGCGTTTTTGGCCCACTATAAAAGGTCTTAAGATGAGGTTTTCAGGGGAAGTTGCACTTTTAGGGGCTGTTTTGGAGCCCTAAATGGGTTACTTCCATGACTCCAACTCAACATTAATGAAGATTAGTGATAGATTTCCATCATCTTTTCCAATTCTTTTAGTTTTCATCTCATTTGGGTATTGTTCTTTCTATACTTTAATTATAATGATAATGATTAATACTAGTTATCTCTTTGATTTTGTTCTTGTTTATATTATAATGTTAGCTTAGATTTGTTTAAGTTCACTTGATTCCTAATCTATGAAACTCTTGTTTGAATAAGTGTTGATTATTGTGTTTGGTTGAAGATCCACTGCCATGATTGTTTTAAGGTTTATTTTGATTACATAATTGTTAAACTATCTTATTGATTTGATTTGTGATGCAATTTGTGTTTCAATAGCAATTGGTGATCTATACAATAATTGGGGATTTCAAGTGATTGTGTCTTTAATTTAATTGGTTTTCAAAAGGGTTTTTAGTCAACATGGAAGTGTTAGTCATTTCAAGTGATTGTTGTGATTAAGAATTTTAAGTGATTTTAATTCAAGTCTAAGTCTCAATGATTTCACTCAACATAGTTTTAATGTTTTGAAGTGAGTCTACGTAAGTTAATGAACTTTAATTGATTGAGGTTTTATGAAGATTGACGAATTGGAATGAGACAATATGTTTTGGACATTGATATTTAACTAAGTGTAACGGGCAATCCACGTCAAAGAGTGGATCAATCGAGTAGACATGTTTTCTCTTATTTGTTAATCTCTCTTAGTGTAATATTAGTTTAATTCAAAGTCTTTCAACCCCCCTCCTCTTAAGGATAATTATTAGTGTTTTGAGATTCATGTAAACTGCTCCATATGGAACGAACCTTGTTTGAATACTTGTTAGTTGCTATAATGATCGGTCGTTGTTGCCCGGGCGTTTGTGTTGATTATTTAGGTTATTTGATCATTGTTTTTATATTATTATAAGTTAAACACGAAACTACCATCAACTCTTTAGCACTGCTGCGGGGGAGCGGTTTTTAATTGGATTTTAAAATTTGCTAGTAGTTGTTCGATCCTTTTGTAAGAATTCCATTCTTGCAAAAGTTACTTTTTTTTGTTTATATTGAACGTTTGTTAGTTTGTGTTGTGATAAGTTAGTTGACGGAGTATGATGCTTTGTATGACTATTTGAAGTCAAATGTTATGAATGATGAGCCACAATTGAATGATATTGTGGGTATGAAGAATGATAATGAGTATAAGGGCATGAACGATGATTATGGTTATATGGGTATCAACAATGATGATTATTTGGGTATGAATGATGATTATGGGTATGTAAATGATGGTTACATGGCTATGAATGACAACGGTTATATGGATTTTTGGCAAGCTAATGTTGAGCTGGGAGGTCATTTTTAAACTTAGGATAAGCACTATTGTGATGACCCGAAATTTTTTGACTTATTTAAACCAATTCTCTATACGATTTATTATTTTAACACGTTAAACAAAGTCTGTTAGATTGAGTCTCAAAATTTTAGAACTGTTTCATATATACAATTACCTTTGATTACTCTCGACGATTCATGAACAATTATATGTATATATATATATATATATATATATATATATATATATATATATATATATATATACAAGTAAAAACGACTTTCCTACAGTAAAACCCTATTTGCTACAGTAAAAATTACTTTGCTACAGTAAAACACTATTTGCTACAGTGAAACCGTATTTGCTACAGTGCTACAGTGAAACGACTTTGCTACAGTGATTTGCTACATTAAACACTATTTGCTACAGTAAAACACTATTTGCTACAGTAAACGCTATTTGATGTCAACGAACTAGCAAACAAAAACGGAAAAGGCGGCCATGCGATCGCATGGCAAAAACACTGAAAACTCATGCGATCGCATGAGCTACAGTAAATCGAAAAGTATTATAAATACGCCAGTTTTCTGCTCGACTCAACATATTATTTCTTCTCTTCTGTAATTTATTTAAATTTATAATTATAATTATAATTTTAATTTAAGTTTAATTATAATAAAGTATATTCGAGGGTGTTTTAATTCGGGTATCAAATCGCTTTAAGCTAAGGAAATATTGGGTATTGTTCGGAGTATTGTTCTTGAATCCAAGGCCAACCATACAGTCGTCTACCATCATTACGTCTACGCAATTTACCTACAATATTGAGTCTCAATATTGAACTGTGAGTTATAGTCTCCCTTTTTAAATACTTTAAATATTTTTGGGCTGAGAATACATGCAATTTATTTTAAACGCAATAAGACACAAGTACATACTAAATTCTACACTGAGTTAAACCGAAAATCTCGTAGCTTTGGTAACTAGTAGCTGCCAGTACATAGGATATGGACTGGTGGGCGCGAATAATTGTATATGGATCCATAGGGCTTGACATCCCCGTCCGAGCTTGAGCGCTAGCCTTTTAACGGACGTATGTTATTTGAGTTTAAGACACGTTGGTTTGCGTGTATTAAAACGAATGGGGTAATTATCACTATAGCGTTAAATTTAGTTACCAGGGTGCTCTGTTACTTAGAATCTATTGATAAACTTTTGATGAAATCTTGTGGTCTATCTTTATATATGTTTATGACTCGAGCAATTAAACCTATAACTCACCAACATTCGTGTTAATTTTTTAGCATGTTTTATTCTCAGGTCCTTAGAATGCTTCCGCTGGGATGTGCTTGTTGCCCGCATGGAGTCTCTCATGCTTTGTACAAAGTTTATTGCATTCAAAATAAAACTGCGTTGTGTAATAAATAATTGGACTGTGATGTCAACCTGTAAATTAAAGACTTATGTATTTCGGGGTTTTGCTTATACCTAAGCACTCGCCCACATGTTTATAACTTTCTATGTTTAGAAAGTCACTTATTTTAATGAATGCAATATTTTATCAAAACGTATCATATAGAGGTCAAAACCTCACTGTGAAATCAATGATTAACGTGCCGCGTCAATAGCGATTTTGACGGGTCGTTACAACTATCCAAACGGGAATTATGATAATTGTTACATGAATAATTTTACTCCAATGGACCAACCTTATGATGATGGTCATATGCATAATTTTGACTTTATGGGTCAACCAATGGACTATTGTTATGAGAGGGATAACTCGTCATGGGATTCTTCTCAATATCAATTTCAGGATCAACAACAAGAGGAGATCGATTCGAATTTACAAGAGTAATTCTCAAACTTCATGAGGATCCATTTTGACCATATCAAGGCTCTTAAGCTAGAAAGACAAGATTTAAAGGAAATATTAGCTAGTCAATAAGAAGCCCTGCAAAGTTTAGAGAAAACTGCGAGTCTTTTACTTCCATTGCTTGAAGACTTTGTATCCACCACCATTTCACCACCCACCGCCCCCGTTGTTTCTACTTCCTGGTCACGAAATTGGATCTTTTATGATGATGATGATGATGTAAGTTTTTATGCCAAGACTGAAGAGGTGGAGATTGAACATGTACCCGAATTTTATATAACCAATGATGAAGAAAAGATTGAAGATGAAGACGATAAAGAAAGTGATGATGGTAGTGATGAAGGTAGTAATGATGAAGATGATGAAGATAATGAAGATAATTATGAGATAATGAGGAAGATGATGAAGCGGTTGAAACTTTGCCAAACACCCGATATTTTTAAAATCTATGATAATCCACTCGGGGATGGCAATGAGGATAGTGAAGATGATGATGAAGTAGCTGGTGAGAATATCATACCCAAAACTTTTAAAGTGTATAACAATCCACTCGGGTATGATAACGATGATGATATTGAATAAGTTTGCAACCCGAGGTTGATGAATCGTGTTTGTGTAAGCCGATTAAGAAAGCAAACCTCGTGTTCAAAAACATATGTGGAAGAGAGTCTTTTGTTGACTCTCGGGTTGGTTCAATCTTTTTCATTCAAATGAAGAAGATTATTCTCTTCTTATACACCACCCAAGGAGTTAATGATTGGCTCACTCTCTTGATTCGTGGAACCTTTTCTACCGATTTCACATGTCGTCCGATAAAGTGTGAGGGAGAACCACCCTGATGAGGAAATTGAAAAGATGGGGTCGAGTCAAGATAAAGACTCCTTAATAAAAAATCAAAGCTAAAGGAAGTTTTGCGATGCGGATATGTTAAGATGATTTCATGCAAATTGACACTCACTTGTGGAAATGACCTTTATTATCGGGTACCTTTGATTCTCATACATTTACTTTTGTCCTCTCGAATTTATTAGAGTTTAGAAATTAGGGTTTTGGGTTTAGAAATTGGGGTTTAGGATTTAGGAATTATGGTTTATATTGAATTTTTAACACGAACGGTTTAAAGTTTGGGGTTTAGGGTTTACGGCTTAGGGTTTTGGATTTCGGAATTAAACCCAAAACCCTAAACCGTAAGCCCTAAACCCCTGAATCATAAACTCTAAATTGGGCTAAATCTTGAAAAAGAACTTCACATATGATGGGAAAAAACGCTCGAAAAATAACATTCAGGAATAACATTACGCATGATACATGTTATCAGTTTTTTCTTCGAGCGTTTTCCCGCAAAAATAATAACATTCATCACAAAATGTATTTTTTAAATGTTTATATTTTCGTGTGCTCTTAATGTTGAAAAAAATTATTTTGAAAAAAATGAAAAAATAAAATGATAAATTTTACTTCTCCCTTTCCCTCCAAAAAAGTGCTTCCCTCTTGATTATTATATATATATATATATATATATATATATATATATATATATATATATATATATATATATATATATATATATATATATATATATATATATATATATATAGTTTGTTAATTGTGGAAAAAACAAAAAACTAGTTTTTGTCTTGTTACCGACCATGCAAGTTCTTGTTCTTCGGCAACATGCAACACACATGGTAAAAAAGTTGAGAAATTTTGTTAAAGTGAGTTAAAAAGTTGTGAGTTTGATAATAACAAGTGTACTTTGACAATTCTATCTGAAATGTTGAAATGTTCTCCGATAAAAATTCTAAAAAACCCCCACAAATTCTTAGCAGACAATATTATTTGGATCAACTCGCGACCACGCACTATGCACTGTGCGTGATGATTGGTGTGTGGTGCGAGTAAGTGAAAACAAAGCCGGTAAAACGAAGCAATGCGCACACGCACAACCCCAACATACACCGTGCGTGGTGCGCGATCAAAGGTTATCTGAGCATTTTCGTTATTTTAAGGGCATTTTTTTAACACTGTCAAATTGATGACATTATAAAATATACTAATTCTCATGAAACATCTATCGTTCACAGTGAGAGAATAGTCATTTTATACATGTTTTATCTTCTTATCTTTTCACTCATCCCACCACCACTATACCCAGCACCATACTATGTGTTATACTACTTGCTGCCACCACCACCATCACCATTATACCACTTGCCACTACCACCATTATACCATCGCCGCCGGTATCTCACATCGGCCACCACCTTAGGCCGCAAAAAAAAAAAAAAAAAAAACTCTTAAGATGAATTAAACAATAAACTTACAAAGATGACTTTTTTGTGCCGTTGGTCCCTCGATTATACTCCAAAAAATGGACAGCATCCCTTTCATTTTTTTTCTGCTTACATCATCCCTTTATTTCTAAAATTTGTGTTTCAGTGTCCATCCGTCAACCATCCGTTAAAATTGCCCGTTAAATCATGACATATGCTATGCATGTGAGGGTAATTTGTGACGATCCGGAAATTTTTGACTAATTTTAAACTTAATCTTTATATTACTTCGACATGATAAGCAAAGTCTGTAATGTTGAGTCACAAATATTTTGAACTGTTTCATATATTCGTTTAACTTTCGACCATTCCCGACGATTCACGAACAACTATTTGTAAATAGATAACATATATATTTAAATATGTATTTATAATTTGAAATATAATTTAGAATATTATATAATATGATTATTAGGATTTATATTGTAAAATAAATAAAATAAAATGCGATTAATGGAAACTATAGAATATATAGATATATATAAATATGTATATAAATATTACTTGTAAATATATAAAGTTATATTAAATCTACTTGTTTAAAATATATAATATATTTTTTTTAGTAATTAACTTTGCTATTTTAAAACTGTTTATATATAGAAAGGGAATATAAATGATTTCGAGCTTAATTAGTAAGCGTCAGTAATACTCGGATGACATTTCGTTAGCGTTCATATAGATTTAATATAAGTTTATGATGGATTAAAATAAAAGTTGAACTGTAAATCGATTACGAAGATTTTAGATTTGTTAAAAGTATTTTTACCTTTTTAAGTTTAAATATTAGTACTCCGTACATATAAATCGGAACAGAAAATAAATAATTTTCGAACCTTTTTTATCAGGTTTCAAACAGGTAATGAGTGAAATAATTAAATATGTTTAATATAAAATTTTGGGATTTTTAGGAACACTTCTATACGTTAACTGTTTAGCAATAGACACGATATAACCATCCGGGGAAAACTGTCGGCAGTATGATTACAATTAAAGATCACGAGAACTGAATTATTATGTGATCACTGTGTCACTGTGCCTAATTGAGAATTACTATTCTAATCACTATTAGTGATTTTCTTTTCTTCATTTAATCATAAGGATACATTCTATACATATGCATATGCATATCCAGAGAATTCACAAAAACCCACAAACCCATTTGCATATTTTTTTTTATATCTCATTCTTCTTGAAAGGATTCCTTCACCGCCTTCACCCTCAACCTTCTCGTTGTCTGTTTCACCTTCGGCTCAGCCTTCACCCTTACTAACTTGATCGACACCCTTCACCACCCACCTAGCACCACCTCCCTTGAACCGCCACTATCTTTTCTCTCTTTCTCATCATATTTTTTTTTTCTGTTGTCGTTTGTTATTAACGACCACGGCTACACTTTCTCTTACTTCTGTTTCAACCATAAACCCACCACCATCTTTCACCTATCACCACCACGAATCATCAACCAACCTCACTATCTTCGTTTATCCTAACCACCTCATCATCATTTTGGCTCTAAGATCACTAAATCAATACCAACAACTCGATCACCTAATTTTTTTTTGGCTACTGTTATGCTCAACAAACCACCATATTTCTTCTGTTTTTGCTTGGTAAGCACATCAACCAAATCACAAATTATATATATTTAGTAAGTGAGTTAGTGGAAGAACATGTGGGATTCATGGGTTAAGCAACAATAGTTTAATGCACGCGGGTTATTCAAATGCTTTGGGTTTAGAAAAAGCCGTCGTGCATAGCAGCTGTAAAGATGAATACATTTTTTTATTTTTTGATCCCATACTGCATAGAAAGTGACACAAGGGATGGCGAAGGATATAGGGTACCATAGGAAGATGTGGGAATGGGTATTGGGCCAAATGATCCTTCTTGGACTTATGATACATCTTGGGCCAAGTATCACATATATATAACTTTTGGGCCATACTTGTTTATGCTTGATTGGTACGTTACCATCTATAAGCGTTTGTCTCAATATTTTTTTTCTTTAGCTGTGATCAAAGGAAGTAAAAGATACATGATGGTGATTGTATTAAATAAAGTATGATTTGATGATGGTGATAGAGAGATAAACGATGATGATGATGATCATAATCACGAAAGTGATGATAATATGGATGTATGATGATGTGAACGATGGAGTATGAGAAAGATCACGAAGAAGATGATGGTATTATGAGGTAAACGATGATGATGATAGTTCCTGTGAATCATGATAGAAAATGATGATAAGATGATCCTATGATGACAGTGGATTTCTTGCTGTTGCTATTATACTGTTTCTACTTCTGTTTTTGTCACGATGATGGATGATAAAAATGATGATGAACACGGATGATTGATGGCAAGGTTATGATGATGAATAGGGATGTTATATGGTTATGATGGTTAGTATTAGTATATATGATTATGATTAGGATATATGATTATGATTATGATGATACATATAGATGACGAGATAATGATGATTATAGTTAATGTTAGGAAGAAGAAAATGAATACAGGAAACTAGTTAATAGGATTTAAAATCCTAGTTAAGACAGATTCAAACAGATGGTGCAGTGGTTAAGGAGTTGTGTGTTGAGCTAGAGGTCATGGGTTCGAAACTAGGCTAGTGCAATTAAATTTTTTTTTTATTAGTGGGTTGCAGTTTCATAAACCCAACAAGCCACTTGCAAGATTATTATTTGGGCTGTGAACTTTGATTTAGAGATTGGGCTATGAGAATTAAATATTGGGCCTTGAACTTTGTTTAAGTTGTTGGGCCGATACCTAGTTCTTCTGTTGGACCGTAAAGCTTAAATAAATAATGATGATGGAAACGAAATATATGGTTAAATAGATTTAGGCTGTGATATAAATTCGAAATGAACAAGCAAAGGAATGGTTTGGAGTGTTTGTGTTTAACCAAGAGGTCTTGGGTTCGAGCCCGGGCAGAGAAACTATATTTTTAGGCTATTCTTGTGAGGTATAATTTTATTACTATTATTATTATTTTATTATTATTATTATTATTAATTATTATTATTATTGTTGTTATTAAGTAATTATAATTAGTACCCATATTAGTAATAAGATTATTAGTATAATTAATATTATTATCATTTTTGTTATTATTAAGTATTATCAATAAGTATTATTATTAGTAAAATCATTATTTTTATAGTTATTATTATTAGTAGTATTATTATCATTATAGTTAGTGATATAAATATTAGTATCATTATTGTTAATATTATGATTAGTATTATTTTTTATCATTATTACTATTAGCATTACTAATATATCAAATAAAGATTTTTCTATATAAAAATATATTATTAACATAAAACATAACTATATTGAGATTTTTGTAATAAATACTAGTCATCTATTTAATGTATATAAAAATAAATATATCTAATTAAGTTATTAATGGAACATATAATTTATTAAAATAACAACTATATCAAAAATAATATGTAAATTTATTCGATTACCATGATATGTGTTAATATATATATATATAAATGATATAGGTTCGTGAATCCGAGGCCAACCCTATACTTATTCATTGACGCCATATGTATTTTTACTACAAAATACAGTATAGTGAGTTCATTTGCTCCCTTTTACTCTTTACATTTTTGGGACTGAGAATACATGTACTGTTTTTATAACAGCTTTATTAAATGCTTTTGAAATATATTTTAAACTGAGAATACATGAAATGCTTTTATAAATGTTTGACGAGATAGACACAAGTAAAACATTCCTCGAATGAATTATTATGCAGACAGAAGTTCTGTGGATTATTATTGAATTAGTTGGACGTTATTGTGACGACTCGGAAATTTCTGACTAAATTTAAACTTTATCTTTATATTATTCTGATACGATAAGCAATGTTTGTTAAGTTAAATCTCAAGGATTTTAAACTGTGTTTATACATTCATTTAAACCTCGACCAAATTCTAATGATTCACGAACCATTAAATGAACATATATGAATATGTATGTATATGTGTACATGTTATAAATTAAAAATGTCAACAAAGTATTTAAACGTATAATGCTTTATATGAACGTATTTGTTTCAATATGATTATCGATGAAATTAAAAAAATATATATATTAAATGATTGAATTATCAGAAACATTGAATTATGATTACAAGTCTCTGTTGAGAGGTCCACTATGATTTGAGAAAATCTATTCCTCTTAACGATATTCGGAATAATTTGTAAAGCTATTTATAAACAAAAATAAAAAGTGTCATTTACGAAAGTTAGAAAAAAGCTAGTGGAGAATTGGTTTCCATAATATTCTATTAATCTATTTTTAAACGTACAAAAACGTTTTCAGTTTAAAAAGAACTTTATTATTAAAACATATATAACTTTTATAAATATCTAGAATCACTTTTGACAACTCATTACTTAACCAGTATAATAAATATAACGATATTTATATTTTATTTCATTAAATATATATAACGATTTAAATTAATATTATATATATTTATACGCGTATTATACATACATAGTTTTTATACTTTTACTATACTTTAACTTTACCTTTACTTTACTTTTACTTTACTTTAACTTTAATAATTCACTTTAATAATTCATACTTTAATAATTCACTTTAATAATTCATACTTTAATAATTCACTTTAATAATTCATACTTTAATAATTCACTTTAATAATTCATACTTTAATAATTCACTTTAATAATTCAAAAATCTATTATAAATAGAATTCAATAGGTTTCATTATTTCATAGAAACTTGAAAATATATTTCTCTAAACTCTCTCAATCGATTTACATATATATATATATATATATATATATATATATATATATATATATATATATATATATATATATATATATATATATATATATATATATATATATATATATATATATATTTGCTCTGTATTATTTCAAGATATTATTAGTATACATAAAATATTACGACGGAGTGATGTCCGAGTGATTTCAAAATAGTTTTTTTGAATGAGTCGAAGCTAAGGAAATTATGGGTTATAGCTATGGAGGTGATGGGTATGGTTCATGGGTATGCTCGTGAGGTCAATCTAGTATTTATCATCTCCGTTGCGTCTACGTACTTTCCTGCAATATTGAATCTCAATATTGATACGTGAGCACTCATAACTTAACTTTTATATATCAATAGTGTATCCCTGACTAGTGCTCGAGTATATAGGATTATGCATGCTTGTACATTCGATATTATCCTTAGATAGGTTAGTTGAATCCTGAATTAGATACATATGCTACTGAGATAGGGTATATGATATGCATGTCATTGGAAAGCTATCGAAAAATTAAGAACTTTTCATTTAGATATCGAATGGTTTCGATGAACGGATTAGAAGTTATAGTCAACTGAATTTTAGTATTATTGTTAAAATGATTATTATTACTATCGTCGTTATTATTTTAATAGAAATATCATTGTTATTATAAAATATCATTATTACTATTATGTTAGTATTATCATTTTATCATAATACCATTTTTAGTAAATATAAATATTGTTATTTTTTTATAGAATAATAATAATTATTATTACAAAATAATACAGCTTTTACTTATTATTATTATGATCAATATTATTTTATCAAATAAATAGGGGATACAAAGATATTTTTCACCACGCGTAATATAATTACATTAATAATACTTACCACTATAGTTTTACGATATTAAGTGAACTTTATAAATTTTACTACTTAAGATATATAAAAGTATATTTTATCATATATAAACGTTAATATAAATTTTTATTAATAAATGACTTTTATTATTATAAAATCTAATAAATATATTTAAATATATAAAATGACTATAGTTAAGTTATATAATAAACACGTATAAATTTTAGAAATCATTTTGGGTCAAGTTGACTTTTGTTGACTTTTGCATATTAGTCTCGAGCATTAGGATTGTGGTACACTATGACTTGACCAAAAATTGTTAGACAAATATTGACCAACATATAAATATATATAATTAATATAGGTTCGTGAATCCGAGGCCAACCTTGCACTTGTTAAATGACGTTATATGTATTTTTACTACGAAATACAGTATGGTGAGTTTCATTTGCTCCCTTTTATATATATTTTTGGGACTGAGAATACATGCGCTGTTTTTATAAATATTTTACGAAATAGGCACAAGTACTAAAACTAATTCTACGTGGGTTTAAACCAGAAATATACCCTTAGCTTGGTAACATTAAACTACTTGTCTATGTACGGTAGGCGCGAATCCTAAAGATAGATCTATTGGGCCTGACAAACCCCATCCTGACTATGGGATGCTTTAGTACTTCGAGGTTATTTTAAACACACCTGATCTGGTGTACTTCAGAGGGTAAAACATGAACGTTAAGGCTTGTTACCGGGTGCCTACAACTTATAGAATACTTTTATACACTTGCGAGTGTACATATATTTATAAACGGAAATCTTGTGGTCTATTAATATATTGAAATGATTGTTATGATAAACCTATGAACTCACCAACCTTTTGGTTGACACTTTAAAGCATGTTTATTCTCATGTATTAAAGAAATCTTTCGCTGTGCATTAACTCATTTTAAGGATATTACTTGGAGTCATTCATGGCATATTTTGAAAGACGTTACATTCGAGTCATTGAGTTCATCAAGATTATTATTATGTCAATTATAGTTGGATGTATTATCAAATGGTGTGCATGCCGTCAACTTTCGTTGTAAAGAAAGTTTGTCTTTTAAAAACGAATGCAATGTTTGTAAAATGTATCATATAGAGGTCAAATACCTCGCGATGTAATCAACTATTGTGAATCGTTTATAATGTATATGAACGGGTCCTTTCAGTTGGTATCAGAGCGGTGGTCTTAGCGAAACAGGTCTGCATTAGTGTGTCTAACTGATAATCATTAGGATGCATTAGTGAGCCTGGACTTCGACCGTGTCTGCATGTCAAAAGTTTTGCTTATCATTTTTGTCGAAAATTGCCTGCTTATCATTTTTAGTCTAGACACGTCTTACTGCATTGATTGCATGAATAGTGTATAGACAAAATTCATATCTTAGCGTATCTGCTAATCCATATCTTAGCGTATCTGTTACTGTAAACTTTGCCTGACATATCCCGTAAATTCCTCCGTAATCTACGAAATCTTTTGCGCTATATATATAGATATTCTATGTAATTAGAATACCACCCGATAGCCGAAAATTCATTTCATATCGAAAAATCCTTTATTCAATCGAACGAAATGGAATTCGTCATTAGTTCAAGTCCCTTGAATTCCGATATGGAATCCCACTCAAGCTCCGAAAGCAGTGTGATCGGAATGGATCAACCAATTAGCCATCATCTATTCTGGATGAATTGGGGATAGGTTCGTAGCCTCCTCAATAATTGGAGACAAGAAGAAGGTGATCCCTTCCATCCACCACATTGCCCTCTTGGCGATGAACCTGAAGCACTTACCGACGAACCGGTCCGAAACACCATTTTCTCTCTCATTTCCAGAGTATCTCGTCACGATTATATACTACATCAAATTCTAAATTTTATTTATCCGCTCGTCCGAACCGACAATCATCCCGGTGTAATAGAAGAAGTCAACGAGCTTCGCGCTCGAGTAGTGGCTTTAGAGAATATGGTGCAAGGGTTACAAACACCAACAAATAACGAAGTATTAATTCATAATTTCAATTTTATTGAATAAATACTCCGTAAAAGTTATGTAATTTCTAAAGTCTTTAGGGATTATTCAGTTCTATTTTCAATCGTAAATCAAATGAGTTTAATTTAATATTAACTCATTAAATCTATGTTACATCTGAAGAAAATATGCACATATATATTTTCATAAAGACTGTAATAAAATTCTGTTGTACAAAATATTAATTGTGAAAAAAAAATTTAACGGGTAGGTAATACCCGAGAGATATATAAATTCACAATTAATATGTTACATTTTTCGAATCTGATTAAGCAAATCATCAACTATACTCCCAAAATCTCACAACAATATACATTCTTGTATAGTAATCAAAACAACCATTCTCACCCAAATTTGACTACGCATTCTGATTTTGACAAATCAAAATCCAAGTCATGATTTAACAGAAGACATCACTCTTAGATTCCTACATCTTTCAAAGCTATACTTTGACTTCAAAATAGTGTTAGAACATCATATGTATATTAACGATTACAAACTGTGTTCAAACTCTCCGAAGTTTTCGAAGACACTTCAAACAATGAACAATCGAGATGATGATCTAACTACATATTACCCACATTTATGTACCTAAAAAGCTCTCGAATCCAAAGTCATAGTTCGATGCATATCCGTGTCAGACCCTTTGGCATTTATTAGCTAAAATGACTTTTCAATTCCTTTTCAAAGTAGACAGTTTTTTCACAGCTCCATCAAGTCAACTTCGACTTTTCAGTCGGACTAGTCTTATTATAACCTCGATAGATATGTTGCCCTTTCGTCATCGTTACTGGGGACCTTTCATATCTCGCCACCTTATCAATAAACTTACCAACAACTTCAATTATCTTTGACTTTTCGAAAAATCATTATATTTATTGAAATCACATCATTTACTCATTCGCATCTTGTAACGAGAATTGTCATACGAATCATCGAAAAACAGTAACCAGTATTTTGAAATCTCGCAGCATGTCTATGCCAACAGTTATATGTGTACGTAAAACGTCTATCTCCTGGACTTACATACTTTGAATGTGAAGTTCTGAAAAATATTTTGAACTGCAAACTAGTTCTTGAAATGCTGACGAAGTATCAAAAACTGTAAACGATCTTAACAGTAAAAAGTTTGATGACAAAAAATAGTAAGGTGGTAAAGCTGAGAAAAAGAGAAGGTTTGGAACTGGAAAACGGATTGAACAGACTATGAAGGAGGCTGTGGACAAATCACAAAGACTAAATCTACCTTCAAAGAATCCAAATGATTCAGTGCCTGCTAAATTCATTAACGAATACCTTACTCTTTATTCTAAACCTTTACAGAAAAATCTTCATCATCATCCATCAATATTAGAAATTCTAAGATATTATCATATCTTTCATTATAAATATCCACGATATTTCTGAAGATATTTTCACAACTAATCTTATCTGAAGTCATTTATCTCTTTGCGCTATCAGTGTTACATCATAAAAGAAACTATTAGTTTCTATATTCTATAAACTTTCGAGTTTAAATTATGAATGTTTTGAAGTAGTGTTGGGAACTGAAGCATGAGTTAGTATAATATAATAACACTTGATCAACGTGATTATATTGCAGTAAGTCATGCTGAGTTTCTAATGGGACATGACGATTCACAGACCATGCCGTCATCATGTTCCATGTTACACGACTCTTGTATTCTATTTAATCTCTAAAAATATCAAGAATATATTTTCTTGATGATTCGGTCTTTTCAGGGTATTCTGGTAAATTAACAAATCAAGATCGTGCCATTACCATTTCCTTCTTAGAACATTAACTATGTTCATTCTGAAATTCATATCTGCGAATACTGGACCATTACAAACGTTGCTTAATCGCAAGAAGAAGAAACAAAAGGACAAAACTCCAAAATAGAAATTGGAGTATAAATCGCAGCAAATAGAAGGGAGCATTAACTGTGGATGTCAATGATTATAGAAGACAAAAGCAGGGGCTTTGAAATATAAGGGAAGATATAAAACCCAACAACCTCCCAAAAATTATAAACTGTATATATCAATGTATATAGAAATATAAAGACACGGAAGAACTAAAAATACTATAAAACCGAGAGTATAGTAGAAGTAAATAGATTCTTCCGGAGGCAGATGAAAAAGAAGAACGACAGACTTGAAAGTGAGGAGTATATCGAGAATCAGTACTGGATGAAGCATATTGACAAATACTGTAAAATATGAGTTGAGGGAGAAAGAATAGAAGGTGTGAGTTGTAAGGAAACGAAGGAGGTGGATTTATAGTGAAATACCCGACAGAGAAATCAAGATGGATTATCGTATTAATTCAAAGAGAATCATAATCTCCTTAATCACCGAAGCATCAAATCCAACATAGATTACAAAGATTTTCTTTAAATTCGGAGATCAATTGTGATGATGTCAAAAGATATGACGAATCACTATAATCTTATTTCCTTCATTTACGATAACTTCCATCATACGCTTCGAGTAATTGAATTATTTTATCCATACTTCTTAGACATGATAAAACTTCATAATCGTTACGTCATAATAACATTCTCATTGTTAGCCATAACGACCTCTATCAAATTTCGGGGACGAAATTTCTTTAACGGGTAGGTACTGTGACGACCCGGAAATTTCTGACTAAATTTAAACTTTATCTTTATATTATTCTGACACGATAAGCAATGTTTGTTAAGTTAAATCTCAAGGATTTTAAACTATGTTTATACATTCATTAAAACCTCGACCAAATTCTAATGATTCACGAACCATTAAATGAACATATATGAATATGTATGTATATGTGTACATGTTATAAATTAAAAATGTCAACAAAGTATTTAAACGTATAATGCTTTATATGAACGTATTTGTTTCAATATGATTATCGATGAAATTAAAAAAATATATATTAAATGATTGAATTATCAGAAACATTGAATTATGATTACAAGTCTCTGTTGAGAGGTCCACTATGATTTGAGAAAATCTATTCCTCTTAACGATATTCGGAATAATTTGTAAAGCTATTTATAAACAAAAATAAAAAGTGTCATTTACGAAAGTTAGACAAAAGCTAGTGGAGAATTGGTTTCCATAATATTCTATTAATCTATTTTCAAACGTACAAAAATATTTTCAGTTTAAAAAGAACTTTATTATTCAAACGTATATAACTTTTATAAATATCTAGAATCATTTTTGAAAACTCATTACTTAACCAGTATAATAAATATAACGATATTTATATTTTATTTCATTAAATATATATAACGATTTAAATTAATATTATATATATTTATACGCGTATTATACATACATAGTTTTTATACTTTTACTATACTTTAACTTTACCTTTACTTTACTTTTACTTTACTCATACTTTAATAATTCACTTTAATAATTCATACTTTAATAATTCACTTTAATAATTCATACTTTAATAATTCACTTTAATAATTCATACTTTAATAATTCACTTTAATAATTCACTTTAATAATTCATGCTTTAATAATTCACTTTAATAATTCAAAAATCTATTATAAATAGAATTCAATAGATTTCATTATTTCATAGAAACTTGAAAATATATTTCTCTAAACTCTCTCAATCGATTTATATATATATATATATATATATATATATATATATATATATATATATATATATATATATATATATTTGCTCTGTATTATTTCAAGATATTATTAGTATACATAAAATATTACGACGGAGTGATGTCCGAGTGATTTCAAAATAGTTTTTTTGAATGAGTCAAAGCTAAGGAAATTATGGGTTATAGCTATGGAGGTGATGGGTATGGTTCATGGGTATGCTCGTGAGGTCAATCTAGTGTTTATCATCTCCGTTGCGTCTACGTACTTTCCTGCAATATTGAATCTCAATATTGATACGTGAGCACTCATAACTTAACTTTTATATATCAATAGTGTATCCCTGACTAGTGCTCGAGTATATAGGATTATGCATGCTTGTACATTCGATATTATCCTTAGATAGGTTTGTTGAATCCTGAATTAGATACATATGCTACTGAGATAGGGTATATGATATGCATGTCATTGGAAAGCTAGCGAAAAATTAAGAACTTTTCATTTAGATATCGAATGGTTTCGATGAACGGATTAGAAGTTATAGTCAACTGAATTTTAGTATTATTGTTAAAATGATTATTATTACTATCGTCGTTATTATTTTAATAGAAATATCATTGTTATTATAAAATATCATTATTACTATTATGTTAGTATTATCATTTTATCATAATACCATTTTTAGTAAATATAAATATTGTTATTTTTTTATAGAATAATAATAATTATTATTACAAAATAATACAGCTTTTACTTATTATTATTATGATCAATATTATTTTATCAAATAAATAGGGGATACAAAGATATTTTTCACCACGCGTAATATAATTACATTAATAATACTTACCACTATAGTTTTACGATATTAAGTGAAATTTATAAATTTTACTACTTAAGATATATAAAAGTATATTTTATCATATATAAACGTTAATATAAATTTTTATTAATAAATGACTTTTATTATTATAAAATCTAATAAATATATTTAAATATATAAAATGTGAGGACCCGTCCTTATCCACCTGGACGAAGTCATCAACATTTGGTCCCATTGCGATGATCAACTCCAAGTAATGTCCTTTAAATGAGCAAATGCACAGCGGAAGACTTAATTCATACCTGAGAATAAACATGCTTAAAAGTGTCAACCAAAAGGTTGGTGAGTTCATAGGTTTATCATGATAATCATTTCAATATATTAATAGACCACAAGATTTCCGTTATCATAAACATAATACACTCGCAAGTGTATGTAAAGCATTCTAAGTGGTTGAGCACTTGGTAACCATACTTAACACTTAATCAACGTCGCATATTCCCTTTATTATGAAATCTCCCTACACTGTACCAAGTGTAGTAACAAAACGAAGTACTGTGCAACCGTTGAATACTGGTGTTCTAGTCCGGTTGGGGTTGTCAGGCCCGATAGATCTATCAACATGATTCGCGTTTACAATACCCATGTAAATAGTAGTTACCAAGCTACAGGGAAATATGCCAGTGGTACAACTCAACGTAGAATATATTTTTAAGTACTTGTGTCTATTTTGTAAACATTTATAAAAGCAGCGCATGTATTCTCAGCCCAAAAATATATATTGCAAAAGCAATTAAAAAGGGAGAAAATGAAACTCACCTAATGTATTTTGTAGTAAAAATACATATGACAATATTGAACAATGCAGGGTTGGCCTTGGATTCACGAACCTAAATCAAGTATGTATATATTAAAACATATAATCACATAATTCTTTCTATTAGTATATAATATTTATATATTAAGGGTTGTAGTTATATAACTAAATTTCAATTAAGATATACCTACTTATTTGTATATTTTATTATATGTTATATACTTTTGTTTTGTAAAATAATTAATATTTACACATATAGTTATATTAATCTATGTATATTGTAATTGATATTATATCATAAATAGTTTGTTATACATAATATTATAAAATTTTATGTACTATTAATATAAGTATATAATGTTTATTTGTTTTATAAAATTAATACTAATTATTGTCAAAATCATGTTAATTTTTAATGATAATCCTAATGATAATATTAATAATAATGATAACAAATAATAAATAAACTACCTAAAATATGAGAAAATGTCACATGTTAAGATCGAACCCACGACCCCTTGGAAAAACAGCCCATCCCTTAACCATCTGCGCCACTAGACTGTTTCTGATTTTAATTCTCCCTTTAATTTATTTAGCCCCGCGTTACCAGTTACCTTCTTCTTCTTTTTTTTTTATAAGATTACCATCGTCATCCTCGTTTAACTCAAACATTGTAACATCATCATCATTATGTATCATTGCTGCTATCATCCAAGGATCATCATAATCATCATACGCCATCATCATACATTTACATCACGTAATCCACTCGTCATCCCTTCATCATCTAAGTCGTGATTATATCAAAAAAATAAATGGGTCTCGGCCCACAAGAAAAGGTGTATACGCCCTTATTAAATCGTCCAAGCCCAACAGCACAATTCATAGCCAATATATTAAGATAGTTCACGGCCATGTGATGTTTCCAGTTCATACGAAAAGAAAAAAAAATATATACCAAATAGATATTGAATTCTTTAGAATAGTGGGGTGGTTGAAAAGGTTTATGGTGCCTAGCAACCAACGATGAGCTGGCCACTTGATAAATATAATAAGGAAAAGAATTATGTTATACGTTGCCTCTAATTATGGAGTTCCTAGGCAAATTAGTCGACACTTCTTGGCCCCTTAATTATTAATTGTTCCACTGAGCTAAAGGATGATACATGTCGGCATCCAGTTCTTCCTTCATTTGTTATATAGATTCTTGACTCAAATAAACACCCATACTCTTTCTTGTTTCGTTGAGCTGAATAAGTAGAAAGGAAAACAGCAAGGTTGCAGTAGTATTTATGATGTTTATTTGCAGCGTGATATAGTCGAAACAGAAAACTGAAAGAAAAGAGAAAGATGAGAGATTTAAGAGAGAGAAGTGATAGGATGATGATGTGGCAGTTATTATGGTTTATTCGGTGGTTGAGAGATGACGAGTGGTGGTTGCTGTGACAGTAGGAGGAAGTGAGTGCAGATGGTGGTGAAGGATCGATGGTGTGGTAGTGATTTAGAGTTGGTTATGGATAATGGTAGTGCTCCGGTGATGAAGTGGTGGTGGTTGGTTGTTTCATGATAGTGATGGTGATCGTATATTGGTGACTAGTGGTGTTCGGTTTTTCATGTAAGGGTGGTGAAGTAGTTGTACATGGTGATGAACAAGGAAGGTTCCATGGTTTGATGGTTGAAGGAGGTGATGTTATGTTCTCAGACAAAAAGCAAATCAAAAGTGGGTTTTGATGAGCCCGTTCGATCAGGAAGAACAAGAAACGAAAGGAGGAGAAAAATAAGGATGATGATGGTGGATGGTGGGTGCTTCGATTACATGAGCTGGATGTTGTTTAGGGTGTTTATAATTGATATTGGATAAAGTAGATTGGTTTTCTATTATTTACAACTGAATATGAGTGGTTTAAATGAGATGTGGCATTCCACTTGAATTGTTCAGAAAATTAAATAAAATAAATAAATGAAACGAGAAACTGATTGATGACCACTTTTGGATTTATACTTGTGATTAACCAGTGATTGGTACGATCAAATAAACAAGAATCAATCACTTACAGTTTTTGGAAAACGATGGAAAAGCAGAAACAAGACTTTCTATAATTTCTATATTTTTATTGATATTTATATTTTTATATCTTCATTTATAATATGTATAAATATTTATTTATATACATATATCTGTATTTAGTATATGTATATGTATTTAATTATAAACTTTACATACCAATATTTACATATTTGTATTTATACTCATAATTGTATATCTTTTATTGTTATAAATTTATATATATAAATTATCATTATTCTTATTAATAAATGTAAATATAATAATATTACTCTTTAATATTATATATAGTAATACAATTATAATTGTACTAGTAATAATATCATTACTAATGATAATAAAAATTATAATTTTATGAATTATGTAGCAATGATATTATTATTAGTATATTTTAATATATATTCAATAAACATATAATCGTCAATTATGTATTGAAATTATACATATATATATATATTCAACTATTATTCATAATATTGTTTTAAATACTAACTTTTGTTACTTAGATAAATATATTAATTATTCATTTTGAAATAAATAACATAAGATATACATTTAATCATTGACAATCACATTCGAAATCCTTTATAGTTAATATACGCTATATATTCAAACAACAAGATTTGGTTATTTTTAAGTTATCTATTAATAGTTCAGTAACACATTAAATTTTATCATATTAAACTATTCACATATACAAACATCTATATATACATTAAAGGTTCGTGAATCATAGGAAATAGTCACAAGGTAATTGTATATAAGAACATCATTTAAAAATTTTTGAGACTCAATATTATGGACTTTGCTTACCTTATCGAATCATATAAGATTTAAGATTAAATTTGATCGAAAATTTCTGGGTCGTCACATAAAACGACTATAGTTAAGTTATATAATAAACACGTATAAATTTTAGAAGTCATTTTGGGTCAAGTTGACTTTTGTTGACTTTTGCATATTAGTCTCGAGCATTAGGATTGTGGTACACTATGACTTGACCAAAAATTGTTAGACAAATATTGACCAACATATAAATATATATAATTAATATAGGTTCGTGAATCCGAGGCCAACCTTGCACTTGTTAAATGACGTTATATGTATTTTTACTACGAAATACAGTATGGTGAGTTTCATTTGCTCCCTTTTATATATATTTTTGGGACTGAGAATACATGCGCTGTTTTTATAAATATTTTACGAAATAGGCACAAGTACTAAAACTAATTCTACGTGGGTTTAAACCAGAAATATACCCTTAGCTTGGTAACATTAAACTACTTGTCTATGTACGGTAGGCGCGAATCCTAAAGATAGATCTATTGGGCCTGACAAACCCCATCCTGACTATGGGATGCTTTAGTACTTCGAGGTTATTTTAAACACACCTGATCTGGTGTACTTCAGAGGGTAAAACATGAATGTTAAGGCTTGTTACCGGGTGCCTACAACTTATAGAATACTTTTATACACTTGCGAGTGTACATATATTTATAAACGGAAATCTTGTGGTCTATTAATATATTGAAATAATTGTTATGATAAACCTATGAACTCACCAACCTTTTGGTTGACACTTTAAAGCATGTTTATTCTCGGGTATTAAAGAAATCTTTCGCTGTGCATTAACTCATTTTAAGGATATTACTTGGAGTCATTCATGACATATTTTGAAAGACGTTGCATTCGAGTCATTGAGTTCATCAAGATTATTATTATGTCAATTATAGTTGGATGTATTATCAAATGGTGTGCATGCCGTCAACTTTCGTTGTAAAGAAAGTTTGTCTTTTAAAAACGAATGCAATGTTTGTAAAATGTATCATATAGAGGTCAAATACCTCGCGATGTAATCAACTATTGTGAATCGTTTATAATGTATATGAACGGGTCCTTTCAGTTATAATTGCCACTAATTGTTGTGAATATTTCCCCTGATTATTATTGCTTTGAAACGGGTATGGCCCTAATTCACGCGAATCCTAAATGTAGCTACCGGGTTTAACACCCCCCACCCAGAATGTTCACTAGACGGAAGAGCTAGTGGGCGTGGTGTTTAGTACTTCGAGGTTTATATATTATACAGACGAGATGTTCTGTTTTTGGGGATATTATTTATGCGCATTATATGTTAAGGTCGGTTACCAAGCCAAACAATGAATGAAAAGTGAATGTTATGTATCGAGAGAATGATTTTATACACATGTTATGTGTATGATATTTTTGTACACGAGATATGTGTACGGTTACTAAGATTTATGAAAATGGTTTTGTACACGAGATAGGTGCCTGTATTTAAATCTTGTGGTCTATCAGAATGATGAATTTTATTGTTTACGATAAACTTATGAACTCACCAACCTTTTGGTTGACACTTGAAAGCATGTTTATTCTCAGGTATGAAAGAAATCTTCTGCTGTGCATTTGCTCATATTAGAGATATTACTTGGAGTCATTCATGACATATTTCAAAAGACGTTGCATCCGAGTCGTCGAGTTCATCAAGATTACTACTAAGTCATTTATAGTTTAGATATATTATGAAAGGGCATGCATGCCTGTCAATTTTCAATGTAATGAAAGTTTGTCTTTTAAAACGAATGCAATGTTTGTAAAATGTATCATATAGAGGTCTAGTACCTCGCGATGTAACCAAATGTAATGTATTCATCCAGATGGATTAGGACGGGTCATGAAAGTTGGTATCAGAGCGGTGGTCTTAGCGAACCAAGTCTTGCATTAGTGTATCTAACTGATAGTTGTTTAGATGCATTAGTGAGTCTGAACTTCGACAGTGTTTGCATGTCAAAAGTTTTGCTTATCATTTAGTGTCGAAAATTATTTGCTTATCATCCTTAAAGTCTAGACATGTAGTGACCCGAACTTTTCCATATTTATATAGATTAAATGAAATTATTATTTACATGATTAAGTGTTTTCCATATGTTAAGCAATCAAACTTGTTAAGACTTGATTAATTGAAATAGGTTTCATATAGACAATTGACCACCCTAGTTGACCGGTGATTCACGAACATTAAAACTTGTAAAAACTATATAATGTCATATATATGGATATATATATGTAGTTAACATGGTATTATAATAAGTAAACATATCATTAAGTATATTAACAATGAACTACATATGTAAAAACAAGACTACTAACTTAAGGATTTCGAAACGAGGCATATATGTAACGATTATCGTTGTAACGATATTTAATGTATATATATCATATTAAGATATATTAATACATCATGTTATCATGATAATGTAATAATTTAACATCTCATTTGATATAATAAACAATGGGTTAACAACATTTAACAAGATCGTTAAACTAAAGGTTTCAAAACAACACTTACATGTAACGACTAACGATGACTTAACGACTCAGTTAAAATGTATATACATGTAGTATTTTAATATGTATTCATACACTTTTGAAAGACTTCAAGACACTTATAAAAGTACTTCTACTTAACAAAAATGCTTACAATTACATCCTCATTCATTTTCATCAACAATTCTACTTGTATGCACTCGTATTCGTACTCGTACAATACCCATCTTCTAAATGTATTTACTATTGGTATATACACTCCAATGATCAGCTCTTAGCAGATCTTGTGAGTCACCTAACACATGTGGGAACCATCTTTTGGCAACTAGCATGAAATATCTCTTAAAATTACAAAAATATTAGTAATCATTCATGACTTATTTACAAGTAAACAAAATTACACATCCTTTATATCTAATCCATATACCAACGACCAAAAACAACCACAAACACTTTCATTCTTCAATTTTATTCATCTAATTGATCTCTCTCAAGTTCTAAGTGTTCTTCATAAATTCTATAAGTTCTAGTTTCATAAAATCAAGAATACTTCCAAGTTTGCTAGCTTACTTCCAATCTTGTAAAGTGATCATCCAACCTCAAGAAATCTTTCTTATTTACACTAAGATATCTTTCTAATACAAGTTAATACTCATATTCAAACTTTGATTCAATTTCTATAACTATAACAATCTTATTTCGAGTGGAAATCTTACTTGAACTTGTTTTCGTGTCATGATTCTGCTTCAAGAACTTTCAAGCCATCCAAGAATCCTTTGAAGCTAGATCTATTTTTCTCATTTCCAGTAGGTTTACCTACTAAAATTAAGGTAGTAATAATGTTCATAACATCATTCTATTCATACATATAAAACTATCTTATTCGAAGATTTAAACTTGTAATCACTAGAACATAGTTTAGTTAATTCTAAACTTGTTCGCAAATAAAGTTAATCCTTCTAACTTGACTTTTAAAATTAAATAAACACATGTTCTATATCTATATGATATGCTAACTTAATGATTTAAAACCTGGAAACACAAAAAACATCGTAAAACCGGATATACGCCGTCGTAGTAACACCGCGGGCTGTTTTGGGTTAGTTAATTAAAACCTATGATAAACTTTGATTTAAAATTTGTTCTTCTGGGAAAATGATTTTTCTTATGAACATGAAACTATATCCAAAAATCATGGTTAAACTCAAAGTGGAAGTATGTTTTCCAAAATGGTCATCTAGACGTCGTTCTTTCGACTGAAATGACTACCTTTACAAAAACGACTTGTAACCTATATTTCTGACTATAAACTTATACTTTTTCTGTTTAGATTCATAAATTTAAGATAAATATGAAACCATAGCAACTTGAAACACTCAAAACGGATTTAAAATGAAGAAGTTATGGGTAAAACAAGATTGGATAATTTTTGTTGTTGTAGCTACGTGAAAATTGATAACAAATCTATATTAATCATATCCTAGCTAACTCATATTGTATTACATGTATTCTAATATATTATGTAATCTTGGGATACCATAGACAAGTATGCAAATATTTTGACATATCATATCGACCCATGTATATATATTATTTGGAACAACCATAGACACTCTATATGCAGTAATGTTAGAGTTAGCTATACAGGGTTGAGGTTGATTCCAAAAATATATATACTTTGAGTTGTGATCTAGCCTGAGACGTATATACACTGGGTCATGGATTGATTCAAGATAATATATATTGCTTTATTTTTCTGTACATCTAACTGTGGACAACTAGTTGTAGGTTACTAACGAGGACAGCTGACTTAATAAACTTAAAATAGCAAAACGTATTAAAAATGTTGTAAATATATTTTGAACATACTTTGATATATATGTATATATTTGTTATAGGTTCGTGAATCGACCAGTGGCCAAGTCTTACTTCCCGACGAAGTAAAAATCTGTGAAAGTGAGTTATAGTCCCACTTTTAAAATCTAATATTTTGGGATGAGAATACATGCAATTTTATAAATATTTTACGAAATAGACACAAGTAAATGAAACTACATTATATGGGTGAATGATCGAAGCCGAATATGCCCCTTTTTAGCTTGGTAGCCTAAGAATTTGGGAACAGACCCCCAAATTGACGCGAATCCTAAAGATAGATCTATCGGGCCCAACAAGCCCCATTCTGGAATTTGGAATGCTTTAGTACTTCGAAATTATCATGTCCGATGGGTGTCCCGGAATGATGGGGATATTCTATATGCATCTTGGTAATGTCGGTTACCAGGTGTTCACTGTATGAATGAATTTTATCTCTATGTATGGGATGTATTGAAATATGAAATCTTATGGTCTATTATTATGATTTGATAATATATAGGTTAAACCTATAACTCACAAACATTTTTGTTGACGTTTTAAGCATGTTTATTCTCAGGTGATTATTAAGAGCTTCCGCTGTTGCATACTAAAATAAGGACAAGATTTGGAGTCCATGCTTGTATGATATTATGTAAAAACTGCTTTCAAGAAACTTATTTTCGATGTAATATATTCTTATTGTAAACCATTATGTAATGGTCATGTGTAAACGGTATATTTTAGATTATCATTATTTGATAATCTACGCAATGCTTTTTAAACCTTTATCGTTAGAATTAGGGTTATGGTTGTTTTAAAAATGAATGCAGTCTTTGAAAAACGTCTCATATAGAGGTCAAAACCTCGCGACGAACTCAATTAATATGGAACATTTATAATCAATATGAACGGGACATTTCAGTTGGTATCAGAGCGTTGGTCTTAGAGAACCAGAAATTTGCATTAGTGTGTCTTATCGAGTTTGTTAGGATACATTAATGAGTCTGGACTTCGACCGTGTTTTCTTTAAAAACGATTTCTTAACACTTTTGTTGAAAATTATATATTATTAACATGTAAATATTATGTGAACGAGCAGTACCGTCCTAGAAACGAAGTCAATAAGCTCAATGTAGAACTTAGGGAGTTACGAAGACAAGGGTTCGACATTACCACATATGAACGACGATTCACAGAGTTGTGCCTATTGTGTCCGGGAGCGTTCGAAGATGAAGAAGAGAAGATCGACGCGTTTGTAAAAGGGTTACCAGTAAGGATTCAAGTAGATGTGAGTTCACACGAGCCCGCTTCCATACAAAAGGCAAGTCGAATGGCTCATAAACTCATAAATCAGATTGAGGGGAGAATTAAAGAGCAGGCGGCCGAAGAAGCCAACACGAAACAACTCAAGAGAAAGTGGGAATAAACCAGTGACAAGGGTCACCAATACAACAACAACAACAATCACAACCATAATCACAATAACAATCATAACAACCACAAAAACAATCGCAACAATAACCGCAATTCCAACAATAACTACAACAAACGTCTCAACAACAACAACAACAACAACAACAACTATAACAACCGTTCCAACAACAATAACAATCCCAACAACTACCTCAATAACAACAACGGCAACAAAAATCAAAAATGCCAAAGGTGTGAAGAGTACCACCAGAATGGGTTCTGCACGACATTTTGCACCAAGTGTAAAAGAACTGGCCATGGTGCAAAAAATTGTGAGGTCTACGGACCAAAGTTTAACAGAACTAAAGGAGCAAATAGTGGCGAAACAAGTAATGCCGTCGTTGTTTGTAATGGTTGTGGAAAACCGGGCCACATTAGAAGTAATTGCCCGAATCAGGGGAATACTAATGGACAGGGCCGCGAAAGAGTTTTCAATATTAATACGACAGAAGTGCAGGAAGACCCGGAGCTTGTTACGGGTACGTTTCTTATTGATAATAAATCTACTTATGTTTTATTTGATTCGGGTGCGGATAGAAGCTATATGAGTAGAGATTTTTGTGCTAAGTTAAGTTGCCCATTGACGCCTTTGGATAGTAAATTTTTACTCGAATTAGCAAACGGTAAATTAATTTCAGCAGATAATATATGTTGGGATAGAGAAATTAAACTGGGGGATGAAACGTTTAAAATTGATTTAATACCAGTCGAGCTAGGGAGTTTTGATATAATAATTGGTATGGACTGGTTGAAAAAGGTGAGAGCAGAGGTCGTTTGTTACAAAAATGTGATTCTCATTATGCGCGAAAAGGGAAAACCTTTAATGGTGTACGGAGAAAAGAACAACGCAAAATTAAGCCTTATTAGTAGTTTGAAGGCGCAAAAACTGATAAGAAAAGGTTGTTACGTCATTCTAGCACACATCAAGGAAGTTAAACCTGAAGAAAAGAACATCAGTGATGTTTCCGTCGCAAAAGAATTTCCCGATGTATTTTCGAAAGAATTACCGGGATTACCCCCACATCGATCCGTTGAATTTAAAATAGACCTTGTACCAGAAGCTGCACCAATAGCTCGTGCTCCATACCGACTCGTACCCAACGAAATGAAAGAATTACAAAGTCAGTTACAGGAAATTTTAGAGCGTGGTTTCATTCGACCAAGCACATCACTGTGGGGAGCTCCTGTTTTGTTTGTCAAGAAGAAGGATGGTACATTTAGGTTGTGTATCGACTACCGAGAGTTGAACAAACTTACCATCAAGAACCGCTACCCACTACCGAGAATCGACAACTTATTTGATCAACTACAAGGCTCGTTGGTTTATTCGAAGATTGATTTGCGTTCTGGGTATCATCAAATGTGGGTGAAGGAGGATGATATTCCAAAGACTGATTTTAGGACGCGTTACGGTCATTACGAGTTTATGGTTATGCCGTTTAGGTTGACTAACGAACCAGCTGTGTTCATGGACCTCATGAACCGAGTGTGTGGACCATACCTTGACAAGTTTGTCATTGTTTCATCGATGACATATTTATTTACTCAAAGAATGACCAACAGCATGAAGAACATTTGAGAAAAGTGCTAGAGTTGTTAAGAAAGGAAAAACTGTACGCTAAGTTTTCAAAGTGTGCATTTTGATTGGAAGAAGTTCAATTCCTCGGTCACATAGTGAACAAAGAAGGTATTCAGGTGGATCCAGCAAAGATTGAAACCGTTAAAAAGTGGGAAACCCCGAAAACTCCGAAGCACATACGCCAATTTTTAGGGCTGGCTGGTTATTACAGGAGATTCATCCAAGATTTTTCCAAAATAACAAAACCCTTGACTGCATTAACTCATAAAAGGAAGAAATTTGAATGGAAGGATAAACAAGAGAAAGCATTTCAATTGTTGAAGAAAAAGTTAACTATGGCACCTATATTGTCATTACCTAAAGGGAATGATGATTTTGTGATATATTGTGATGCCTCAAAGCAAGGTCTCGGTTGTGTATTAATGCAACGAACGAAGGTAATTGCTTATGCGTCTAGACAATTGAAGATTCACGAGTAGAATTATACGACGCATGATTTGGAATTAGGCGTGGTTGTTTTTGCATTAAAGACTTGGAGGCACTACTTATATGGGGTCAAAAGTATTATATATACCGACCACAAAAGTCTTCAACACATATTTAATCAGAAACAACTGAACATGAGGCAGCGCAGATGGATTGAATTGTTGAATGATTACGACTTTGAGATTCGTTACCACCCAGGGAAGGCAAATGTGGTAGCCGACGCCTTAAGCAGAAAGGACTGAGAACCTATTCTAGTAAAAGCTATAAATATAATAATTCACACTAACCTTACTACTCAAATAAAGGAGGCGCAACAAGGAGTTTTAAAAGAGGGAAACTTAAGGGATGAAATACCCAAAGGATCGGAGAAGCATCTTAATATTCGGGAATATGAAACCCGGTATAGGGCTGAAAGAATTTGGGTACCAAAATTTGGAGGTATAAGAGAAATGGTACTTAGAGAAGCTCATAAAATCAGATGCTCAATACATCCTGGAACGGGGAAGATGTACAAAGATCTCAAGAAACATTTTTGGTGGCCGGGTATGAAAGCCGATGTTGCTAAATATGTAGGAGAATGTTTGACATGTTCTAAGGTCAAAGCTGAGCATCAGAAACTATCAGGTCTACTTCAACAACCCGAAATTCCGGAATGGAAGTGGGAAAACATTACCAAGGATTTCATCACTAAATTGCTAAGGACTGCAAGTGGTTTTGATACTATTTGGGTAATAGTTGATCGTCTCACCAAATCAGCACACTTTCTGCCAATAAGAGAAGATGACAAGATGGAGAAGTTAGCACGACTGTATTTGAAGAAAGTCGTCTCCAGACATGGAATACCAATCTTTATTATCTCTAATAGGGATGGAAGATTTATTTCAAGATTCTGGCATATATTACAGCAAGCATTAGGAACTCGTATAGACATGAGTACTGCCTATCATCCACAAACTGATAGGCAGAGCGAAAGGACGATACAAACGCTTGAAGACATACTACGAGCATGTGTTATTGATTTCGGAAACAGTTGGGATCGACATCTACCGTTAGCAGAATTTTCCTACAACAACATCTACCATTCAAGCATTGAGATGGCACCGTTTGAAGCACTTTATGGTAGAAAGTGTAGGTCTCCGATTTGTTGGAGTGAAGTGGGGGATAGACAGATTACGTGTCCGGAGATAATACAAGAAACTACCGAGAAGATCATCCAAATTCAACAGCGGTTGAAAACCTCCCAAAGTCGACAAAAGAGCTACGCTGACATTAAAAGAAAAGATATAGAATTTAAAATTGGAGAAATGGTCATGCTTAAAGTTACACCTTGGAAAGGCGTTGTTCGATTTAGTAAACGAGGGAAATTAAATCCAAGGTATATTGGACCGTTCAAGATTATTGATCGTGTCGGACCAGTAGCTTACCGACTTGAATTACCTCAACAACTCGCGGCTATACATAACACTTTCCACGTCTCGAATTTGAAGAAATGTTTTGCTAAAGAAGATCTCACTATTCCGTTAGACGGAATCCAAATCAACGAAAAACTTCAATTCATTGAAGAACCCGTCGAAATAATGGATCGTGAGGTTAAAAGACTTCAGCAAAACAAGATACCAATTGTTAAAGTTCGATGGAATGCTCGTAGAGGACCTGAGTTCACCTGAGAACAAGAAAATCAGATGAAGAAGAAATACCCGCACTTATTTCCAGAAGATACGTCAACACCTCCAACTGCTTAAAATTTCGGGACGAAATTTATTTAACGGGTAGGTACTGTAGTGACCCGAACTTTTCCATGTTTATATATATTAAATGAAATTGTTATTTACATGATTAAGTATTTCCAAAATGTTAAGCAATCAAACTTGTTAAGACTTGATTAATTGAAATAGGTTTCATATAGACAATTGACCACCCAAGTTGACCGGTGATTCACGAACGTTAAAACTTGTAAAAACTATATGATGTCATATATATGGATATATATATATAGTTAACATGGTATTATGATAAGTAAACATATCATTAAGTATATTAACAAAGAACTACATATGTAAAAACAAGACTACTAACTTAAGGATTTCAAAACGAGGCATATATGTAACGATTATCGTTGTAACGATATTTAATGTATATATATCATATTAAGATATATTAATACATCATGTTATCATGATAATGTAATAATTTAACATCTCATTTGATATAATAAACAATGGGTTAACAACATTTAACAAGATCGTTAAACTAAAGGTTTCAAAACAACACTTACATGTAACGACTAACGATGACTTAACGACTCAGTTAAAATGTATATACATGTAGTTTTTTAATATGTATTCATACACTTTTGAAAGACTTCAAGACACTTATAAAAGTACTTCTACTTAACAGAAATGCTTACAATTACATCCTCATTCATTTTCATCAACAATTCTACTCGTATGCACTCGTATTCGTACTCGTACAATACCCATCTTCTAAATGTATTTACTATTGGTATATACACTCCAATGATCAGCTCTTAGCAGCCCTTGTGAGTCACCTAACACATGTGGGAACCATCTTTTGGCAACTAGCATGAAATATCTCATAAAATTACAAAAATATTAGTAATCATTCATGACTTATTTACAAGTAAACAAAATTACACATTCTTTATATCTAATCCATATACCAACGACCAAAAACACCTACAAACACTTTCATTCTTCAATTTTCTTCATCTAATTGATCTCTCTCAAGTTCTATCTTCAAGTTCTAAGTGTTCTTCTTAAATTCTATAAGTTCTAGTTTCATAAAATCAAAAATACTTCCAAGTTTGCTAGCTTACTTCCAATCTTGTAAAGTGATCATCCAACCTCGAGAAACCTTTCTTATTTATAGTAAGATATCTTTCTAATATAAGGTAATACTCATATTCAAACTTTGATTCAATTTCTACAACTATAACAATCTTATTTCGAGTGGAAATCTTACTTGAACTTGTTTTCGTGTCATGATTCTGCTTCAAGAACTTTCAAGCCATCCAAGAATCCTTTGAAGCTAGATCTATTTTTCTAATTTCTAGTAGGTTTACCTACTAAAATTAAGGTAGTAATGATGTTTATAACATCATTCGATTCATACATATAAAACTATCTTATTAAAAGATTTAAACTTGTAATCACTAGAACATAGTTTAGTTAATTCTAAATTTGTTCGAAAATAAAGTTAATCCTTCTAACTTGACTTTTAAAATCAACTAACACATGTTTTATATCTATATGATATGCTAAATTAATGATTTAAAACCTGGAAACACGAAAAACACCGTAAAACTGGATATACGCCGTCGTAGTAACACCGCGGGCTGTTTTGGGTTAGTTAATTAAAAACTATGATAAACTTTGATTTAAAAGTTATTATTCTGGGAAAATGATTTTTCTTATGAATATGAAACTATATCCAAAAATCATGGTTGAACTCAAAGTGGAAGTATGTTTTCCAAAATGGTCATCTAGACGTCGTTCTTTCGACTGAAATGACTACCTTTACAAAAACGACTTGTGACATATATTTCTGACTATAAACTTATACTTTTTCTGTTTAGATTCATAAACTTAAGATCAATATGAAACCATAGCAACTTGATACACTCAAAATGGATTTAAAACGAAGAAGTTATGGGTAAAACAAGATTGGATAATTTTTGTTGTTGTAGCTACGTGAAAATTGATAACAAATCTATATTAATCATATCCTAGCTAACTCATATTGTATTACATGTATTCTAATATATTATGTAATCTTGGGATACCATAGACACGTATGCAAATGTTTTAACATATCATATCGACCCATGTATATATATTATTTGGAACAACCATAGACACTCTATATGCAGTAATGTTGGAGTTAGCTATACAGGGTTGAGGTTGATTCCAAAAATATATATACCTTGAGTTGTGATCTAGCCTAAGACGTGTATACACTGGGTCGTGGATTGATTCAAGATAATATATATTGCTTTATTTTTCTGTACATCTAATATATATATATATATATATATATATATATATATATATATATATATATATATATGTGTGTGTGTGTGTGTGTGTGTGTGTGTGGACAACTAGTTGTAGGTTACTAATGAGGACAGCTGACTTAATAAACTTAAAACAGCAAAACGTATTAAAAATGTTGTAAATATATTTTGAACATACTTTGATATATATGTACATATTTGTTATAGGTTCGTGAATCGACCAGTGGCCAAGTCTTACTTTCCGACGAAGTAAAAATCTGTGAAAGTGAGTTATAGTCCCACTTTTAAAATCTAATATTTTGGGATGAGAATACATGCAATTTTATAAATGTATTACGAAATAGACACAAGTAAATGAAACTACATTATATGGGTGAATGATCGAAGCCGAATATGCCCCTTTTTATCTTGGTAGCCTAAGAATTTGGGAACAGAACCTCAAATTGACGCGAATCCTAAAGATAGATCTATCGGCCCAACAAGCCCCATTCTAGAATTTGGAATGCTTTAGTACTTCGAAATTATCATGTCCGATGGGTGTCCCGGAATGATGGGTATATTCTATATGCATCTTGTTAATGTCGGTTACCAGGTGTTCACCGTATGAATGAATTTTATCTCTATGTATGGGATGTATTGAAATATGAAATCTTGTGGTCTATTATTATGATTTGATAATATATAGGTTAAACCTATAACTCACCAACATTTTGTTGAGGTTTTAAGCATGTTTATTCTCAGGTGATTATTAAAAGCTTCCGTTGTTGCATACTAAAATAAGGACAAGATTTGGAGTCCATGCTTGTATGATATTATGTAAAAACTGCATTCAAGAAACTTATTTTTGATGTAATATATTCTTATTGTAAACCATTATGTAATGGTCGTGTGTAAACGGTATATTTTAGATTATCATTATTTGATAATCTACGTAATGCTTTTTAAACCTTTATCGATAGAATAAAGGTTATGGTTGTTTTAAAAATGAATGCAGTCTTTGAAAAACGTCTCATATAGAGGTCAAAACCTCGCGACGAAATCAATTAATATGGAACATTTATAATCTATATGAACGGGACATTTCAAGACACGTCTTACTACCACTATTGCATAGACAGTCTTATAGGTAAATTCATATCTTAACGTATCTGTTATTGTTACCTTTTCCTGACAGCTTCCGTAGATTCCTCCGTAACTTATGGGATTTTAGTATTATATATGCATATGTAAATTATGTATTGAAGGGTACTAATCTACATGCTATCATCTATTTCTTAACGAAAATCCTTCATCTGATCGTACGAGATGAATCCCTCAACCAGTTCAAGTCCCTCAGATTCCGATAGTTATTCCTATAGTTATTCTGACAGTTATTTCGACATGGATATTCACCTAAGCTCCGAAAGCAGTGTAAATGAAATGGATCAACCAACTAGTCATCTTCAATTCTGGATGAATTGAGGATGGGTTCGTAGTTGACTTAACCGATGGAGATGAGAAGAAGGTGATCCCTTCCACCCACCAGCCTGCACTCTTGACGAAAAACCCAAAACACTTACCGGTGAACCTGTTCGAAACACCATTTTCTCTCTCATTTCCAGAGTAACTCGCCACGACTATATCATAAATCCGATTCTAAACCTTATTCATTCGCTCGTTTCTACCGACAATCATCTCGTAGTAACAAGTTAACGAGCTTCGCGCCCGAGTTGTAGCCTCGAAAAATATGGTGCAAAACATACCATCCTCAGCAACATCATCGGCACCAACATCAATACCAGTACCACCAACAACAACATCCACATCACACGCCTCAACACCATAATCTATACCTCAAGCATAATCATCATTATACATGTCGTTCTACATCATTTATCTTCGTTCGACATGGCGATTATGTAATCTCTAATGTTTTAGAGATTATATATTTTTGTTCTAACGTAAATCAAATGAGATTAATATCATGTTAACTCATTAAATCCATGATTACATCTGAAGAAAATATATATGTATATATATTTTCATAAAGATTGTAATTAAAAATTCTTTTGTACAAACGGATTATGGTGAAAATATTTTAACGGGTAGGTAATACCCGAGGAATATTTAAATTTCACATTAATAAGTTACACTGTACATTCTTCGAATCTGACTCGGCGGTCATTTACTATCCTATTTACATCTACAGATATACATATCCGTTCACCACGAAATAACCATTTTCATTCAAGTTCATATTTAGATTTTGACTTACCGGAATCCAACAAGTGGCATAATGAAGAAAACATTGGACAAAAATAAAATTTGTTAGAAACAAACAAATTAACTACGAGAAATTTTGTTAAGAAACCACGCTTACAAAATGTAGTGACCCGAACTTTTCCATGTTTATATATATATTAATTGAGATTGATATTTACATGATTAAATGTTTCCAACATGTTAAGTAATCAAACTTGTTAAGACTTGATTAATTGAAATATGTTTCATATAGACAATTGACCACCCAAGTTGACCGGTGATTCACGAACGTTAAAACTTGTAAAAACGATATGATGACATATATATGGATATATATATAGTTAACATGATACTATGATAAGTAAACATATCATTAAGTATATTAACAATGAACTACATATGTAAAAACAAGACTACTAACTTAATGATTTTTAAACGAAGCATATATGTAACGATTATCGTTGTAAAGACGTTTAATGTATATATATCATATTAAGAGATATTCATACATGATAATATCATGATAATATAATAATTTAAAATCTCATTTGATATTATAAACATTGGGTTAACAACATTTAACAAGATCGTTAACCTAAAGGTTTCAAAACAACACTTACATGTAACGACTAACAATGACTTAACGACTCAGTTAAAATGTATATACATGTAGTGTTTTAATATGCATTTATACACTTTTAAAAGACTTCAATACACTTATCAAAATACTTCTACTTAACAAAAATTCTTACAATTACATCCTCGTTCAGTTTCATCAACAATTCTACTCGTATGCACCCGTATTCGTACTCGTACAATACACAGCTTTTAGATGTATGTACTATTGGTATATACACTCCAATGATCAGCTCTTAGCAGCCCATGTGAGTCACCTAACACATGTGGGAACCATCATTTGGCAACTAGCATGAAATATCTCATAAAATTATAAAAATATGAGTAATCATTCATGACTTATTTACATGAAAACAAAATTACATATCATTTATATCTAATCTATACACCAACGACCAAAAACACCTACAAACATGTTCATTCTTCAATTTTCTTCATCTAATTGATCTCTCTCAAGTTCTATCTTCAAGTTCTAAGTGTTCTTCATATATTCTACAAGTTCTAGTTACATAAAATCAAGAATACTTTCAAGTTTGCTAGCTAGCTCACTTCCAATCTTGTAAGGTGATCATCCAACCTCAAGAAATCTTTGTTTCTTACAGTAGGTTATCATTCTAATACAAGTTAATAATCATATTCAAACTTTGGTTCAATTTCTATAACTATAACAATCTTATTTCAAGTGATGATCTTACTTGAACTTGTTTTCGTGTCATGATTCTGCTTCAAGAACTTCGAGCCATCCAAGGATCCGTTGAAGCTAGATCCATTTTTCTCTTTTCCAGTAGGTTTATCCAAGGAACTTAAGGTAGTAATGATGTTCATAACATCATTCGATTCATACATATAAAGCTATCTTATTCGAAGGTTTAAACTTGTAATCACTAGAACATAGTTTAGTTAATTCTAAACTTGTTCGCAAACAAAAGTTAATCCTTCTAACTTGACTTTTAAAATCAACTAAACACATGTTCTATATCTATATTATATGCTAACTTAATGATTTAAAACCTGGAAACACGAAAAACACCGTAAAACCGAATTTACGCCGTCGTAGTAACACCGCGGGCTGTTTTGGGTTAGTTAATTAAAAACTATGATAAACTTTGATTTAAAAGCTGTTATTCTGAGAAAATGATTTTTATTATGAACATGAAACTATATCCAAAAATTATGGTTAAACTCAAAGTGGAAGTATGTTTTCTAAAATGGTCATCTAGACGTCGTTCTTTCGACTGAAATGACTACCTTTACAAAAACGACTTGTAACTTATTTTTTTCGACTATAAACCTATAATTTTTCTGTTTAGATTCATAAAATAGAGTTCAATACGAAACCATAGCAATCTGATTCACTCAAAACGGATTTAAAATGAAGAAGTTATGGGTAAAACAAGATTGGATAATTTTTCTCATTTTAGCTACGTGAAAATTGGTAACAAATCTATTCCAACCATAACTTAATCAACTTGTATTGTATATTAGGTAATCTTGAGATACCATAGCCACGTATACAATGTTTCGACCTATCATGTCGACACATCTATATATATTTCGGAACAACCATAAACACTCTATATATGAATGTTGGAGTTAGCTATACAGGGTTGAGGTTGATTCCAAAATATATATAGTTTGAGTTGTGATCAATACTGAGATACGTATACATTAGATCGTGGATTGATTCAAGATAATATTTATCGATTTATTTCTGTACATCTAACTGTGGACAACTAGTTGTAGGTTACTAACGAGGACAGCTGACTTAATAAACTTAAAACATCAAAATATATTAAAAGTGTTGTAAATATATTTCGAACATACTTTGATATATATGTATATATTGTTATAGGTTCGTGAATCAATCAGTGGCCAAGTCTTACTTCCCGACGAAGTAAAAATCGGTGAAAGTGAGTTATAATCCCACTTTTAAAATCTAATATTTTTGGGATGAGAATACATGCAGGTTTTATAAATGATTTACAAAATAGACACAAGTACGTGAAACTACATTCTATGGTTGAATTATCGAAATCGAATATGCCCCTTTTTATTAAGTCTGGTAATCTAAGAATTAGGGAACAGACACCCTAATTGACGCGAATCCTAAAGATAGATCTATTGGGCCTAACAAACCCCATCCAAAGTACCGGATGCTTTAGTACTTCAAAATTTATATCATATCCGAAGGGTGTCCCGGAATGATGGGGATATTCTTATATATGCATCTTGTTAATGTCGGTTACCAGGTGTTCACCATATGAATGATTTTTATCTCTATGTATGGGATGTGTATTGAAATATGAAATCTTGTGGTCTATTATTATGATTTGATATATATAGGTTAAACCTATAACTCACAAACATTTTTGTTGACGTTTTAAGCATTTTTATTCTCAGGTGATTATTAAGAGCTTCCGCTGTCGCATACTTAAATAAGGACGAGATTTGGAGTCCATGCTTGTATGATATTGTGTAAAAACTGCATTCAAGAAACTTATTTTGTTGTAACATATTTGTATTGTAAACCATTATGTAATGGTCGTGTGTAAACAGGATATTTTAGATTATCATTATTTGATAATCTACGTAAAGCTTTTTAAACCTTTATTGATGAAATAAAGGTTATGGTTTGTTTTAAAATGAATGCAGTCTTTGAAAAACGTCTCATATAGAGGTCAAAACCTCGCAACGAAATCAATTAATATGGAACGTTTTTAATCAATAAGAACGGGACATTTCAAAAAATCCTAGCTAACTGTTCCTAGCTAACTGTTAATTCCTTATTACATTTTACTTATCGCAATTTATTTTATCGCAATTTAATTCTCGCAATTTTATTTATCGTCATTTAATTTCTGTATTTAATTTATGCACTTTAAATATCGGGACACGTATACAAGGTTTTGACATATCATATCGACGCATCTATATATATTATTTAGAATAACCATAGACACTCTATATGCAGTAATGCTTGAGTTAGCTATACAGGGTTGAGGTTGATTCTATAATAATATATATACTTTGAGTTGTGATCGAGTCTGAGACATGTACACGGGTCACGATACGTATTAATTAATTCGAATATTATATATTAAACTATATATGAATTACTGGACTGTTAACTGTAGACTATCGACTGTGGACTAATAACATTGGACAATTAAAAATAATTAAAATATTGATTATAACATATGAAACTAAACAATTCTTCAAGTTTGCCACTTGATTTCATCTTAAACCTCATTTGTATCTTGACGATTACAATCTACGTCTAAACCTTTCGTAATTCTTGAAAACACCTCAATCGAGAGGATGAACCAATCTCACTTCATTTACGGAAGGAAAGATTTATACATATAGTTATGCACCTGAACAACTCTCGAAACCTGAGAAAACGTTTAACACATATCTGTGTTAGCTCCTTTGACGTTGTTAATACAGGAAATAACTTTGCAATCCCTTTTCAAATTAGCCAATTTTGTCACAGCTCCAACAAATCAACATCGAGCTTTCATTCGAATAAGCCTTATTATGACCTTGATATATAAGTTTGCCTTTCGTCATCGTTACCGGGGAACCGTTTACACCCCATCATATTAGCAGTGAACTTACCAGTAACTTCATTGATCTTTGGCTTCCTAAAAAGTTATTATATTCATTGAAACCCTATTATCTACTCATCTGCATCTAAAAAAAAGGAAAATTGCCGTACCAAATACTGAGAATCAGCAATCAGTAATTTTGAAATATCGCAGCATGTCTACATCAACAGTTATAAGTATACATATAATCTTTATCTCTTAGAATTATGATCTTCTATTCTGAAATTCTGAAAAGCACCCAGTCTACAAATCAATACTTCAAATTCTGAAAAAGCTGAATTCAGCAGCAAAAACTGTACACTATCTTAACAGTCGAAGGTATAAAGATAAAGAATAAGTGTGTTTACAAAAGCTCAGAAAAGTTGGAACTAGAAAACGAATTAAGCAAACCATGAAAGAGGCTGTGGACATGATGAAAAGGGCTGTATTTGCCAGAGAATTGGGAGTTCCTATCGTAATGCACGACTACCTAACAGGTGGATTCACTGCAAATACTAGCTTGGCTCATTATTGCCGAGATAATGGTCTACTTCTTCACATCCACCGCGCAATGCATGCAGTTATTGATAGACAGAAGAATCATGGTATGCACTTCCGTGTACTAGCTAAAGCATTACGTATGTCTGGTGGAGATCATATTCATTCCGGTACCGTAGTAGGTAAACTTGAAGGTGAAAGAGAGATCACTTTGGGCTTTGTTGATTTACTGCGTGATGATTTTATTGAAAAGATAGAAGTCGCAGTATTTATTTCACCCAAGATTGGGTCTCTCTACCAGGTGTTCTGCCGGTAGCTTCGGGTGGTATTCACGTTTGGCATATGCCTGCTCTAACCGAGATCTTTGGAGATGATTCAGTACTACATTTGGTGGCGGAACCTTAGGTCACCCTTGGGGAAATGCACCTGGTGCCGTAGCTAACCGAGTAGCTCTAGAAGCATGTGTACAAGCTCGTAATGAGGGACGCGATCTTGCTACTGAGGGTAATGAAATTATCCGTGAGGCTGCCAAATGGAGTCCTGAACTAGCTGCTGCTTGTGAAGTATGGAAGGAGATCAAATTTGAGTTCCAGGCAATGGATACTTTGGATGGGGATAAGGATAAAGATAAGAAGAGATAATGTTCGTTCTCTTAATTGAATTTCAATGAAACTCGGCCCAATATTTTACTAAAAGGATTGAGCCGAATCCAACATGCATATATTTTAGATTTTAGATAGATCCATACTTAACTTATATAGATAGAATAGATAGATATAGAAAATTTGAAATAAAAACTCGATGACTAAACAACTCAAATCTTTCTATTTTTGTGTTGGATCCACAATTAATCCTATGGATCCTTAGGATTGGGATATTTTTTTAGATCCTGTAGTTTCCCTGGATCGATACAGGTATCACAACTCTTTCTACCCATCCTGTATATTGTCCTTTTTGTTCCGTATTGTAATAGAAACATATAGAAACATAACTTATTATATTATTAGTTATTATATTATTAGACGAGATTTTACGAAAAATTGTTCGTAGACAAAGACTAAACCTGCCCTCAAAGAATCCAAATAATTCAGTACCTGCTAAGGTCATTAACGAATACCTTGCTCCTGACTCTATACCTTTATGAACAATCTTCTTCATCATCCTTCGATCTTAGAAATTCTAAGATATCATCGTATCTTCCATTATAATATCCTCAATATTTCTAAAGATATTTTCATAACTATTCTTATCTGAAATCATTTATCTCTTCGCGCTATCAGTGTTACATCATAAGAAACTGCTAGTTTCTATATTCTGTAAACTTTCGAGTTTAAACTATGAATGTTTTTGAAGTAGTATTGGAAATTGATGCATGAGTTAGTATAATATAATGACACTTGATCAACGTGATTATATTACAGTAAGTCATGTTGAGTTTCTAATGAAACATGATGATTCACAGACTAAAACGTCATCATGTGTCATGTTACACGACTCTTACATTCTATCTAATATATAAATATATCAAGAACATATTTTCTTGATAATTCTATCTTTTCTCTTAAGTTATAGTAATTTAACCAACCAAGATCGTGCTATTACATTCTCTCTCTTAGAAGGCTAGTCATGTTCATTCGAAACTTCATACCTATGAATTCTGGACCATTATTCGCTTGACTTAAAATCGGGAGGAGAAAACAAAAGGATGGAACTCCAAAATATAAAGGAAATGAAGGGGGTGGATTTATAGTGAAATATCCGACAGAGCAATCGAGACAGATCATCGCATTTAACCAAAGAAGATCCTAATTTCCTTAATTACCGAAGAACCGAATCTTATATAGATTTCGAAAATTATCTCTAAATTCCTTGAACTCCGAAAATCAATCATATCTATGTCAAAAGTTAAGACGAATCTTTATTTCTTCATTTCACTAATTTGTGATAGCTTCACTCGTACTCTTCGAGTAATCGAATTATCTTATCCATATTACTCTATGGTAATAACACTCTATTTATTAACTCATATTTGTCATGAAAACATTTCTATTATTATCCATGACCACCTCAATCAAATTTCGGGACGAAATTTCTTTAATGGGTAGGTACTGTGACGACCCAGAAATTTCGGACTAATTTTAAACTTAATATTTATATTACTTCGACACGATAATCAAAGTCTGTAATGTTGAGTCACAAATATTTTAAACTATTTCATATATTCGTTTGACTTTCGACCATTCCCGACGATTCACGAACAACTATTTGTAAATAGATAACATATATATTTAAATAGGTATTTATAATTGAAATATAATTTAGAATATTATATAATATGATTATTAGGATTTATATTGTAAAATAAATAAAATAAAATGCGATTAATGGAAACTATAGAATATATAGATATATATAAATATGTATATAAATATTACTTGTAAATATATAAAGTTATATTAAATCTACTTGTTTAAAAATATATAATATGTTTGTTTTAGTAATTAACTTTGCTATTTTAAAACTGTTTATATATAGAAAGGGAATATAAATGATTTCGAGCTTAATTAGTGTCATAACCCGTCCTTAACCATAAGAACGAGTTAGATAACGTATGATTTCATTGCGAGGTATTGACCTCTATATGCGACATTTTTAAAAGAACAACTGCATTTATTTTACATTACAAACCATAACTCTTATTTTAATACAAGCTTTAGACAATAAAAAGATGATTATCGTTTAGCGATAATCTTAGACTTACAAACTTTACATGTGATGATAACAATACGATTTCTAGCATATTTTACATTACAAATCCTCCGATATGCAGTTTTATTTTTGACACAAATATGCATACTCAAGATCTTGTTTAAATTCAACATGTTGCAGCGGAAGCTTTTAGTTATCACCTGAGAATAGACATGTTTAAAACGTCAACATAAAGTTGGTGAGATATAGGTTTAATGCTGGCAGCGATATAAATATATAGACCACAAGATTTCATATATAAACATTTTAATAAAAATATTCTAAGTGGTTGAGCACTTGATAACCATACTTAACATTTAATCACGTCGCATATTCCCTTTATTATGAAATCTTACTACACCGTACCAAGTGTAGTCACGAAACGAAGTACTGTGCAACCGTTGAATACTGGTCGTCCAGTCCGGTTGGGGTTGTCAGGCCCGATAGATCTATCAACAGGATTCGCGTTTACAATACCGCTGTAAATAGTAGTTACCAAGCTACAGGGAAGTATGCCAGTGGTACAACTCAACGTAGAATATATTTTTCAGTTACTTGTGTCCATATCGTAAAACATAAAATACATGTATTCTCATCCCGAAATGTTTAAAGTTTAAAAGTGGGACTATATACTCACTTTTGCCTTGAAGATATATATATTTTGACTTGGTCTCCGATTGATATCACGAACCTATCCATATATAATATATCAATATATTTTTAAACAATCGTCACATATATATACTTATAATACTTTTAATGTCTTCTTAGTCCGTAGTTAGCAATTCAATTTTAATGGTTCATATTTAGGTGTTTAATAAATAAATAAACCCCCCCTCGAAATAAATAAAACCCCATCGTATTCGTATTGGTCGGGATTAATCTTGACCCACGGTACCGGTGTTGTCAAATGACGTGTTGCGTACATAAAGTACCGGTGTTGTCAAATGACGTGTTGCGTACAATCATGGGATCTTATGATTAATCTTCTCGTATTGTTTACGGGTGATCCTGAAATATATAAAATTAAATTATGAGTACATATATATAAAATATCATGTTATTTTAAAAAGATGTGATTTATTTAATTTTTCTCCAATTATTTTCGTGGCTAAACTAGTCTTGGATATCCGATTTTGTTTTGGTCATAGTTTCTTCGTTACAACTCCGTTTTCATTGGTTCAACTTGCCACTTCCTTGGATCGAGTCCTTCTTTAAGAATATGAACTGTAAATACCTTAGTTTGTATTCGAAATCACAGGTCATAGGTCAAACTTTGGTGAAACTTATGAAGTTAATCATTTTCCATCATGTAAACAACCTTAAATGATTATTTTTCTAAAAGTACTTATACTTTGAGTTAAATCATGAAATTTTTATGTGTTATCATATTCATAGTAAATATCATTTTTCCAGAAAATAAACCTCCAATTCAAGGTTCAAGATAGTTTTTAATTATCCAACCCAAAACAGCCCCCGGTTGCACTCCGACGTCGTAAAAACAGTTTTTAAGGTGTTCTTTGAAAAACCAAGTTATACCTTGTTAAATTAGAAAATATTTATGATATATTACAGGTCTTTAAGTATTTTAAAAGTTAAGTTAGAAGGATCTATTTAGTTTGCAAACAAGTTTGAAATCATTCAAACTATGTTCTTGTTGTTAAAATTGTATACCATAAAATAAGATAACTATATATATATGAATCGAATAAGGTTATGAACAAAGTTACTACCTCAAGTTACTTGGACAAGGTTGCTGTAAAAGAGGAGTAAAAACCTAGAACCAAAAGAGTGATGGAGTTGGATGAAAGATTGGAAGCAACTTAAGACATAAACTTGAAATGAAAGTTGTATTTTTGTAGTGTTTTTGTTTGATCTTGTTATGGTGGTGTTTAAGGTGATTCTTGAGAGGATTTTTGCTGGAGTTCTTAGAGAGACATGAGGCTAGTAAGTGTGTGTGTTTAGCTAGAGAAATGATGATAGAAGTTGAACCAAAATGAGGTGAGAATACCCCCATTAAAAACGTGAATGGGGGGGGGGGGACATGGACAAATTTCCAAGCTTGTAATCTTGTGTAATTAGTCATACTATCTTACAAAAGTAATTACCTCTACCTTAGGGCAGTAACAAGGGCTAGTTAGGTGGTGATTTGATGTGTATATACCAATAGTAAATACGTATAGAAGTTAGGTATGATACGAGTACATATACTCTAGATATACGTATAGAAATCTTGTGAAAACGGAACGAGGATTCAAATATAGTTATCTTTTGTGAATATACTTATATTGTTTTATGTATTTAAGTCCTTAAAAAGTGATTAAATACATTACATATACGATATATGTATAAACATTATAGGTTATAAGTATTTATATCAAAAAACGTTACTTAAAGTTATCGTTTTGAAAACTTAAGTTAGTAGTTTCAAAATATACTTATAACTTATTGTTATTAATACAAAATGAGATATTAAAACATCCTTAGATCATGTTAAATATGTATATATACATATATATACACAAACGTATAATTATCATATGTTATATAGTTCGTGATATCATCGGTCAAACTAGACGGTCAAACGTTGTGTAAATCTCTTTTCAAAAACATAAGTCTCAACAATTTGGGTTGCTTATCATGTTAGTAAGGTTTAATTTATGTAAATATTAATCTTATAAGTATAGATCGATCGAAAAAGTCCGGGTCATTACAATTAGTAAACGTCAGTAATACTCGGTTGACATTTCGTTATCGTTCATATTGATTTAATATAAGTTTATGATGGATTAAAATAAAAGTTGAACTGTAAATCGATTACGAAGATTTTAGATTTGTTAAATGTATTTTTACCTTTTTAAGTTTAAATATTAGTACTCCGTACATATAAATCGAAACAGAAAATAAATGATTTTTGAACCTTTTTGATCAGGTTTCAAACAGGTAATGAGTGAAATAATTAAATATGTTTAATCTAAAAATTTGGGATTTTTAGGAACACTACTATACGTTAACTGTTTAGCAATAGACACGATATAACCATCCGGGGAAAACTGTCGGCAGTATGATTACAATTAAAGATCACGAGAACTGAATTATTATGTGATCACTGTGTCACTGTGCCTAATTGAGAATTACTATTCTAATCACTATTAGTGATTTTCTTTTCTTCATTTAATCATAAGGATACATTCTATACCTATGCATATGCATATCCAGAGAATTCACAAAAACCCACAAACCCATTTGCATATTTTTTTTATATCTCATTCGTCTTGAAAGGATTCCTTCACCGCCTTCACCCTCAACCTTCTCGTTGTCTGTTTCACCTTCGGCTCAACCTTCACCCTTACTAACTTGATCGACACCCTTCACCACCCACCTAGCACCACTTCCCTTGAACCGCCACTATCTTTTCTCTCTTTCTCATCGTATTTTTTTCTGTTGTCGTTTGTTATTAACGACCACAGCTACACTTTCTCTTACTTCTGTTTCAACCATAAACCCACCACCATCTTTCACCTATCACCACCACGAATCATCAACCAACCTCACTATCTTCGTTTATCCTAACCACCTCATCATTAGTTTGGCTCTAAGATCACTAAATCAATACCAACAACTCGATCACCTAAAAAAAAATTTTGGCTACTGTTATGCTCAACAAACCACCATATTTCTTCTATTTTTGCTTGGTAAGCACATCAACCGAATCACAAATTATATATATTTAGTAAGTGAGTTAGTGGAAGAACATGTGGGATTCATGGGTTAAGCAACAAAAGTTTAATGCACGCGGGTTATTCAAATGCTTTGGGTTTAGAAAAAGTTATTGTGCATAGCAGCTGTAAAGATGAATATATTTTTTTATTTTTAGGTCCCATACTGCATAGAAAGTGACACAAAGGATGGCGAAGGATATAGGGTACCGTAGGAAGATGTAGGAATGGGTATTGGGCCAAATGATCCTTCTTGGACTTATGATACATCTTGGGCCGAGTATCACATATATATAAATTTTGGGCCATACATGTTTATGCTTGATTGGTACGTTACCATCTACAAGCGTTTGTCTCAATATTTTTTTTCTTTAGCTGTGATCAAAGGAAGTAAAAGATACATGATGGTGATTGTATTAAATAAAGTATGACGTGGTGATGGTGATAGAGAGATAAACGATGATGATGATCATAATCGTGAAAGTGATGATAATATGGATGTATGATGATGTGAACGATGGAGTATGAGAAAAATCACGAAGAAGATGATGGTATTATGAGGTAAACGATGATGATGATAGTTCCTATGAATCGTGATAGAAAATGATGATAATATGATCCTATGATCGGTGGATTTCTTGCTGTTGCTATTATACTGTTTCTACTTCTGATTTTGTCACGATGATGGAAGATAAAAATGATGATGAACACGGATGGTTGATGGCAAGGTTATGATGATGAATAGGGATGTTATATGGTTATGATGGTTAGTATTAGTATATATAATTATGATTAGGATATATGATTATGATTATGATGATACATATAGATGATGAGATAATGATGATTATAGTTAATGTTAGGAAGAAGAAAATGAATGCAAGAAACTAGTTAATAGGATTTAAAATCCTAGTTAAGACAGATTCAAACAGATGGTGCAGTGGTTAAGGATTTTTGTGTTGAGCTAGAGGTCATGGGTTCGAAACTAGGCTAGTGCAATTAATTTTCTTTTTTATTAGTGGGTTGCAGTTTCATAAACCCAACAAGCCACTTGCAAGATTATTATTTGGGCTGTGAACTTTGATTTAGAGATTGGGCTGTGAGAATTAAATAATGGGCCTTGAACTTTGTTTAAGTTGTTGGGCCGATACCTAGTTCTTCTGTTGGGCCAAAAAGCTTAAATAAATAATGATGATGGAAACGAAATATATGGTTAAATAGATTTAGGCTGTGATATAAATTCGAAATGAACAAGCAAAGGAATGGTTTGGAGTGTTTGTGTTTAACCAAGAGGTCTTGGGTTCGAGCCCGGGCAGAGGAACTATATTTTTTGTCTATTCTTGTGAGGTATAATTTTATTACTATTATTATTATTTTATTATTATTATTATTAATTATTATTATTATTGTTGTTATTAAGTAATTATAATTAGTACCCATATTAGTAATAAGATTATTAGTATAATTAATATTATTATCATTTTTGTTACTACTAAGTATTATCAATAAGTATTATTATTAGTAAAATCATTATTTTTATAGTTATTATTATTAGTAGTATTATTATCATTATAGTTAGTAATATAAATATTAGTATCATTATTGTTAATACTATGATTAGTATTATTTTTTATCATTATTACTATTAGCATTACTAATATATCAAATAAATATTTTTCTATATAAAAATATATTATTAACATAAAACATAACTATATTGAGATTTTTGTAATAAATACTAGTTATCTATTTAATGTATATAAAAATAAATATATCTAATTAAGTTATTAATGGAACATATAATTTATTAAAATAACAACTATATCAATAATAATATGTAAATTTATTCGATTACCATGATATGTGTTAATATATATATAAATGATATAGGTTCGTGAATCCGAGGCCAACCCTATACTTGTTCATTGACATCATATGTATTTTTACTACAAAATACAGTATAGTGAGTTCATTTGCTCCCTTTTACTCTTTACATTTTTGGGACTGAGAATACATGTACTGTTTTTATAACTGCTTTATTAAATGCTTTTGAAATATATTTTAAACTGAGAATACATGAAATGCTTTTATAAATGTTTGACGAGATAGACACAAGCAAAACATTCCTCGAATGAATTATTATGCAGACAGATGTTCTGTGAATTATTATTGAATTAGTTGGATGTTATAATTGCCACTAATTATTGTGAATATTTCCCCTGATTATTATTGCTTGGTAACCTAAGAATTAGAAACGGGTATGGCCCTAATTTACGCCAATCATAAAGGTAGCTACCGGGTTTAACACCCCCACCCAGAATGTTCACTAGACGAAAGAGCTAGTGGACGTGGTGTTTAGTATTTCGAGGTTTATATATTATACAGACGAGATGTTCTATTTTTTGGGGATATTATTTATGCGCATTATATGTTAAGGTCGGTTACCAAGCCAAACAATGAATGAAAAGTGAATGTTATGTATCGAGAGAATGATTTTATACACAGGTTATGTGTATGATATTTTTGTACACGAGATATGTGTACGGTACTAAGATTTATGAAAATGGTTTTGTACACGAGATAGGTGTACTGTATTTAAATCTTGTGGTCTATCAAAATGATGAATTTTATTGTTTACGATAAACTCATGAACTCACCAACCTTTTGGTTGACACTTGAAAGCATGTTTATTCTCAGGTATGAAAGAAATCTTCCGCTGTGCATTTGCTCATATTAGAGATATTAATTGGAGTCATTCATGACATATTTCAAAAGACGTTGCATTCGAGTCATCGAGTTCATAAATATTACTACTAAGTCATTTATAGTTTGGATATATTATGAAAGGGTATGCATGCCTGTCAACTTTCGATGTAATGAAAGTTTGTCTTTTAAAACGAATGCAATGTTTGTAAAATGTATCATATAGAGGTCAAGTACCTCTCGATGTAACCAAATGTAATGTATTCGTCCAGATGGATTAGGACGGGTCATGAAATAATTTTGTCTTTTTATAAAGACAAATATGTACTTTGCTGCTATTGTCACGGGTGCTATATCATCATCATTAATTATGAGTCAAATTCATAATTCTTTTTGATGATTCATACAACAAACGAAGAACAATTCATGATCTCCGGATTGATTCAACTATGTTCATCGATCATCAGAATCCATTAACAACAACGGAATCATATCAAATCGGATCGAGTTCATCATCTTAACCGAAAATTCAACTCGTTGTGATCTCCGGAGTGATTCAACTATGTTTAAATTGAATTACATGGTTGATAATGCTAAAAACGAACATATATTTCATAGCATTATTCCTAAAGAAAGACAAGCTTTTAGTTGCAATTGTTCTATTTACAAGTGATATTCGTTTAAATAATAAAAGGTGAAGACAAAAGATAGATTCGACGAATTGAAGACGCAAACGACCAAAAAGCTCAAAAGTACAAAATACAATCAAAGAGGTTCCAATTATTGATAAGAAACGTCTCAAAATTACAAAAGTACAAGATTCAAAATGCAAAGTACAAGATATTAAATTGTACGCAAGGACGTTCGAAAAACCGGAACCGGAACCGGGACCAGAGTCAACTCTCAACGCTCGACGCAACGGACTAAAAATTACAAGTTAACTATGTATATAAATATAATATAATATATAATTAATTATATAAATTATATTTATATTATATTTATATTAAAACCGTCGGCAGACTAGGATCCAAACTTGTGTGAGCTGGTTTTACGAACTCCGCGAGTTGCGGAGTTTGAAGAACAAAAGTGCCGCGACTCGCGAAGATATCCTTGACAAAAATGCCTATAAAAGCTCGCGCATTCTGAACGTTTTTTCCATCCTTTAATCTCTCTATGTAAACGTATATATATATATATATATATATATATATATATATATATATATATATATATATATATATATTAATTTTAAATCCTAATAATAAGGGTATGTTAGCGAATGTTGTAAGGGTGTAATTCGAAATTCTGTCCGTGTAACGCTACGCTATTTTTAATCATTGTAAGTTATGTTCAACCTTTTTAATTTAATGTCTCGTAGCTAAGTTATTATTATGCTTATTTAAATCGAAGTAATCATGATGTTGGGCTAAATACTAAAATTGGGTAATTGGGCTTTGTACCATAATTGAGGTTTGGACAAAAGAACGACACTTGTGGAAATTAGACTATGGGCTATTAATGGGCTTTATATTTGTTTAACTAAATGATAGTTTGTTAATTTTAATATAAAGATTTGCAATTGGACGTCCCTATAAATAACCATATACACTCGATCAGACACGATGGGCGGGATATTTATATGTACGAATAATCGTTCATTTAACCGAACACGGGAATGAATTAATAGTCTATGGAATTATTAAAACAGGGGTGAAATTATGTACAAGGACACTTGGCATAATTGATAACAAAGTATTAAAACCTTGGGTTACACGCAGTCGACATCCTGATGTAATTATTAAACAAAGTATTAAAATCTCGTTACAGTTTAAGTCCCCGATTAGTTGGAATATTTAACTTCGGGTATAAGGATAATTTGAAGAGGACACTCGCACTTTATATTTATGACTGATGGACTGTTATGGACAAAAACCAGACGGACATATTGAATAATCCAGGACAAAGGACAATTAACCCATGGGCATAAAACTAAAATCAACACGTCAAACATCATGATTACGGAAGTTTAAATAAGCATAATTCCTTTATTTCATATTTAATTTCCTTTATTTTATATTTAATTGCACTTTTAATTATGCTTTTATTTATTGTTATTGTATTTAATTGCACTTTTAATTATCGTACTTTTTAATTATCGCAAGTTTATTTTATCGCACTTTTATTTATCGCAATTTCATTATCGTTATTTACTTTACGCTTTAAATTAAGTCTTTTATTTATTTAATTTTTTTTACATTAGGTTTTAACTGCGACTAAAGTTTTAAAATCGACAAACCGGTCATTAAACGGTAAAAACCCCCCTTTATAATAATAATATTACTTATATATTTTTGTATTTTTATAAATTAAAACTAATATAGCGTTAAGCTTTGTTTAAAGATTTTTCCTGCGGAACGAACCGGACTTACTAAAAACTACACTACTGTACGATTAGGTACACTGCATATAAGTGTTGTAGCAAGGTTTAAGTATATCCATTCTACAAATAAATAAATATCTTGTGTAAAATTGTATCGTATTTAATAGTATTTCCTTGTAAAATTTAATAATATTTTATACCCCTTAGCTCAAACATCAAGTATTTTTGGCGCCGCTGCCGGGGAACGCCGAAGCGAAACGCCACACACATAAAAAAAAATTTATTAAGTTTTAATTAGTTTTTGTAAAATATATACTTTTTAAATATTAAAAAATATATATATAAAAATTTAAAAACCAAAAAATATATATATATATATATATATAAATCTATTTTTAAGATTTTTATAAAATTATAAAGTATTTCTATTTTGATTTTAGTTTTTAAAATATAAGTTTTTATTTAATTAATATAAATATTTTATATAAATATAAAACAGAAAAGAAAAAAAATATAATAAAAACTGACCTGTCGAAACTTGACTTGTCTCTTTTGAACCTGCAATCTCCGCGACTTGCGGGGGTTTTGAACTGGGTTCACTGCGAATCGTGGAGCCGCCCAGACAGGTCACAGAGGAAACCCTAACTGCATTAATTACGGTGTTTTATTATTATTATTTAATAAACCCTAATTAAGTTTTATTATTTAATTAGTTATTAGTCTTTAGATTTAATTTATATATTTAGTTTAATTAGTTTAATTAAAATATAAAATTAATAGTTTTATAAAATAAATAATATAAAAATAATATTTTTATAAAAATTGTACTTTTTACAACTTTAAATTTATTTTTATATTTTGTATTTGTTTATTCGTAATATTTGTATTTTTCGTTCGTTTTTAGTTTTAAATATAGTTTTTGCCATAGTTATTTTTATTTCTAGATATTTAGGCTTTGCCGTAAAATTCCTTAAGTGCTTTTTCTTTAAACTAAGATTTAGGTGCTTTAGAATTTTGCGACGCCATTTTTATATTTTAGTACCTTTTTAAGTTATTGCCATTTGGGATATAGTATTTCTTTTAAGCTTTAATATTTTTATACGCAACTTTTAATTTTTAGTTTTTAGTTCCTTTTTAAGTTTCAACGCGCTATTTTTTTATTTTTATTTTTCGACGCCTTTTATTTTTCAACCCGTTTCTTTTTCGACCTTTTTCGACGCGCTCTTTTTCTTTCTTATTTCTCGCCATTCTAGTTTTTAGGACATAGAATTTTTTTTTTCTACTTCTTCTCTAAATTTCTTAAAATTACGAAAATTTATTTTAAGTGGTTAAATTGATAGACATCAAAATTTTCTGGTTCGTAGTAATAGTTGGATTTGTACGTGGACCGGGTTATTGGAGCCAAACAGTACTCAATTATATTGAGACCAAACGAATCCTGCCCCTCTGCTGCATCTTTTGGCTATTTGAAACGTGGGCAACATCAGAAAAGTCTATTAATTGGATAACTTATATAATTTTTTTTTTCCTTTTAAAAACTAATAGGATATTCAGTGAATGCACCGAGCAAGACGTTCACCACCTTTTGTACGTTCACCACCTGTAACTCGATCAAGACATTTAGCAAATATTACCGCCGTCGATTTTTCTTTAGAATCGTCATCCAGTCGACCAAGTACTCCAGTTCAAATTTCCGATAATCCATTTTTTGAACCCGACCTCACAATTGAGAATCCGGAGAATATTCAGGGACAATTCATAGATCCTGAACCATTAATTTTTCCTCCGAAACCACCAATCATTCAAACAGAGATTGTTGAGGAACGAACCATTAAATCAGAATCCTCTAGTGATTCCGATTCAACAAATTCAATCATGGAAAATCTGGAACCTTTAAGTATGGAAGACCGAATGAGAGCTAAACGCACTGGCCAAGGTCACGCAATTACTCATCCTGACATTAATGCGCCAGATTATGAAATCAAAGGACAAATCCTACACATGGTGACTAATCAATGCCAATTTAGTGGTGCGCCGAAGGAAGATCCAAATGAACATCTTCGTATCTTTAATAGGATCTGCACACTATTTAAAATCCGAGAAGTTGAGGATGAACAGATATATCTCATGTTATTTCCCTGGACTTTAAAGGGAGAAGCCAAAGATTGGTTGGAATCGTTACCTGAAGGGGTGATTGATACATGGGACGTTTTAGTTGAAAATTTTCTTAAACAATTCTTTCCGGCATCTAAAGCCGTAAGACTTCAAGGAGAAATTGTTACGTTCACAAAGAAACCGAATGAAACTCTATATGAGGCATGGACAAGATTTGGAAAGTTATTGAGAGGATGTCCGCAACATAGTTTAGACACCTGTCAAATAGTACAAATATTCTACCAAGGATGCGACATCACTACAAGGAAAGACATCGATATAGCAGCTGGTGGTTCTATTATGAAGAAAACCGAAACTGATGCTTACAAAATTATTGATAACACTGCTTTCCACTCACATGAGTGGCACCAAGAAAAAGATATCGTTAGATCATCTAAAGCAGCTAGAGCCGATTCTAGCCATGACTTAGATTCCATTTCAGCAAAGATAGATGCTGTCGACAGACGAATGGAAAAGATGACTAAGGATATACACTCAATACGAATTAGTTGTGAGCAGTGTGGAGGACCACATTTGACAAAAGATTGTCTCAGTATTGAACTAACAATGGAACAAAGAGAGAATATTTCATACATAAACCAAAGGCCTGGAAATAATTATCAGAATAATTATCAACCGCCAAGACCAATCTACAATCAAAACCAGAATTATAACCGAAATATTCCATACAACAACCAACAAGGTCCTAGCAATCAACAAGTATCCAATAATACTTACAATCAGCAAAGACCTAATTTTCAAAACAAACCACCACAAACCGATGATAAAAAGCCAAATTTAGAAGATATGATGACGAAGCTAGTTGAAACTCAAACACAGTTTTTCACATCTCAAAAACAAACCAATGAACAAAATGCTCAAGCATTTAGAAATCAACAAGCTTCTATTCAAAATTTGGAACAAGAAGTAAGTAACCTAGCAAGGTTAATAGGTGAAAGAAAACCGAGAAGTCTACCTAGTGATACAAATGCTAACCCCAGAAATGAAACAGCTAAAGCCATTACCACAAGAAGTGGTACAACACTTAAACCACCTGAAATACCTGAAATTTCTGATGAAGCTATTCCTACTCCACAAGAACCACAACCTGAACAAGATAAGGAAAAAGAACCAGTAGTTGAAAAGGTTAATGAAGATAACACAGTTAAGGCTAAACCTTATGTTAAACCATACCAACCACCACTTCCTTACCCAAGTAAATTGAGAAAAGAAAGACTTGAAACCGAGCAATCCAAATTCTTGGATATGTTTAAACAAATAAATGTAAATCTTCCTTTCATTGATGTAATTTCAGGAATGCCTAGATATGCTAAATTTCTGAAAGATCTAATCTCGAATAGAAAGAAAATGGAAGAACTCTCGGCTGTTACTATGAATGCTAATTGTTCAGCAGTACTGTTGAATAAGATACCAGAAAAACTATCTGATCCAGGAAGTTTCACAATTCCATGTTTTCTGGGTAGTCTTAGTTCAATAGAAGCATTGGCAGACTTAGGTGCTAGTATAAATTTAATGTCGTATTCACTATACGCTAAACTAGACCTTGGAGAATTGAAACCAACAAGAATAAGTATACAACTAGCCGATCGATCAATAAAATATCCTAGAGGAATAATGGAGAACATGCTAGTTAAAGTTGGTACTTTAGTATTTCCAGTAGATTTTGTTGTTCTGGACATGGAAGAAGATTCTCAAATTCCTCTCATATTAGGAAGACCATTCTTAAACACGGCTAAAGCAATGATAGACGTGTTTGGTAAGAAACTGACCCTAAGTATAGAGGACGAGAGTGTTACCTTTTCAGTTGATAGAGCAATGCAACAACCACAATCTGCAGATAATACATGTTATTATATTCAAACTATAGATTCACATGCAGAATTGTTAGAAGAATTTCCAGAATTACAAGGAATAGGAGAATGTTCTTTAGGAGAAAGTACTGAACCAATTGATGAAATTGAAATGTTAGCTACACTAATGGCTAATGGATATGAACCAACAACAGAAGAAATTCAAATGCTAAAAGAAGAAGACAGATATCGATATAAATCATCGATAGAAGAACCACCGACATTAGAGTTAAAGCTACTTCCAAACCATTTGAAATACGCTTATTTACATGGTGAATCTGAATTACCTGTAATAATATCGTCTTCTCTTAATGAAAATGAAAAATCTCAACTCATTTCTATGTTGAAAGCTCATAAACCAGCCATTGCATGGAAGATTCATGATATTAAAGGAATAAGTCCTTCGTATTGCACACATAAAATCCTTATGGAAGAAGGTCATAAAACGTATGTGCAACGCCAACGAAGACTAAATCCTAATATGCAAGATGTTGTTAAGAAAGAAATTATTAAATTGCTAGATGCAGATATAATTTATCCAATTTTTGATAGTCCATGGGTAAGTCCAGTTCAATGCATGCCTAAGAAGGGTGGCATGACTGTCATCACAAATGAGAAAAATGAGCTTATTCCTACTAGGACTGTAACAGGATGGCGTGTATGTATTGATTATAGAAAATTAAATGACGCCACCAGAAAAGATCACTTTCCCTTACCTTTTATTGATCAAATGTTGGAAAGGTTAGCCGAAAACAGTTACTATTGTTTTCTTGATGGTTTTTCCGGATATTTTCAAATTCTAATAGCACCTGAAGACCAAGAGAAAACCATGTTTACGTGCCCTTATGGTACTTTTGCTTACAAACGCATGCCATTTGGACTTTGCAACGCCCCTGCAACCTTTCAAAGGTGCATGATGGCAATTTTTCACGACATGATAGAAGAATGCATGGAAGTTTTCATGGATGACTTTTCAGTCTTCGGTGATACATTTGAATCATGTTTAGTTAATCTTGAACGAATGCTTATTAGATGCGAACAATCAAATCTAGTTCTTAATTGGGAGAAATGCCATTTCATGGTTAAAGAAGGCATCGTTCTTGGTCATAAAATTTCAAAGGAAGGAATTGAAGTGGATAGAGCTAAAGTAGATGTAATTGCTAAACTTCCACATCCCACCAATGTTAGAGGAGTTAGGAGTTTTCTAGGACATGCAGGTTTTTACCGACGTTTCATAAAAGATTTTTCTAAAATTGCCACTCCTATGAATAAACTCCTAGAAAAGGATGCTCCATTCATCTTTTCAGAAGAATGTATCAAATCTTTTAATATTCTTAAAGACAAACTCACTAATGCACCGATCATGATAACACCAAATTGGAATCTACCGTTTGAACTTATGTGCGATGCAAGTGATTTTGCAATGGGAGCCGTTTTAGGACAAAGGATTGAAAAAAGATTTCAACCTATATATTATGCTAGTAAGACATTACAAGGAGCACAAACGAATTACACAACTACTGAAAAAGAACTCCTTGCTATTGTCTTTGCTTTTGACAAATTTCGTTCATATCTCGTTCTAGCAAAAACGGTGGTCTATACTGACCATTCTGCTCTTAGATACCTATTTTTGAAACAAGATGCCAAACCAAGATTAATCCGTTGGATCTTACTCTTACAAGAGTTTGATATTGAAATCCGAGATAAAAGAGGAGCAGAAAATCTCGCCGCTGATCATCTTTCTCGTCTTGAAAATCCCGAATTAGAAGTTCTAAATGAATCGGCCATACAAGACAACTTTTCTGATGAATATCTATTGAAGATAGATTGTAATGAAATTCCATGGTTTGCAGACTATACAAACTACTTAGTATGTGGATTCCTTGAAAAAGGATTATCGTACCAAAAACGAAAGAAATTCTTCAGTGATATAAAACACTATTTCTGGGAAGATCCACATTTGTTTAAAAGTTGTCCCGATGGAATAATACGCCGATGTGTATTCGGAGATGAAGCTAGTAAAATCTTAAACCATTGTCACACAGGACCAACAGGAGGGCATTATGGGCCTCAACTAACATCAAGAAAAGTTTATGATGCTGGATTCTATTGGCCTACAATTTACAAAGACGCACACCTTCTTTGCAAATCCTGTGATGCTTGTCAAAGGGCCAGAAAAATAAGTCAACGTGATGAAATGGCACAAAATGTCATTCAAGTATGTGAAGTATTTGACATTTGGGGTATTGACTTTATGGGTCCATTTCCAAAATCTCATAATAATCTCTACATTCTCGTTGCCATTGATTATGTATCTAAATGGGCGGAAGCACAAGCTCTCCCAACTAACGATGCACGAGTTGTAGTCAACTTTTTAAAACGTCTTTTGCAAGGTTTGGAACACCGAAAGCTTTAATAAGTGATCGGGGAACTCATTTCTGTAATAATCAACTTGAGAAAGTTCTCAAAAGATATGGAGTAACTCATAAAATCTCCACCGCATATCATCCACAGACAAGTGGACAAGTTGAAAATACCAACCGAGCTTTAAAACGTATTTTAGAGAAAACCATAGGATCAAATCCGAAAGAATGGTCCATTAAATTGGAGGATGCACTCTGGGCTTTTAGAACAGCCTACAAAACTCCAATTGGAACCACACCTTTTAGACTCGTTTATGGAAAAGCATGTCATCTTCCAGTAGAAATTGAACACAAAGCATTTTGGGCTTTGAAGACATGTAATCTTGATTTACATGAAGCTGGACGTCTACGGTTAAGTCAATTAAACGAATTAGAAGAATTAAGATATGAAGCATACGAAAATTCGTTAATCTATAAGGAAAGAACGAAGAAATGGCATGATAAAAGAATCAGAAGTTCAAAAGAATTTAAAGAAGGAGACAGAGTTCTTCTTTTCAATTCACGATTCAAGCTATTTCCTGGAAAATTGAAATCAAGATGGTCTGGACCATTCATAGTCAAAAGAGTTTTCCCATACGGAACGATAGAATTAATAAATTCAAATGGGATTGAATTTAAGGTTAATGGTCACAGAGTTAAACATTACATAGATAGTCCGATGGAAGTCGACAATAAAGTTAATCACAATTTCGATACCACAGCTAACTAAGTGTGGGGAGAATCAAGTCTTTAAAGGATAATATGTATTTCTGTTAGAGTTAGATTTTCTATTTTCGTGTAGTTCTAAAAAATGGAACCCGAATGGTCTTTCCCTAGCAGACCCTAAAGAACTAGTCTTCTCCCCCCATTCTGAATTTTTATTTTTTTAGGTTTTTACGAAATGAAGACTTCCTGTGAACTAAACCATGGTCTAATGCTACACGCTTTGATCACTAAACGTAATAATGACACACTACCGAGTGAACTGGTATCAGTAATCAGAGAAAAATTGGACGGAGTAAGAAAAGAATCCAGATGCGAAGATAATAAGTTACAATTTGGTAAAGAAAAATCAAAATCCGCAGCGAAAAGAAGAGCACGACACTTTGAAAAATGTCACAAATGCGGAAAATGGTCACACGAAGGTAAATGTTCAAATAATCAAACCTATTCAAACACCGAATTTGTTACTTTATGCAGAGATGGACCGTTCATATGTTTAGAAGAAAAAACATTGAATGCTCGAGGTTACGCCTATGTAGCCATGGAAAATCAATTAGTCCGACTATCTTATGAGTGGGCTAGAGCATATCACTAAGAATACTATTTCACAGGTAAGTTTGTACAGTTTTTATTTTTATTTTTATTTTTATTTTTAACCTTTTGATAATAAACGCTAATTTGTTCGCTATAAAGTATTAAATTGATATTCAATGAAATTAGGTCTTGCGACCGAAATTCTTGATATCATACAAAAATTTATTACATCACTGCGAAATTTAACGTTTATTCTTAAGGTATAAATATCTTTAATCAATCAACTCAAAATATTTCAAAAATTCATCATGAGTTAAATTAGGTCATGGAACCGAAATTACTTTACCGAAAAGAGGGGCATATGTTTTTCTATAATATTTGATTGATTAAAGTGGGATAAAAGCCAAAAAGATTTTTAATTTTATTTTTACAATGTTTTTAAAATTAATATATAAATCTTAAATTGATATTGTAAACTTTTTAAATCAATATATTTAAAATTGTAAATATTTGAAAAATTAATATTTTTATAAAAACAAAAATATAATATAAGTTTGATGTAAAGTTTTTATTAATATGAATTTTTAAATTTTATGCATTTTAAATTTAAGTTTGGTGTGAATTTATAATATGAATTTTTAATTAAGTTTGGTGTGAATTTTTAATTTTATCCATTTTAAATTTAAGTTTGGTGTGAATTTAAAAACAAAAATTTACTTTATTTCGCTAAGTTAAAAATATGATTTTTTTTAAAATTCATCGTGAGTTGAAGACTAGGTCGTTGAACCGAAATTGCTTTACCCGAGGGAGGGATGAGAACTTTTATTATCATTATTTTTAATCTTATTGAATTAAAGTATGCCAAAAACATTAAAAAACCCAAAAATCTTTGCTTTTAAAACCGCGCTTTAAATTGACAAATTTTAAAATTTTGTCGAGGGACGGACTAGGACATCAATCCGAAACACCCTCGCTCCTAAAGGAAAACAAAATTTTTAGAATTTAATTAATTATAAGTTTTATAAAGTATAAGGTTTTATAAAAAAAAATGAAAAGAAAAAAATATATGTGAAATAACAACAAGACGGAATGAACAAATGATATGCATCATTTATCATTCAACACAAACACCAATATGTTTGGAAACTTTGGTAAAATTTAATCATTTTTCTACGCTAATCACCCTCAATAATTTAAATTGTTACTGATTTCTTGCAAATGAAGGCATTGAAAGATCTTAAGTATGGGAAGGGGTTAAATTCTTTCGGATTTTTAAAATTTTTATCTTAAACACTTGGTTACCATTAAAAATACTAGTAACGCAGTAGTTGTATTAGAATCTAGTGCTCTCTGATAATAAAGAACAGCCCTAGTCTTATATACTGACTACCCAATTCTAGTAAAATTGTTCAAAATTTTCAACTAAATGAATTTAAAAACGATAAACCTAGGTGTTAACACCGAAATTATTATTACCTCTGAAAGGACATAAATTGAGAAACAAACCAAAATGTTAAAATTCATTTAAAATGGAATAGAGGACAATAAAAAGGAAAATAAAAGCCAAGTGTGGGAAAAATTTTACCAAGTTATTTTAAACATACGTCACATATTTCTGTAACAAATAATTGAAGATACTTTTTCTTTGGACTAATCTAAAAGGTTTTACCCGATTTACTGTAAGAAAGATGGATCTACACGATGAATCAATTCCATCATTTAAAGGAAGTAAAGTCTTCCGAAAAAGAAACGCGCTTCTTGATTTAGGTCAAGAAGTTGTCGTCCAGACCAGCTGTAGGTTGACGAAAAATCTAGAAAAGTCATCACTAAAATCAGCAGGAAATCCACGGACCTCAGCATCAAACAGGGTCGCCAAGTGGTCAGACTTATCCTAACCAAGAGAGGATCTGTCTTGTAAAATGGGGAGGATGCCGTGCAAATTAGCTGGATAAGACTAACGAATCAGATCCCCAGAAAAGGATAATCTCCTTAAAAGATAAAAAATCAGCTTTTAAGACTGATAATACTCAATCCTAGAGATTGACCTTAAAGATTGAGAATTACAATCTCATGGAATTCAATGATATCTAAACTCGAGCTTGAACGAGAAAATATTTTGATCAAAATTACAAACCGATTTGTTTTCTGAAAACCCATTTTCAATGCGTTCATTACCATTGAATGTAAAATCCTAGGAATTCACCTGGAATTCATTAGGTCACCTGAACCAAATCGGGTGTCAACCATAAGAACGGTGGTTGCATAGCATGGTCAAAGACAGGACCTTGTGCCAGACCGAAAAATTATAAGGGTGAGCTTTACTATTGCTCCTACAAAGGATAGTAATTGCGTCCGACACGTTATAGACCATAATTAAAAGCATGTCATGGGACATTGCCTTAACAGTTGCTTGTTTAACGCTTTCCTTTACAACTGGACGGTAGTTTATCTAAAGGTAATATTCGGAGCAAGTATACTGGACGTGTTGCTTTCCCAATACAAGGTTAGCAAGTGGGTGACACAAAACCACAAGTTTTGAGCTAAAGTTTTCAAATCTGAAACCCACCAAACCCACAAAAATATTTTGCAAACATCGGTGAAGGGTGATTCCGGAAAACTTATCTAGGGTAAAAACTAGATTGAATTTTCAAAAAGATCAAATGTTTTCATAAAGATCCAATTTCCTTAAAGGATCTAAATTTTTATAGTCATGTGGGACTGTAAACCATATCGTTACTACCATTATTTATACCGCCGTGTAGAAATCACTGATGTACAAAGTGTGAAGAATATAGAAGTGATTCTAGTATTTCAAGAATATATTGCTTGAGGACAAGCAACGCTCAAGTGTGGGAATATTTGATAATGCTAAAAACGAACATATATTTCATAGCATTATTCCTCAAGAAAGACAAGCTTTTAGTTACAATTGTTCTATTTACAAGTGATATTCGTTTAAATAATAAAAGGTGAAGACAAAAGATAGATTCGATGAATTGAAGACGCAAACGACCAAAAAGCTCAAAAGTACAAAATACAATCAAAGAGGTTCCAATTATTGATAAGAAACGTCTCAAAATTACAAAAGTACAAGATTCAAAACGCAAAGTACAAGATATTAAATTGTACGCAAGGACGTTCGAAAAATCGGAACCGGGACCAGAGTCAACTCTCAACGCTCGACGCAACGGACTAAAAATTACAAGTTAACTATGTATATAAATATAATATAATATATAATTAATTATATAAATTATATATATATATATATATATATATATATATATATATATATATATATATATATATATATATATATATTATTTATATTAAAACCGTCGACAGACTAGGATCCAAACTTGTGTGAGCTGGTTTTACGAACTCCACGAGTTGCGGAGTTTGAAGAACAAAAGTGCCGCGACTCGCGGAGATATCCTTGACAAAAATGCCTATAAAAGCTCGCGCATTCTAAACGTTTTTTCCATCCTTTAATATCTCTATGTAAACGTATATATATATATATATATATATATATATATATATATATATATATATATATATATATATATATATATATATATATATATATATATATTTAATTTTAATTTTAATTTTAAATCCTAATAATAAGGGTATGTTAGCGAATGTTGTAAGGGTGTAAGTCGAAATTCTATCCGTGTAACGCTACGCTATTTTTAATCATTGTAAGTTATGTTCAACCTTTTTAATTTAATGTCTCGTAGCTAAGTTATTATTATGCTTATTTAAATCGAAGTAATCATGATGTTGGGCTAAATACTAAAATTGGGTAATTGGGCTTTGTACCATAATTGAGGTTTGGACAAAAGAACGACACTTGTGGAAATTAGACTATGGGCTATTAATGGGCTTTATATTTGTTTAACTAAATGATAGTTTATTAATTTTAATATAAAGATTTGCAATTGGACGTCCCTATAAATAACCATATACACTCGATCAGACACGATGGGCGGGATATTTATATGTACGAATAATCGTTCATTTAACCGGACACGGGAATGAATTAATAGTCTATGGAATTATTAAAACAGGGGTGAAATTATGTACAAGGACACTTGGCATAATTGATAACAAAGTATTAAAACCTTGGGTTACACGCAGTCGACATCCTGGTGTAATTATTAAACAAAGTATTAAAACCTCGTTACAGTTTAAGTCCCCAATTAGTTGGAATATTTAACTTCGGGTATAAGGATAATTTGACGAGGACACTCGCACTTTATATTTATGACTGATGGACTGTTATGGACAAAAACCAGACGGACATATTGAATAATCCAGGACAAAGGACAATTAACCCATGGGCATAAAACTAAAATCAACACGTCAAACATCATGATTACGGAAGTTTAAATAAGCATAATTCCTTTATTTCATATTTAATTTCCTTTATTTTATATTTAATTGCACTTTTAATTATCGCACTTTTATTTATTGTTATTGTATTTAATTGCACTTTTAATTATCGTACTTTTTAATTATCGCAAGTTTATTTTATCGCACTTTTATTTATCGCAATTTCATTATCGCTATTTACTTTACGCTTTAAATTAAGTCTTTTATTTATTTAATTTTTTTTACATTAGGTTTTAACTGCGACTAAAGTTTTAAAATCGACAAACCGGTCATTAAACGGTAAAAAACCCCCTTTATAATAATAATATTACTTATATATTTTTGTATTTTTATAAATTAAAACTAATATAGCGTTAAGCTTTGTTTAAAGATTTTCCCTGTGGAACGAACCGGACTTACTAAAAACTACACTACTGTACGATTAGGTACACTGTCTATAAGTATTGTAGCAAGGTTTAAGTATATCCATTCTATAAATAAATAAATATCTTGTGTAAAATTGTATCGTATTTAATAGTATTTCCTTGTAAAATTTAATAATATTTTATACCCCTTAGCTCAAACATCAATGGTTATTCAGAGTCACGATCTCTTCCTGAAGCTTCGTGTATCTTCAAATCAGATTACAAAGTGCTACAGATTTCACGATCTTAAGGTCAACGATTCTACACTTTTGGTCAACTTTTTGATTCGGATGAATCAATGTGTTTCAGGTTAGAAGGATGATTCACGAAGGTTCTAATGGTGATTATAAGAATTTTTCATAAAGGAATCACTTATTGAAAGTGTCCGAAAACGAAATTCAATATTCATGTTCATATGAAATTTTCGGACCTGTTCATCTTAATTTTGTGAATTCTAAGATATTTTGGTGAATGATTCTTCACATACATTGTTAATCGCTGCTATTGGAAGCTTACAGATTCAATTTCGAAGTGATATTGCATCAGATTTAAGTTTGAAGAACTTTTGTTCTTCATCTTCATGAAGATGAAGACGGTTATGATAAGAAGCAGTTATGATTCGGACAAGGATGTTTGCTCGATTCGCTTAGCTTGATATTCAATCAAATTCGCACACTTGAAGATGTGTGATTGACACCTGCAACCACAACCGCCACCACCGATGACTATTTGTAATACTGATGTAGGTAGATCATGAAATTGATGTTATACTTATGTTTTATTTTGTGTGGATTTAGTTTTACAAATTATGGTTACAAGTACAAACGAGCTGTAGAAGATCACAATTATATACTTATGTTTTATTTGGGTGGATTTAGGTTTAAGTTTTAGTTTTTTGTTTAAATTTTTTTTTAAAATTAGGGTTTGTAAATTTGGGGAAGAACATGTTAAGCAAGCTTCAGATTTAGATGAAGAAGAAAGAAAGAAAAAAGACTATTTTACCCTCACATGCAGTGCACATGTTATGACTTAACGGGCATTTCTTGTTGGGATTTAACAAGTTCCATAATGTTTAAATCATTTTAAGAATCAAATAAAGCGGAAGCATGAAATTACCATTTTAGATCATTATATATCTTTAACCAATTAAAGTTAAATCCCAATTAAGATCAAGTTATGAAATATGCTTACAAACTACAAGCAAGTAAAGAGTTTATACCTACTCCAAGCTTGTTAGTGTATCATGATGAAGATGATGGAGAATGGAGCTTCTAACTTGAAGCCTCAAGTTGTAATACCCCAAGCTTTTAACACCAACACCTTGTACTTTGGTTAGGATTAATTAACACTTGAATGGAGCTTGCAAAAACCAAACTTTGAACCCCTTTTCTCCTCCAAAAGGCCACGGCCAGGCAGCTACTTGGAGAGGTTTTTGGTGCAGTTTTTTTTATATGTAAATTGCATGTAATGGTCTCAAAGTGAGTCAAGATGCTTGTATATGGAATTGGGAAAGTATGACCAAGTAATGGAGTCTTTATCATGCCTACTTACAACTCCAAGGCCACTCCCCTCTTTGTTTATAAATTAATACTTAACATAATTTATAAGCTTGCATATTTTATAAACTTGTTTTTTAAAATTAGATTTTATAAAACAAATTTTATAAACTTGCATTTTATAAATTATGTATACATTATTTATAAAACCAATTATATAAATTTCCATTATTTGTCATGTATACTTTATTTTATAAAACCAATTTTATAAAATGCAACATAACTTAATTAATTATTTAACCTATAAATAATTAAATCCTTATTATATAAATTATTCCATGATTTATATATATATATATATATATATATATATATATATATATATATATATATATATATATATACATATCAAGTGTTATTGTTTTAGAAACCATTTTCTTAAAATTCAAGTGTCGCGTAATTTAATCGACGATCCAATCGTTAAGATCAAATACGAATAAGGTGTCGGTAAGCTTGTTATTGGGTATGACCCGACTTGGATCAAAACATCTTAGCCACATTAATTTAATATGTCTCTCGAGCATACGAAATACTTTCAATCTCCCACTTGCATGAGAAACATAACAAATTAATGCAAGTGATGGATACCACCTAACGACCGTCCATCACCCCTAATATGTTATGACTTTGTGCCATTCAATAACATCATCACTTTCAAGTTCCCCTCTCGAATATGAATAGGTGAATCTTTCATTAATCCTTTCATTCTAGATGTCATGTTAAATCCAAGAGACACATAATGATCATTCTCTTTTAGATTTAACTTTATCAGGCCTTAGACATCTGACTCTCAACGAATAAGAGGGACAAATTCTATCTTGACGACATACGTCCTAGATATGTACTTTGTATTACACCTGAGATCTTCCTTATGGACTACCATATTTCAGAATAGCGAAGGAAAGAATCAAGGCATAATACTTAGTGAATATCTGAACCCGATATGTATCTCAGGTCAGAGGATACAATGATATTCGCCTTTACTCAAGATTACATGTGATCAACCACAAAGGCTCCATTTAGTAAATCTTAAGGGCGGGTCTTCCAATATTTGTATCCCACAAATATCTATGAACCTTGGTTGCAACCTTGCCCCACATTCATCCCGTGAATGTATACCAATCCAAGTTCATAATAGTCTAAACCTCACACTTGTTCCCATAAATTTGATCGACTATGGAATTTAGAATAATTACTTATTCATGGATAAAATATGCAAAATCGGAACATGACTCAAGATTAATAAATTAACACCATAATTATATTAATGAGTTTAAACCACTTCGTCCCTTTACAATACATAAAACAGATCACAACCAATCACTAGAATATCGAAGCCCTAATGCACTAACATGTCCTTGATGTTTTGCACCATGTAAGAGCTTCGTGAGTGGATCCGCTATATTAAGATCTGTATGAACTTTGCGAATACATATCTTTCCCTTTTCAACTTCATCCCTTATGTAGTTGAATCTCCGCTCAATGTGAAGGGTCTTTTGGTGAGCACGAGGTTCCTTGATTTGAGCAATCGCACCCTCGTTGTCACAAAAGATCTCAAGAGGGTCCTGAATGGAAGGGACAACTCCTAAGTCGTCAATGAATTTCTTCATCCATGCAGCTTCCTGAGCTGCCAATGAGGCGGCAATGTACTCCGACTCTGTAGTGGATAATGCAACAACATCCTGTTTTGAACTTTTCCAAGAGACCGCACCTCCATTTAACATGATGACATAACCGGATTGTGATCGAGAATCATCTCGATCAGTTTGGAAACCCGCATCCACGTAACCTTTTACTGCGAGTTCCTCCTCACCAGACCCATATATTAGAAACATATCCTTAGTCCTCCTAAGGTATTTCAATATACTTTTAACCGCAATCCAATGACTACTTCCTGGGTTATTCTGGTATCTACTTGTCAAGCTAAGAGCGCATGACACATCCGGTCTAGTGCATATCATCGCATACATGATTGACCCAATAGCAGACGCGTATGGGACATTCTTCATTCTCTCCTGTTCATCTTTCGTGGTGGGGCACTGAGATGAACTAAGGAGCGTTCCTCTTTGAATATGTACCAAACCTTTCTTAGAGTTCTCCATCTTAAACCTTTTCAAGACCTTTTCAATGTATGCACTTTGATTCAAACCTATCAATTTCTTCGATCTATCTCTGTAAATCCCAATCTCCAAAATGTATTGTGCTTCTCCAAGATCATTAATGGAGAAGCCTTTACTTAGCCAAGTTTTAACATCTTGAATTGTCGGAATATCATTTCCAAATAACAATATATCATCTACATATAGTACAAGGAACATGATAGTGCTCCCACTAGCTTTCTTGTATACACAAGCTTCATCACCATTTTTAATAAAGCCAAATTTCTTGGCCTCCTCATTAAAACGATGATTCCACATTCTGGATGCTTGTTTCAATCCGTAGATCGACTTCTTTAACTTGCATACCTTTTTAGGATATTTCGGATCAACAAAACCTTCAGGCTGAACCATATAGACATCTTCCTCAAGATATCCATTTAGGAAAGCGGTCTTGACATCCATTTGCCATATTTCATAATCATAATGAGCAGCAATGGCAAATAATATCCTAATAGACTTTAGCATTGCCACAGGCGAAAAAATTTCATCATAGTCAACCCCTTGAGTTTGAGTGAAACCTTTTGCTAAAAGTCTAGCTTTGTATGTATCCAAGTTTCCATGTATGTTGGTTTTTATCTTGAAAAGCCATTTACAATCAACTAGCCTTGAGCCAGTAGGTTGTGCAACAAGTTCCCAAACTTGGTTGTCATACATGGATTGCATCTCAGCGTTCATGGCTTCCTGCCATTTATCTTTATCAATCCTTGATAAAGCATCTTGGTAGTTTGTTGGTTCATCCAAATCAACCACATAGCAACCATCCATGAGAAACCCATATCTCTCGGGAGGATTACTAATCCTACCAAATCTGCGAACGTCTTGTATACTTTGATCATCCATTTGATCATTCTCAACATTTTCATGTTGAGTGCCAATGTCAACCAATTGTGTATCATCTACTTGATCTTGAACCTCTTCAAGATCTATCTTCCTTTCACTGCTACCTTCCATTAGGAACTTAGTTTCAAGGAATTCAGCCTTCCGAGCAACAAATACATTTTGCTCGGATGGATCATAGAAATAGTATCCCATATCATCCTTGGGATATCCTATGAAGATACACTTCGTGGATCGAGCATTCAACTTATTAGGGACATAACGCTTAGGGTAAGCTTCACATCCCCATACCTTTAAGTATGATAGAGATGGAGGTTTTCCAAACCACATTTCATGAGGTGTTCGTTCCACTTTCTTGGTTGGGGCCATATTTAAAATACGAGCCGCGGAGCATAGACAATAACCCTAAAATGATAGAGGTAACGAGCTTCTAGCCATCATATATCGAACCATATCCATTAGGGTTCGGTTCCTCCTTTTGGATACTCCATTAAGTTGGGGTGTTCTAGGAGGAGTAAGTTGCGAGATAATCCCACAACTTTTAAGATGATCTTGGAAAGCATCGCTTAGGTATTCACCTCTTCTATCGGTACGAAGTACCTTAATTGTTTTATTGAGTTGATTTTGTATTTCATTTTGATATTCTTTGAATGCTTCAAAATTTTCGTCCTTATGTCTTAACAAGTACACATATCCGAAACGACTGAAGTCATCAATGAAAGTAACGAAGTATCTTTCACCATTCCTAGCCATGGGCTTAAAGGGTCCCATACATCCGAATGTATTAATCCCAATAGGTCTTTAGCCCTTTCATAGGTCCCTTTGAAAGGTGCTTTAGTCATTTTGCCTTGTAAACAAGATTCACATACATCAAATGAGTCTAGTTCATTTGATTTCAAAAGTCCATTCTTTTGAAGTGTATGCATTCGATTCTTGTTTATGTGACCAAGGCGACAATGCCATAAGTAGGAATCACTCAAATCCCTTTTGAGTTTCTTGGTGTTTGCATGTTATATTGAGCTATTGTATGATGTGTCGTCATAAACCAATTCATAAATACCATTCAAAGGCGAAGCCTTAAAATAGAACACATTATCTAAAGAAACATGGATATCATCATTAATAAAATTAAAATCATAACCACATTGTCTTAAACGGGAAATAGAAATAATGTTTCGAGTCAAATCAGGAGCATACAAAACATTTTTCAAAACAAGCTCTAACCCAGTTTGTAGCTTTAAAACAAAGTCTCCTTGAGCTTCTACGTGCACCTTTGCACCATTTCCCATCAAGAGACTTGTTGTTCCCGCTCCTTGTTTACTTCTTTTGAACCCCTGTAAAGAATTGCAAATATGAGTTCCACATCATGTGTCTAATACCCATGTATTAGAAGAAGTAATACTAAGTTCAATGTATACCATATATACATTACCTGAGGTTTGCCCTGCATCCCTCTTTTCTTTCAACTCCTTTAGGTAGATCGGGCAGTTGCGTTTCCAGTGACCCATTTCACAGCAACCAAAGCATGGATCTTCCTTGGGGTTTGCTTTTCCGGCAACCTTTTGCTTTTTGTTCTTGTTGGTTGGGGTAACCATCTTCCCCTTTCCCTTGCCCTTGCCTTGGTAGGCAGGTCCTTTCCTCTTAGCCACCTTTGGCTTAGAAGTGTTATTGTTTTTGAACCCGCCTTCATTGATCATAAGCACGGGTGAAGCCCTTTTACCCATGCTTGCTTCGGCCGTCTTAAGCATGGCATGTAATTCGCCAATGCTCTTATCCCAACCATTCAGGTTGTAATTCATTACGAATGTGTCAAACCTTTTTGACAAAGAATTAAGGATAAGGTCCACGGCTAGTTCATTAGACACGTTGCAATTTAGACGGTTTGCTCGATCAATTAGGCTTTTCATCTTAAGGACATAAGATGAAACAGATTAGGAGTCATCCATACGACATGCATGAAGCGCTCAAACCGTTTCGAAGTACTCGACACGAGCTTGTTGAAGGAACATCTCCTTCAATTGTGTGATCATGTCATATGCACTATGATGCTCGAAGTCCTTTTGAAGTTCGGGTATCATAGTCCCAAGCATAAGGCAAGCGACTTGCACCGAATCGGTGCAATACTTATCCCAATAAGCCATGCCTTCCGTATCATCCTCGTCGGGTTGATCGGGAATGGGGTCTTCCAACACATACGCCCTATCCTCAAGTTTGAGGACAATTCTTAGATTGCGAAACCAATCCATGAAATTCGTATGGTTGAGTTTTTCCTTTTCGAGGATTGACCTCAACGATAGGTTGTTAAAGTTGATTGGTGCGTTTGGAATGTTGTTGTTATTGGCAGCCATCTACAAAATTTAACAAAGTTGTTTAAGTATCAATTTTAATTTAACAATCAATACCATTTAAATCCAATTGATATTTATTAAATTTAGAATCCAACGGTAAACCAAATTTTGGTTAGGTGACCTTTATCCCGTCATTTGATTTAGCTAGGTAGTCATTATATGAAAATTGCAATCCTTTTGCAACTTCTAAGTTATGGGATCATGCAATCCTTTTGCATGGCATATTTATCCCATCAACGCCTATTTGTTCCTCATGCTTCGGTGACCTTAAGTTCATGATTTCCAAATCAAGTCGTCCTACTTGTGTAAACGTGTAAATTTAACATACAAGTGGTTATGTGACCTTTATCCAACAAGTGTGCAAAATTCACCTTAATCATATTAGTTTGCTCATAACGGTTAGATGACCTTTATCCCATTATGAGTTCCCTAATACGTTTAAGTGTCACACAAAAGGATGGCGTTTAACTTGTTTGCCTTGTTAATAAGGGATTTTAAGTTTTCATTATTTCTAGTTTAAGAAAACTTTTATGCCATACACCAACATGCATTTAGTGTATGGTGCATATGAAAAACCATTTTCATGTCTTGTAATTAAGCCAATTACTTGATATCAACCATTTTATATGTGTTTCAATAACCAATTATTATAATCCTTTTAGTGTTCTTAATAACCATTTGTTAATGTCCTTTTGTCATTTCAATTTAACCATTTAAATTGTCGTTTTGTATGTCGTTAATAATGTCTAATTTAACCAATTAAATTGTCATTTTGCTAGTTGTTAACTTGTGATTTACTAGTAGCAACCAAACATACAAACACAATAAACAACCATGCATGCAAAACAAATATGTTCACAATCAAGCCAATTTGGTAGACATTTGTTTAGCCGAAAACAAATGCCACCGGTTAAGGGGTTATAATACAAAGTAGGAGATTTTAAATCTCCCACTTAATCTTGCATCCAAATGCGTCTTCTTGTGTTCTTTCAAGTCTTCATCTTGTATCTTCATCTTTTTACAAAATATATCCTAATACATTTTGTCTAAAAAATGAAATTACAACCTAATCTATTTTACATACCAAATATAAAATAAATTACATAACCAAAATAATATTATTACAAACCAATTGAATAAATATTATTACAAACCAAATGAATGAATAATAAATCAAACATGCAACCATTCAAACACAAGGTCAAGGCTATAATTGTGAACATTAACATACAACAAAATATGACCAAATGGCAAGTTCCAAACCCATTTGGAACCTCCCAATAATTCGGCCAAAAAGAGAAACCCACCCAAACAATTAATCTTTGCATTTTACTTTCATGCATGTACATAAAATGCAAAATATATAGTGAGTTTAATAACCACCTCGAAGCATATTTCAACAACTTCGGCTCTAGATACCATTATTGGGATTTAACAAGTTCTATAATGTTTAAATCATTTTTAAGAATCAAATAAAGCGGAAGCATGAAATTACCATTTTAGAACATTGTATATCTTTAACCAATTAAAGTTAAATCCCAATTAGGATCAAGTTATGAAATATGCTTACAAACTACAAGCAGTAAAGAGTTTATACATACTCCAAGCTTGTTAGTGTATGATGATGAAGATGATGGAGAATGGAGCTTCTAACTTGAAGCCTCAAGTTGTAATACCCCAAGCTTTTAACACCAACACCTTGTACTTTGGTTAGGATTAATTAACACTTGAATGGAGCTTGCAAAAACCAAACTGTGAACCCCTTTTCTCCTCCAAAAGGCCACGGCTAGGCAGCTGCTTGGAGAGGTTTTTGGTGCAGTTTTTTTGATATGTAAATTGCATGTAATGGTCTCAAAGTGAGTCAAGATGTTTGTATATGGAATTGGGAAAGTATGACCAAGTAATGGAGTCTTTAGCATGCCTACTTACAACTCCAAGGCCACTCCCCTCTTTGTTTATAAAATAATACTTGACATAATTTATAAGCTTGCATATTTTATAAACTTGTTTTGTAAAATTAGATTTTATAAAACAAATTTTATAAACTTGCATTTTATAAATTATGTATACATTATTTATAAAACCAATTATATAAAATTCCATATTATTTGTCATGTATACTTTATTTTATAAAACCAATTTTATAAAATGCAACATAACTTAATTAATTATTTAACCTATAAATAATTAAATCCTTATTATATAAATCATTCCATGATTTATATATATATACATATCAAGTGTTATTGTTTTAGAAACCATTTTCTTAAAATTCAAGTGTCGCGTAATTTAATCGACGATCCAATCGTTAAGATCAAATACGAATAAGGTGTCGGTAAGCTTGTTATTGGGTATGACCCGACTTGGATCAAAACATATTAGCCACATTAATTTAATATGTCTCTCGGGCATACGAAATACTTTCATTTCTAACGAATGGTTGACGGAGGGACACTGAAACACAAATTTTAGAAATAGAGGGATGCTGTAAGCAGAAAAAAACAAAAGGGATGCTGTCCACTTTTTGGAGTATAATCGAGGGACCAACGGCACAAAAAATCTACAAAAATTATAACAAAATGCAGATAAATAAAGTAAACAAAAGAAATATACAAACACAACCACTTAAACAAAAAAAATACAATCATAAACCTCAATATTCATGACTCTCATTTGGAAAGTAAAAACAGAAACTGCAATCGGCAGTTACAATTGGAAACATCAATCGGATCTGAAGCCGGTTGTTAGTGATGATATCAGGGGCGGTTCTAGGATTGATAGTCACTGGTGTCACCCGTTAAAACCCTCAAAAAATTTCTACTAGGTGTGTTATTTCAATGGTATCACTTAAAAAAATGTACACTATCCAGTAGTGTCACAAGTTAAAAACCCCAAAAAATTTCCACTACATCGTGTATTTCAGTGGTGTCACGTGCCACCACTGAGCACTATATACATCCGCCCCTGGGTGATACATGCTACAACCGTCGGTCACCGCCACCGGCCACCAGCGTTAAAAACCCTTAGTTATGACAGCGGTGAGTTTTGTGGTGTTGAAGACCGTGAAAGAAGGGAGATTGAGGATAGTCAGAGGTGATTATCGTCGATTTCGTGGTGAATATATGAGGGAGGAAGGAGGTTTCTTTTCCATATGGTGTTGATGTTGATCTAAGGTTTTTAACAAAATGAATTAATTTCACGATATGTTCCTGTATTTTATGTGTCCGTAACCTGATTGGTACTTTGGGCCTACTCAGAAATTAAATTATAAAATTGCCTTTAAGTATAATTTGGGTTGGGCCTAGCTTTATATTTAATTTAAACTTAAATATATTTCTTTGCAAAAAAAAAATCGTTTTCATCTCACAACAAGAATAAACGTACATATACACTATAGAATAGTGTACTCAATATAATATGGGGACTGATTCGTACACCACTTGAAATTATCTATACACCACTAAATATACTTTAGAGAGTTGTACAGTACAACACTGTGTTACATATTTAGTGGTGTATGGATAATTTTGGTGGTGTACGAATCAGCACCCATACAATATCAAACATGACGTGTCAACCAAAAACACAATTAAAAAAAAAAAACCAACGTATACAACAACACAATATGTATATCAAATCAAATGAACTCAGCGACATAGATCCACTCATTGAAGAGAAAAATTGTGCTAAAACCATAAACTAATATTTAATCGACAATCAGCGGAAACAACGATAGCAATGATCACTGATTTTTTTTATTTTTTAAACGTTTGATTAAACAATCGTTATCCATTTTTTTAAACATTCAATCACTCGACCGTTAACCGACCAAAATCACCCCGCAGCAAAGCGCGAGTTTTTATCCTCGTTTTCACTAAATTCCCTATACTTTGGTCTTAACTAGTTATCGAACCCTCGCTTCGCGCCGGGGGTTCGATTTTCAATGTATTTTATTGTGTTTAGTTTGTAAAATTATTTCGTGACTAACGATTTTGTCGTTGAAGCGCAACTCGAGTACTAAAAGGTATAACCCGTCAAAGATTTAAATGTTATTTTACATCTCCGCGTTTCGTCATGAAATTGTCGACTTTTAAAAATTTATCGCAAAATCAACGTGTATGAAAAATACCTCAAATATTTATCGTTTTTTAAAAATCGTCCGTTTTGCCTATAGTTAGTGACATTGTGTTCCTAAAATTATTTCGAGTTTAACGATGTTGTCGGAAAAAATTAACTCGTTGCGAGCGAGAAGATATGACCCGTTGAATATTTGGGTAGAGTTTAGTTAAGATTTTTTATAAAAATAGTTATTTGACACTTTACCCCCCTATTTGGGGGTCTTTTTTTTTTTTTTTTGAACAAAGTTGGGGGGCTTTATTTGGAAAAAGGAGGGAAAAAGTAAAAAAAAAAAATTAAAAAAAGTGAAATGACGAAAATACCCCTGATTATTATTCACCGTTTTTGTATAATAATAGTTAATATAGTAATAATCCACTAAATCTTTTGATTATGGGCTATTGTTATGTGTTCTAAGCCCAAGCTATATCGAAACCCATCACATGATACATCATCTCTCTTGTTTACAAACCAAGCCCACTTCATTAATTCATTTGTTGCCTTAATCATTCAGACCTTTTTTTTTTTCCGGCGAAAAAATACAAAGTATTATCTGAACAATGAGCCCTAAATCATTCAGACCTGTTGTTTCACTTCACTGTTGATCATTAACATCATCAAATCAAATACGTAGTATCGAATATTCTTCTAATTATACATACAAAATACAAACACATATTCTATGATAACTATGAACAATCCCAGAATATGGTGCAGCATAGTTATGACCCAAAATTCAATTGGAATGAGTACTCGACACTACCGATCGAATCCGAAGATAGATTTAAGAAAATTGAGACCAATGATTCTTCAAAGAATTGAAAATAGATCAAAAAATTACCCAATAAAAGCAATGATTCCAGTTGCTTATGATGTTTTAAGATCAAGACAACTTCTGATACAAGGTGTATCCACCCTTCTTCAAGTCATCCCCATCTGGTCTTGCAAGTACCTCTCGCTCTCTCTTTATTAATTAATTTATATATTTTTTGCATTTGTCGTTTTAATTTACGGTTAAGGGGCGTTTGGCACTGTAATTGAAAAGTTATTAGCTTGATTATTTCGTTTTCATGTGGTAAATGATTAGTTCTTGTGAAAATTATCTTGATTATTGGGAGTTTTAGGGTTCAAATAATTAGGTTTGGGGATTTTTGTTAGGACGGTGATATTTCAGCATTACATTCTACAATTATGCTTTAATACTTGTATTGTACAAGTATTCAATGCATAACTGGGATGAATTTATCAAATCTAATGGTGAAAAATTCAAAATGCCCCATTTTATTTTTCCACTTTGATTGTCAATTTTTTAATTGATGTTGTAAACGCACACCGTCGTTATACGCAGATTCTGTTCAGAAGTATATATCGGGAAAACGGGTCATGCAATCAAGACTTGTCACGGTTATAAACGCCACGCTAAGAACAAGCTTCATGAATGGATCAAAGGGGGCTTAAATGATATAATTGTCCCTGTAGACACTTTTCATCTAAAAAACATGTCCCAGGATGTAATAAAACATGACGAACGCTTTGACTATAAACGTGTACCCGCAGTTATTGAACTCGCTATACAAGCAGGTGCAGAACTTGACGGAAAAAAAATATCGACTAACGAGATAGATTGTATAGGTGCTGAAACGTTAACACGTGATGATTTAACGTTAGTGGCTAAAGGAACGTTAATGGCATGGGAGGTGGTACGATCGGGTGTCGAGAAATTATTGATGGTTTATTCAGCGAAAGTTTGCAAGTATTGTTCGGAAGTTCATGTGGGCCCGTCTGGGCATAAAGCTCGTCTTTGTGGGGTGTTTAAGTATGAGAGCTGGCGTGGGACCCATCATTGGACGAAAGCTCAAGTTGATGATTTGTTACCTCCGAAGATTGTGTGGTTTCGAAGGCCTCAAGATCCTGTGGTTCTTGAGGACAAATGGCGGTCGTTTTATGGACATGCGCCTGCAGTGGTTGATTTGTGTACAAAGGCGGGGGCAGTTGCACCTCCCAAGTATTATTGTGCGATGAAGATGCAAGGATTATCAGCAGATGTTCCGTTTAAGTCGCGAGGTTGACTTTTGGGATCGAGTCAAACTGGATATTAGTTGTGGGCCATGGTATGCTACTAATTGTTGTTAAAGGATTATCAGAAGACGTGTCGAAACAATTACTGAAATCTTGAAACATTATCCTAAACATTTGTTGTGTGGTGTCATCAGAAAGCTCGATCAATCTGTGCATCTGAACAAACGACCATCGAACAGAATCATTGAAACAGCTTCTGCAATGGATGCCGTAGTGATTGATAGATCTGGTCTCTTTTTGTGTCTGAAGATTGCATTAGACATTTTGTTTTCTTGAATTTTAGATTGTTGTGCAGCTTTTAAGTAGAAAAATTCCTTTTTAACTGTAGTAACATTTGTTATGTTCATACTGCAATTACATAATAGGAATTGATGACAAGTTCGCAGAGCAACTTGTGCCTGAGGAATTGATGTATGCTTTTGCTTAGATGCTGGAAGTATGTGCTTGTACCTTGAATTTATTGTTAGATATTTCCTCATTAACGGTTAATTGTGGTCGTTGGTTAGGAGATCTTTACCGAGGGATTAATAAAAACTGTACACATGTTGTTTAAACAAGATGTAGTTCTCATGAGACGAATATACTGTAGATAAAAGTGATTTCGCACGTTCTAACAGTGACCAAGAGCCAGACTACCTTTTTCACATTCATTTAGCTAAACGATGTTGACTTGAACGCGTATTAAGGAACCCTTGTTGATATTTTTTCGAAGTGAGAACAAAACGAATGATTACAGCAGCCTAACTGAATTATCTAGTGATTGTTACGACCCTTTATGTCAACTGGGAGTTGGACATTTTGTAAAACATATACGTCCATAAACATACATTCATTATAAAGACATTAGAAGATCGATGTAAGTCACAAGATGGATCTAGTATGTGGTACACACTAAAATTTAAAGCTAAAGTGAACCTTCATTTAAAAAAATGACGAAAAAAAGTCATCTGTTTTAATAACGATGATAATGATAATGATAATACATACGACACAAGATTCTAATTTGTATTGGTTGCGAAGTTAAGGGGCTAACCAAACAACTCAACAACAGGTTTTAGATGAAAATGTTTATATACAACAAACAGATGATATCATCTAGTCACAAGTACCACACTAATAACAAATAAAACCACACAACAAACAAATACAGAATGGTGTACTTTTCAAAGATGCTGCTGGTACTCTGGATTAAATGCAAGAGCCTCCCTATAAATCATCTCCTTCATCTGTTCTTCGGTTGGGGCGTGATGCTCAAAGTCGAAGTTAAAAGGGTTCAAGCAAACCGGCTCGTCGCTGATGTCGTGTAGTGATGTTAAATAAGGATGGGCAAGTGCATCTTCAACTGAAACAAATAATTCGACCTGTTTCGTTAGTAACAGGATCATACAGTAGATATACTGAGTTGTTATTAACCGAGATCTTAGATAACAAACTAAAAATCTGCAAAAGAAGAGCATGATGAATCCAGCTACCATAGTACTAGAAGAGATGGCATTTTGACCCTTACTTCTGACAGGTTCATTCAGGTTTAGTTTTATCTGTAACAGGTCAAATAACTAAAAAAGAAAAGGTCAAAGAACGCCTTGGCGTCTATTTTTCGAAGTTTAAAAAGTCAAGAGTCGGGCTCTGAGCTCGAAACATTATGGTTGTCAAGAAACTAACCAATGTACCTCACTACTATATACAGATGCCCCTTCTAAAAGTCTATGGCTAAGTCCTTTAAAGGAAATAATAAATATGGATGCTCTACATTTTTGGGGTTCAGAGTTGATATCAAACAAAAAAGTAAATAATGCTTCAACATGATTATATAAAAGTACGCATATAACCGTACGTGTCTGCCAGAAACCTCTCCGCATAATAGTAATATAATGTATGAAACACAATCTTTGAAAAACTACAGTACGGATATAGATATAACATAAAAAGGAGCCAAGAAAAATGCACACCTGTAATTCTCTGTCTCGGGTCAAACGTCAACATCTTTTCAATAAGATCAATAGCAGCAGGATGAACTTGAGGAAACTTGTCATTGAATGATTGTCGTGGGTAATGTTGTAATTGTCGGATGTATCTTTTTGCATTTTCATTCAGAAACCCTAATTCAGCTTCTGATGGAGTTCCAATTAGCTGCAAGGTTAAAAATCATTATGAAAGTTGTATACACACTGCACTACATTTAATACGGATACTATTAATTCATCAGAAATGGAAGCTGAAAACCCCATTTTTGTTCTTTCACAAGTATTAAACTAGTTATATTACTTTCAATATTAAGAAAAAAATCACCTCCATAAGTAATCGAAGCTGGTGTACATGATCTCTACCAGGAAATAACGGCTTGCGGTCCATCAATTCCATAAATATGCATCCGACTGACCATACATCGATAGCGGCTGTATAATCAGAAGAGTTTAACAACAGCTCTGGTGCACGGTACCATCTTGTAACTACATACTCTGTCATAAAATCAGTTTCAGATGTAACACGCGCTAATCCAAAATCACATATCTTCAGATCACAATTAGCATTCAGGAGAAGATTGCTTGGCTTCAAATCCCTGTGCAGCACATTTGCAGAATGTATGTATTTTAACCCACGCAGAATCTGATACAGAAAATACTGCAACACAAAAGATAATTATTATAGATTAATGACTCATTAACAATAAGTCAATAACATAACTAGTACTGTATAATTTGTGCATTATTTGTTACTGCTAATGAATAGTTAAGGTTTACATGCTTATTGTCATTTCAACCACTATCTTACTTTTCTGATGGTTAATATGAACTACACAGAAATAGTTTCTTAAACTAGTTCTTGCCTTGTTACCATAATCAAACCTTTCTGCTACCCTTCTAATAGTGCTATAAATGTGTTTCTTTAGACTGTTCTGTTTCGACTTAACCTACACTCTTCAGATTCTGAAGTTCCCAAATTTCCAATACAAAACTAACAATCAAGTGACCAGCAAATTATAAACATTACGATATGTAATCTTTCCTTTTCCACTGAGAACCAAGAAAGCAGAGGCAGCCCTACAACAGATCTTATTAATATGGCATATTGTGCTCTAATAAAAGCCTCAATCCAAATGTGTGTTTTCTATTCAAGATAACAGTATTTCATGGGATAGATAAGATAAACAAAGGTGTAAATAATCAAGGTTAACATCTGGTATAATGATAAAGCAATGGAAAATATATATGGTCACATGTTTTCACAAATATTATCATGCAATCATATACCTTTCGAAATTCTGTAATCACTACATTGTATACATCTTCTCAATAGCCTACCACATTACTTCTAGTCATCCTAGCAGGCTAGCACATGCAAATTCTAGATGAATATATACTAGTAGTTTTGGCTTCAATACCTCGCTATGAGTCATACACTCACACATAACAAAACACCTCTTATATGATCTGGCCATAAATCTATAGGATCCTCAAGTATATCGGAGTCATGTCTAAAACTATGCTTCATGATCAGTCCTATAGTTCCATTGAATGATAATCACAACTGTTTACAGTGAGAGTTTAAAATCCTTTTTTCTCCTTAACATTCTTCTATACCTCTCATTCGCATATCCAGTATCTCCAGCCTGAAGCTTACACCCCTCTGCTTTCTCCACTCCTTTGTTGCACTTCACATGCATGTTAATGTCTCATTCCACATCCTAATACTGTCCCTTAATGATCATCTTCAAAGTAGCCACTTCCCTTATATATCATCTTAAATCATTTCACTATACAATAAGGTGGATGAATCTCTAACATAAAAAATGTGTGTTGTGTCAACAGTCACGACATGCCCCTCGGTATTGATTTTACAGCTCATGCATGTTACTCGCTCCTTCATCCCACTAAAAACGATGTCTATTTGATTCATAACTTCTAAGTTCATTAGGTGATAGTTTACTAAAGAGATTAATCATAGATTATAACCTGCAAAACTGAGAACTTTGTCCTTATTTGTTGTTATTACCATAGCCACAACTTCATAAGGCCTTTGATACGTATTTATAAATCACGTGATTATCTAATACATCTAGATAATCAAATTGAAAACCCAGCTAGAATTTCTACCAAGTCTACCCCTAATATCCTTTCGAACTTATCAGGCTCGAGAATAATAATAGTAAAAGATGATAAGTTCAAAAAAACACTCTTCGATCCAAGTCAAATTGAAGAATGGAGAAACCAGAAGAACGTTAGCATATGCTCCAGCACTTAAAGTGATTATCACTAAGTAAACAATGAAAATACCAACATGACTGAAATATCTCATGCGATGTTTCATCTACTAGTATGAATCTGAAATTAGAAGAAATCAAAAGGATAAAGAAAGAGACAACACGTAGATTGGTCCATATATAAAAACTAACAAGGTGCTAACTAAAGAGGTTTAGGATACAGGTCTATTAAAACACCCTAAACAGTTAGGAGCGTATTCAAAGTCAAAATGGATATCAAAATAAAGAAAACCAGAGAGTACAGCAAGAAAAATAGACCTGGCAATGCTCCTCCGATAATGGTTGATTTGAACGAATAATTTGATAGAGATCAGTATCCATGAGTTCATAAGCAATGTAGACATCATTAAATGCCATCCTCTCTGGAGGTGGAATTATATCTCTGATAGCAACAACCTACATGAAAAGGGAACAAAACATCAGTCAAAGAAACTCACATCTACAGTTCAATTTAGAACTCTATTGTTCAAGATTTGGTTGAGACATAAAGAAACCAAGAACAGTATAGTAGTTGATCGTAACAATGAGGAGTTATACAGCACTCATGGACTATGTAGATAGAAAAGAGCCACAACAAAACACGACCTTAAGTCATGAGCAACAAGCAAACTACAAGGAATATGCAATCATATTGTGTGTATAACTGATATGTATAGATATAATTGCATAGCGATTAGTAAACTGAATATACATAATTAGCCTGCAATGCTGTTATAGTAAAGGTGCGACTACAGTCAAAACTCCTCCACCTGGGCACTACAAAGATTTTTAAACAATCTAAATTCTACTGGCACAAAATTATTTTACCATAATAAAGTATTATAACCAAACAATTTTTATGCTTGAAAATATACGTAATTATCTATAGAAGACACTGGCTTATTTCCACTTTTTGATTAACAATCAAGTATGTGATCGGAAGTCTCAAACACGTCTCCTTAATATCTAAGCATAATTACTATCCTTACGTTTCTATTTATTCATAGGTACCATAAACTTCAATACCCTAACTTTAAAGTGTGTCTAACATGAATAATCATATTTATGGACAACAACTTATATGCTCCGTTTGTAGTTATACGTATGTCACATCTTCTGAATTATGAAATCATAAGTTTTGGGGATAGTCAAGATTTTTACAATTCCTGCTTCACTCTTTCAAAACAAAAACCCCACATGTACCAAAAAAAGGACTTAGACAATGAAGTTAGATGAAATGATTATTTATTTTATATGTAAAAAAAGTGGCAGCCGATAAGCACCCTGATCGTATGGCAGGTAATAAAGCCTCCTAATCATTGCTCAAACAAATAAAGCCTACAAATTTCATGAACTTTTACAGCTCATATGATCAAGCAGTAATCAACAACCGATCTAGTCAAATGCACGCTATTCATGCACATCAACAGGAAAAATGTTATATCACCAGTACCAACAAATAACAGATTTAGAAAAAAATATGGTTATTCTATCTTCATTTCCATATTGAGGATGTAATTTTCTCTATCACCAGCTAAGCTAGATCTTCAACAACCATTCAGTTGAAAATTTAATTACTGCACATACTCTAATTATTAACTTACAATCTATAAATTTCTAGGATAGCATAGGGCACACAGGTGTTTTCAGTTTACTGATGTTTACAATTAACAAGCAGCACCTATCTTCAGCTGATTTTAAATATACACACTAGTAATTGCACTCGAAAATCATAGCAATTATTAAAATCACAAGCTTAAATAAGCCACTACTCACTGACATTTTCATGATCCATATGACGAAGAAGCTTAATTTCTCTTAAAGTCCTCTTCGCATCGATTTTATTGTCGAAAGCATTCGCTATCTTCTTGACAGCAACATGCTCATTCGTCTCTGAATTCAAAGCCGAACTGCCGTACACATAAAGTAAACAAATCTATCAGTCAATTAACTTACACACACACACACACATATATATGTGTGTGTGTGTGTGTATTGTGTGTGTATCAATTGAAAAGGAGATGAATAATGATCTGTACCAAACTATGCCGTAGGCGCCTTTACCGATAGGCATAATAGGAGGTTTATACTTAGCAGTAACTTCAAAGATATTGCCAAATATGTTATACTGAATGAACCTACCGCCGTGGCTGAGTATCGCCGGAATAGTATCGACTCCGGCCATCGGTTGCTGCGGCGGTGGCGGAGGAGCAGCAGAGGCGTCGGACATTTCGGTATCCGTAGGTTGATTTGTTGGATCCATTTTGGTTGATTAATTAAAATAACAAGTTAAAAACAATAGAAAAAGTATATATATATATATATATATATATATATATATATATATATATATATATAAAATTTTACAAGCCCTAGAAATGAAATACTGTAAAATCTAAGATGAAGGGTGTCTTCAGATGAAGGGTATGTTTGGCGACAAGCTTTTTGAAGCTTTTTAGAGCTATTAGCTTTTAGTTTTTATGAAAAAGCTCTTATATAATTTTTTAACCTCGTTTGGTTGCACTGACTTTTAGCTTTTAGAAAATTTTAAAAAGCTCCATTCAGCTCCATATTTAAACGCTCCTACATCTAGCGTTTAGGAAAAAAAAAAAGCTTTTGGCCCATTAATAACCTTATATACCCTTTACGTAAATTAACCTTACGACCTAATTTTTTTTTCATACGACGAGCAGGCGGCGATTGCATCCTTCTGGTTGATCACTAACGTCTTCTTCTTCCACAGTCGCTTGCATCATTCACGGTATGTAAGTTCATGTTTATCATTCATGATCGATGTGTTTGTGTATTGTATCAATCTTGGAGTACAATTTAATACGAGTGTTTTTGTGCAAGAAGTTTCATGCAACTCTAGTTTTTTAATAACGAGATATGTGGTTATGAAAGAAGGGGTGTGGAAGCCATTATTGAAGCAAATTGTTGAGTGCGAAATTGAATTATTTTATTCAAGACAACATGTAGTCATTTGGAGTCTATAAAAATAATATTATAGAATGGGGTTACTTGGATTGTGTGTTTGGGTATGATTAGAATAGTAGAAGCATTATGTGGCCTGTACGTGTATGCTTGTTTACGTGTAAGGTGTTTCATTGTTTACGTGTACTCATTCATATGATAATGGAAATAGATAATTATATATATAAATGTATGTATAAACTGATATAGATAATGATAGAAACTAATGATGCTTTTATAAGGTTAAGATAATCAAGTAGTTTAAATTAAGTATTAAAGTATTAATCGAATCTCATCATGTTGTTAGATGGCCTCAAAACCTGAGAATGCAAAAAAAGAAAACTGGACAAAAGAGATGGTTCTGGAATTTTGTCAGTTCTTAAATAAATATATCACGAAGCATGGTCAAACTTCTCCATTTAAATGGGTATCCCTTCAACCAGATTTTGAAAGAACTATAAAACACAAATTCAACAGTGATAGAGCTCTAAAGAACAAGTATGATAGTATGAGAAAGGATTACAACCTCTGGAAGTCACTGAAGAACGGAGAGACTGGTCTTGGTTGGAATGAAAGTACGAAGCAACTTAATTGTTCTGATGAATGGTGGAAAACTAAAACTGCGGTAAGATAATATAATTTATTTAATTTTTAAATAACATATAAAGCTTACATAATATAAGTCATTTAATTTAACTAATAATTCACAATTATATTGTGTATAGGAAAACTCTAAATACGCAGCAATTAGGAAAAATCAGCCATCAGCACAACTACAAGATGAATGGGATCAGTTATTTGGCGATGCAGTTGCAAGTGGGTCGAATTGTGTGGCGCCTTCAATGGACTCGAGTATAATCAATGAGGTGCATGTTGAGAACCTTGTCGATGATGATGTTGAGGTGGGTTGTGATGTAGATGCTTATCAAGTAAACAATGACACACCTTTCAATCTAGAGGAGTTAGAAACAGAAGAGCCCAACTTTTTTCGTAACTTTTATAATGAGGCCACTCAACAAAATGCGTCGGCACCAATCCCAAGTGAGGTTGCTAAAAAATTTGATATGACTACTAAAATAAACACAAAACCCAAACCAGCTAACATGAAACGTAAAGGAAGAGAATCATCGGGATCTTTAATGCTTAAGAACCATTTAGCGCAAAGTAGTGTCACTCAACAACGTGTTCTACAAATGTTAGAAGCAGATTCTTCCAAACTCGATCAAAGTACTATGTTTACTGTTGGAGCTGCTGTAGGTGTGCTTGACCGAATGGTTGATGTAGGATTACTGACAGAAGCAGGGGAGTTGTGGTTGTTTGCAATTAGATTATTTGAAAATCCGATAAAAAGAGAAATATTTATCAATTTGCGGAGTGATAATGGCAGGCTAGCTTGGTTGCAAAAGGAAAGGAGCGACAGCTGAAGTTTCTTTTAGCATGTTTTTTTTTGTTTTTTCAATTGTTATTTTAATGGTTTATTTTTTTCCCTATGTGTGTTAGTGACATAAATATGTTGGATATTAGTTGGTATATTTTTTATATAATTTTTTTACTAGAGAATAGTTTGTGTTAGTGAATTGCTAGGGAAAGTATTTCCGTAATATCTTGTTATATACATACACATATATATACACACACACACACACATATACACACACACATACACACACACACACACATATATATATATATATATATACACACACACACATATATATATACACACATACATATATATATATACACACATATATATATACACACATATATATGTATGTGTGTATATATGTATGTGTATATATATATATATATATATATATATATATATATATATATATATATATATATATATATATATATATATATATATATATATATATATATATATATATATATATTTGTTGACAGGGTTAATATGGATAGTGAGATAACCAAGAAGATACACAAATTACATTGTGTTAATTTGTTGTTGGATTCATGCTATACAAGTGATCTTGCTGCGACTTATTATTATAAGTATATACACAAAGAACCATGCATGACTTCTGCTCAAACAGGTGAGGCTTGGGTGATGGAAGTTTTAAATGGTCATCCAATACGATCTGTAAATGCATTTAGAATGCATCCAGATTTGTTTATAAAATTATGTGGAGAACTTGAAACAAACTATGGATTGCAGTCAACTGATAAAATGTCCACATTTGAGATGGTGGGGATATTTATGTATACCTTGGCATTGGGATTATCTAATAGAGATGTTATGGAGCGTTTTCAACGTTCAGGGGAGACTATTAGTAGAGCATTTCATGAAGTTCTAAAGTCGATAATTGGTAGAGATAAAGGTTTCCAAGGTCTGGCACGCAACATTATAAGACCAAAAGATCCAACTTTTCAACTAGTACCACCTCAAATCATGAACGACAAAAGATACATGCCGTATTTCAAGGTAATGCACTTATTAATGTCGTTTTTATTTATTTGAATTGTTACTTCTCTAATGTTGAAATTATATTTAGGATTGTATTGGATGTATCGATGGTACACATATAAGGGCATGCATTACAGAGAGTCAACAACTACCTTATATTGGTAGAAAAGGAGTACCTACTTTCAATGTAATGGCAACGTGTGATTTTGATATGTGTTTTACATATGTATCAGTCGGATGGGAGGGATCAGCACATGACACACGTGTTTTTATGCACTCAATCCAAAATAAGTCAATGAACTTCCCGCAACCACCTGAAGGTAAATATACATATCTATGTTATTGTTTCATGTTACTTTTCTGCAAATTCCAACATGATTTGTTTAAACTTTATTATCAGGTAGATATTATTTGGTTGATAAAGGATACCCGGACAGAAAGGGATACCTTGTTCCATATCCCAAGACAAGATACCATCAATCTCAATTTCAAAAAGAGCCCCCAAATAATATGCAAGAAGCATTCAACCGTTCACATTCATCTCTACGAAGTTATATTGAGAGGTCATTCGGAATTTTGAAGAAACGGTTTCACATACTTAGTGAAATGCCAAGGTTTAGTGTGCAAACACAAATTGATGTTATCACGGCTACATTTGCATTGCATAACTACATTCGTACTAATAGTCAAGAAGATATCATGTTTGCAATAATCGATGAACATCCAAATTACATACCACGAGATGAGCTTAATGATGTTAATAATCATGACACACGCACCGAAGGACTATTTGAAGGAAGAAGGAATGAGATGAAACATGTTCGTAACAATATTGCTGCTTCAATATGGAATGATCGTCATTAATAATTTACTAGTATTATATATGTTTTCGTTATTAGTAGTATCATATATATATATATATATATATATATATATATATATATATATATATATGTTTTCGGTTATTTGGTAATGACTATGTTTTATTAAACTAAAATAATGATATTTAATTATTTTTTCTAGTGTCCATTTTTGTCATTTTACTTATTTTATAACAGCTCCAGCTACTTTGCCAAACAATTAAATACATTTAAAAAACTTCAGCTAAACGCTTGCAGCTAAACGCTTGCAGCTAAACGCTTGCAGCTAAACGCCTGCAGCTAAACGCTTGCAGCTTTCAGCTAGTTTTGCCAAACATACCCGAAATTAACTGGAGCTGGAGCTTATAGCTGGAGCTGAAGCTTATGGACTAGAGCTGGAGCTGGAGTTTATTTTTAAAGTTGGTAGCTGGAGTTTATTATTTTTTACAAGTGTTTGGTAAACTAGCTGGAGCTTATTTTCTAGTTCATAAGGGGTGTGTTTGGGTGACGAGCTTGTTGGAACTTATGGGAGCTTATAGGAGCTTGAGCTTATGATTTTAATAAGCTCCAAGTCATAAGCTTCGTTTGGTAGAGAAAAAAAGTAGAGCTTATGAAAATCATAAGCTCTGAAAAAATAAACTACCTTTAGTAGCTTATGAAAAAAAAAGTAGAGCTTATGAACTGAAAAATAAGCTCCAGCTAGTTTACCAAACACTTATAAAAAATAATAAGCTCCAGCTCTAGCTCTATCTCATAAGCTCCAGCTCCAGCTACTTTCATCCAAACACACCCAAGCTCTACTTTTTTTCATAAGCTACTAGAAGTAGCTTATTTTTCTAGAGCTTATGTTTTTCATAAGCTCTACTTTTTATGTCTCCCAAACGAAGCTTATTACTTGGAGCTTATTAAAATCATAAGCTCAAGCTCCTATAAGCTCTCATAAGCTCTCATAAGCTCTTCTACCAAACACACCCGAAGAGATGTTTTGGTTTTTAAGCTTTCTGTTTTTCAGCTCCGACTCGTTTGTGCCAAATCGGGGCCCTTTTCTATTTATTTAATATACTAAATATTAATGAATATTAATATTAATATTAATATTAGTATTAATAATTTTTTTTTTTAAAGGCAAGTATATTAAAGAACGAAGAAACAAAACTAGCAAGAAGCTAGCATAACACACGGGGACCCAAACACACAAACAACAAAAACACGAAAAAACCTAAACGACACGAGCAGGGCTATACCCTGAAGTCCCTAACCAATGCTACGAAGGACCCACACGAAAACCATACACGGAATTCTACAAACATAAACAAACTCGAAACCACGGACACTACAGTAATCAAAAAAGACTATGTTTCCGAATCCGAGGCAGAGCATGATGAGGAACACGAGCAGCAGCAAGAGCAGCAATCAACTTCACCATCGACATCCTCCAAATTTTTCATCACATCATTAATAAAATATCTATCTTGCCATCGATATTTAACCCGACATCTATTACGCTTCCACTTTGTTCTTCCCCAAACATGATTGAGGAAATGACTTTTAATTAACGGCTGGAATTTCCTCATCTTACCACGAAATCGGGAGACCGCGATAGGTGTTGAAATAATATCCGAGTTATCCCCGAGATCAGAAGATGTGTCAACACCGCTCTCGACGTCCAAATTAGTCCCACAACCAGGCCCATCGTTAGATGCAGTTGGGCTAATTATATTATTATTTGAGCTACTAGTTGATAGTGTGTTAGACACAAGCCCATCTTCGATCAATGGCCCATCACCGTTTTTGATTGGGTTTACTGGCCCATCATCATTTGCAGAATTAAAACGTCCCATATTTGTATCCTTGGTTGCAGAATTAAAACATCCCATATTTATATCCTTGGTAGGTGAATTCTCGGGAGAAAAACCCACATTAATAGGCCTTTCTTGAAAAACACACTCATCTTCACAGGAGGTTTCTTGAAAATCAAAATCATCTTTACAAACCTTTTCACGCGTGCATTCATTGCCATCGGGAGAAACACAGTCGATCTTGGGGCTCGCAAGATTAGCACGTGCATCTGTGTGGCTCGACCAGTCACCATCTGCCGTCTTCATGCCATCATTGGACACGACTTTCGGCATAGAAGCTGGAACAAATTCGCCTTCTTCAACCACATCTTCCGACGAAAGGCTCAACGATCCCTCCAGAGGTATATTCATGCTCACATAACCACTAATATCTTTTTTATTGCTCGAATTAGGAGAATCACTATCCAACGAAACTGTGACATTTGACTTTTTGAAAAGACAATCGGACACGTCCTCACCGGAGGTGTCCTGTGAACCTTCAGAGGTGAAAGATTGAGACGATGTATTCTTCGCTTTCGATTCAGTCTCAATATTAACATGCCCTTTATTTCCATCAACAACATCAATACTCTTGTTATCGATTTCGATCAAAGTCCAAGATACCCGATCCTTGTTATAGCTAAACACGAGATTGTTATTGTTCATCGATTTAGGGAAATTAAATTCGAGCCATTTACCGCCAATCTTAATTTCAATGCGATTACTCGTCGGACTTTGAGACTCCATGGGGTCACGGTCTTTTCTGGTAAGAGTTTCAATAAAATATTTTCCTTCCCATTTTACCGGGTTAGAAGGAGGCTGATTCCAAGGGGCATTCGGAAAGTCCCCCTTGTCATCGACATTTAGGTGACCCTTAGCATCCAAATTCTCAGAGATTTTAGAACCTTCACTTTTCCTTTCCAGAGCTATAAAAGCTCGGATACACCTTCCACATATTTGGATGCTGTTTAAGGTTTTAGTGAAGCATTCAACATCACTAATGTCCTCAAATCGTACATATCCAAAACGTTGTCCACTCGATAGTCTCTTTCGAGCTATATACACGTCTGTAAGAGTACCGTAGTTCTCGAATAGTTTCCAACAATCGTCACGAGACCACGTATCCGGAAAATTGAAGATCATAAACGATGTTACCCGATTGTCACCCGATTTAGCACACGAATATCCATTCGGCTTTGACATGGAAAATACCTTTTCGTTCCTACACACGACCATTGGAACCTCACGTTTTGGGTGGTAAGAGGGCTGAGATTTTTGGGAATGATGGTTTGGGAGGTGGGATGGTGGTTTTGGGTGGTAGGATGGTGGTTTTGGGTGGTAGGGTGGGTGGTCGAAATCTTTTGTTCAGAGAGTTTTACAGGGGCGGTTGCTTAAATGTCTAATTCATTATGGTTTCTAATATTAATATTAATATTAATATTAATATTATTAAATTATATCAAATACTCCGTTTTTATCATGGTTGGTCCAGTGTTAATATGTGATGCCCCGTACAAAACCATCGTGTACGAATCATCAACAACAGGATCATTACAAGGTTAAGTACTATATGCTGTAATTAAAGAAGTTGCATTCACGATAAAAAGGTGATGTCATAACCGACATCAAATGTTTTACATTTTAAAAGCATGCTTCACTAAGTAGAAGCAAATAAATAAGTGTACGTGACCCCAAAGGTCGTTACATAACATAGTTTCAAAAGTAAATAAGTTTGAATGCAAGATAAGTAGTCATGCGATAACAACTCTAAGCAGCGGGTTCTACAGCACGACTAGTACACAGTGGAAGCAACCTCAAGCACCTGAGAAATACATGCTTAAAAACGTCAACACAAAGGTTGGTGAGCTATAGTTTAAGTATAACAGTATGTAAGGTAGGCCACGAGATTTCAGTGCTACAAAGAGCGTTTCAAAACAGTATGATAAAGTATATGTTAACCGTGGGCACTTGGTAACTAACTTAACATTTATACCCCCTGAAAGTACACTTGACAAGTGTGTATGTCTACGAAGTATTAAACACTCGTTAAATGCTAGCGCTACTAGCCCGAGTGGGGATGTCAAACCCTATGGATCCATATCTAAGATTCGCGTTCACGGTTCAAAAACCAATGATTAAACGTTACCGAGCTAAAGGGAATGTTTCTGCCGTTATATAACCCACACATATATAAGTTTAAGTACTCGTGCCTAGTATGTAAAACATAAAATCCGCATGTATTCTCAGTTCCCAAAATAAGTTTAAGGTAAAAAGGGAATGCTATAACTCACAATGATATGTAGCGGTGAAGTAGTAGTCGGGAAAGGTGTGCAAGTAAATGGTCCGAAGTCCTCAACCTAAGTTAAATAGTACTAAGTCAGTAAATCGTCTTAATAGGTTTAAAAGTATGTATTTAAGGTTTTAAGGGTCATCATCAATCATCATTAAACAAAAGGCGTAAAGTAGGTTTCGTTTATGAAAGTAGCTTAAAACAAAGTCTGACTTCAGTCAGTCACCACAGCCTCTACCCTTACTGAATTAAGGTGAGACCAGTGGTCACGGCTCCGTCTATGAGTCCCTTAAGTGTGGTAAAATTTACAGAAGCAAACTCGTCTTGGTTTGACCGTGGCGACGGTCTAAGTGCGAGTAGGTCAGAAATTTCTGCACAACGTTAAAGGACATAGTAACGATCGGAGGGCCATAAATCCTAAACCGTAACTCGGATTAAGACGAGTCCTATATGAAAAGTTATCTACTCGAAAAGTTCTATCTAAAAATCAAGGTTAGAACAGCCCAAGTCTACTGGTCTGTTCCAGAAGCATCAGGTCAGTAGGTTTTGGACAGAACAGTGAGTTTAAAAAGGGTTCCGGTGGTCTTGGTGCTTGATGTTCATCATGGTTCTCATCCTTGATGCATATAACTTCAAGTGTACAACACATTGATGTATCTACATCATCTTAACCAAGTCTTGACCATCATAACCCATGTGCAAGTCTAAGACATGAAGCACAACTCACTTAAGAGTTGTATGAAGTTTGATGAACCAAAGTTACATCAAAGTCTTAGATCTAACACATACATGAACTATAAACTTGAAAGTTAACTAACTAATCAAGATCATAAGTAGTAGAACATAGTTCTTAGTTTGATCTTGAAGATCCAAGACTCAAAAGTCTAGATCCAAAGTTATATTTAAAGAAAACTTATTTGTGTGTTCTTGAACTTTCAAAGTTAACTTAATTTGTTCAAGAGATATGAGATCAAGACTAACTTGTAGTACTTGACCATATAAACTAACTACATGAAATTAAAGTGCATAAATTGAAGAAGTAAACTTAAATAAACAAGAAAAGATTCATGGTTGTTCATACTTTTAAAGATTCAACCAAAGTTGATCTTTAAGTAAAGTAAACTTTAAGTTTACTTCCATGACTTACAAGTATGTCTTTAATCAACACAAGAACTTTATAATCTTTGAAACATTATATGTAGAAACTAAACTAGAGAGTTTAGTTCTTGATTGTTCTTGTTAAAACAAGATAAAGGATGAATCAAACTAGAAAGTTAGATTCTTAAAACTAGTAAAGAACAACAACTAGTAACTACAAGTAAGTAAATAATAATCAAAGACAAGTAACATTAAACAAAAGAATGATGATGATGAGGGTTTAGTGCTATGGTTTTGCAAGAGAAAGAAGAGAAGAAAAGTCACAAGTTACTTACAATCTTTTAGAGAAAAAAGAGAGAAAAGATAAGAGAAAAGTGAAGTAGCAAGTAAGTGTGTGTGAGTGAAATGAAGATACATGAGAATAAGTAGTAAAAAAAAAAGATTTTGAACTCCCCATATGGCCATATGGCCGTTGGTTTTCATTAAGGGGAGGGGGAGAGTTGTTTAGTGGTCTCTTGCATGAAAAGTCTTACAAAGGTGGTTAATAGGTGGGGTTTCATGGGGATTACATGCAAACTAGATTCCAATTCTTAACTAACTAGTTCCTTTCACTAAATAATACTTACAAGTGAATGACATGGGCTAACTAAGTCCATTAATAATGTAGGGTGGGCTTATAAGCCCAAAGTCATAAGTCCATAACACTAACAAAGCCCAAGTTCACTTAATTAACAAATAAACCCAATTAAAGCCCAAGTAACTAACTAATCACCAGAGTTACTTAAAATGATTAATAAAACTAATCATGAATGTAAATAATACTTGAAAATATTATTCGTGAAGTTTCGTGTGTCACAAAGACGTTTCGGGCAATTAAAGTCAAGTACGGGCAATCATGGTAACAAGTAAATGTAATAACATACATTCGTTTTATCACACGTATTAATAATAACAATTATTAATAAATAAACGTTGGAAAATCCAGGGTCGTTACATTACCCACCTGTTAAAGAAAATTTCGTCCCGAAATTTTAAGCTGAGGTAGATGGAGGAGTCGGGAAAAGGTGAGGATACTTTCGCATCATTTGATCCTCTCGTTCCCAAGTAAACTCAGGTCCTCGTTTGGCATTCCATCGTACCCGTACAATCGGAATCTTGTTGCGTTTCAAAGTTTTGATCTCACGATCCATAATTTCAACAGGTTCCTCCACAAAGTGGAGTTTGTCGTCAATAGTAAGTTCTTCCAATGGTATGATAAGTTCGGGTGCAGCAAGACACTTCTTCAAGTTCGATACATGGAAGGTAGGATGAACTGAGCTCAATTGTGCTGGTAGATCCAAACGGTATGCAACTGGTCCAACAAGTTCCAAGATCTCGAAAGGACCAATGTATCGTGGGTTCAACTTTCCACGTTTTCCAAAACGGATCACACCTTTCCAAGGTGCAACCTTCAACATTACACGATCACCAACATTAAATTCAAAAGTCCTTACGTTTAAGATCGGCATAACTCTTTTGGCGGTCACGGGTAGTCTTAAGTCTAGCTTGAATCTGAGCAATCTTCTCCGTCGTTTCGTGGACTACCTCGGGTCCGGTGATTTGCTTTTCGCCTACTTCGGCCTAACAAATAGGAGATCGGCACTTACGGCCATACAATGCTTCAAAAGGTGCAGCATTAATGCTAGAGTGATAACTGTTGTTGTAGGAGAATTCAGCGAGTGGCAAATGTCTTTCCCAGGCCTTTCCAAAATCAATGACACATGCACGCAGCATGTCCTCCAAGGTCTGAATCGTTCGTTCACTTTGCCCGTCAGTCTGGGGATGATAAGCAGTGCTCATGTCGAGACGAGTTCCCATGGCTTCTTGCAAAGAACGCCAAAATCTAGAAGCAAAACGGGGATCGCGATCGGAGATGATCGATAAAGGTACACCATGACGAGATACAACCTCCTTGATGTACAGCTGAGCAAGTCATTCCATTGTATCAGTTTCCTTCATCGCTAGGAAGTGAGCAGATTTGGTAAGGCGGTCAACAATAACCCAAATAGTATCGCATCCGCCCACCGTCTTCGGCAGCTTAGTAATGAAATCCATTGTGATCCTTTCCCACTTCCATTGTGGGATTTCTGGCTGTTGAAGTAACCCAGAAGGTCTCTGATGTTCGGCCTTAACTTTCGAACAAGTCAAACACTTCCCAACATAAGTTGCAACGTCCTTCTTAAGATTCGGCCACCAATACTGTTCTTTAAGGTCGTGGTACATCTTACCCGCACCGGGGTGAATCGAATATCTCGATTTGTGTGCTTCATCAAGTATCAGGTTTCGTAGATCTCCATAATAAGGTACCCAAATTCTTCCGGCATAACATCGGAGTCCAGACTCTCTAACCTCGAATCGAGAGACAAGTATGTTCAAATGCTCGTGAGATATGTTCTCCTCCTTGAGAGCCTCTTCTTGGGCTACTCTGATTTGACTGCTGAGGTTCGAATGGATGGTGATGTTCAGAGCCCTAACACGAAGAGGTGCCGTCCTCTCCTTTCGGCTTAAAGCGTCAGCTATAAAATTGGCCTTGCCAGGGTGATAACGGAGTTCACAATCGTAGTCGTTGAGCGTCTCGATCCATCAACGCTGTCTCATATTCAGTTGCTTCTGATCAAAGATGTGCTGGAGACTCTTGTGATCGGTGAAAATAGTGCTCTTAGTTCCATACAGATAATGTCTCCACAATTTGAGTGCAAAGACAACGGCTCCAAGTTCAAGATCGTGAGTAGTGTAGTTCGGCTCGTGAATCTTCAATTGGCGGGAGGCATAGGCAATAACTTTTGATCGTTGCATCAGTACACAACTAAAACCACTTTTTGAAGCATCGCAATAAACAACAAAGTCGTCACTGCCCTCAGGAAGTGATAGAATAGGTGCGGAGGTTAACTTCTTCTTCAAAGTTTGAAATGCTGATTCGTGTGCGGGTTCCCAAATGAACTTCTTGCCCTTGTGAGTCAATGCGGTCAAAGGACGCGCAATCAGAGAAAATCCTTCGATGAATCTTCGATAGTAACCGGCGAGACCTAGGAATTGACGAATATGCGTCGGAGTAGTGGGGGTCTCCCACTTGCTGATGGCTTCAATCTTGGCGGGATCAACTTTGATACCCTGGTCGCTTACAACATGACCCAAAAATTGTACTTCCTTCAACCAAAATTCACACCTGGAGAATTTGGCGTAAAGTTGCTCTTGTCTTAAGAGTTTAAGCACTAATCGGAGGTGTTGCTCATGTTCTTCTTCGCTCTTAGAGTAGATGAGGATATCATCTATGAAGACGATAACAAACTTGTCCAAGTAAGGCTTGTAGACACGATTCATGAGGTCCATGAACACGGCAGGTGCATTTGTCAAACCGAATGGCATCACAAGAAACTCATAATGACCATAGCGGGTTCTGAATGCAGTTTTCATCACGTCACTTTCCTTCACCCTCAACTGGTGATATCCGGATCGCAAATCAATCTTTGAGTAAACGCTCGATCCTTGTAGTTGATCAAAAAGATCATCAATTCGTGGAAGTGGATATCGATTCTTGATTGTCAATTTGTTGAGTTCACGGTAGTCGATACACATACGGAAGGATCCATCCTTCTTCTTCACAAACAACACAGGTGCGCCCCAAGGCGAGAAACTTGGTTGAATAAATCCACGATCTAAAAGCTCTTGTAGTTGACTCTATAATTCTTGCATCTCGGAAGGTGAGAGTCTATAAGGTGCGCGAGCTACAGGTGCAGCTCCTGGTACTAAGTCAATCTGAAACTCTACTGCTCTCTGCTGCGGTAATCCAGGCAATTCCTCTGGGAAGACATCGGAAAATTCGTTCACAATTCGAACGTCGTTCACGCTCTTCACCTCAGTTTCTACCGCTTTCACATGTGCTAGGACAGCAAAACGTCCCTTCTTCATAATCTTTTGCGCTTTCACGCAACTAATGAGGTTCAACTTCGAGGTACATCTCTCTTCATAGATAACCAGTGGTTCGCCATCTCCTTGTGGTATGCGAAGTGCTTTATCTCCACAGATAATATCGGCCTTTATCTTGCTCAACCAATCCATACCAACGATCACGTCAAAACTTCCCAGTTTGATAGGTATCAAATCAATTTTGAACTCTGCACCAGCTATGTTGATAATAGCTCCTCGACTAATGTGGTCAACTTTTTCAAGTTTTCCATTTGCGACCTCGACAAGCATACTTTCTTTTAACGGGACTAATGACCAATTAATCTTATCGCAAAAATGTCTACATACATAACTTCTATCCGCACCAGTATCAAACAAGACAGAAGCTAAAAGATTGTTGATTTTGAATATACCTGTCACCAAGTCGGGGTTATCGCGTGCATCCCTTGCATTAACATTGAAGGCTCTACCTCAGGGTGGTCCTCCGTATTTTCGCTTGTTTGGGCACGCGTTTCTGAAATGGCCCGTCTGTCCACATTCGTAGCACTTCTTCGGTCCATTGGTGTTCGGTTTCCCATTCAAAGTGGTGACCTTGTGTAACGACCCAGATTTTTCCGATCGTTTATTGCATATAAGATTAATATTTACATAAATTAAACCTTACCAACATGATAAGGAATCTAAATTGTTGAGATTTATGTTTTTGAAAAGAGTTTTACACAACGTTTGACCGTCCAATTTGACCGATGATATCACGAACTATATAACATACGATAATTATACGTCTGGGTATATATATGTATCTATATATATTTAACATGATCTAAGGATGTTTAACATCTCATTGTGTACTAATAACAATGAGTTGTAGGTATATTTTGAAACTACAAACTTAAATTTTCAAAACGATAACTATACGTAACGTTCTTTGACATAAATACTTATAATCTATAATACTTATACATGCATCATATAGATATGTATTTAATCACTTTTAAAGGGCTTACATACATAAAACAATATAAGTATATTTACAAAAGATAGCTATATTTGAATTCTCGTTCCGTTTTCTCAAAGATTTCTATACGTATACCTAGGGTATATGTACCGGTATCATACCCATCTTCTAGATGTATTTACTATTGGTATATACATGTCAAATCAACATCTATTCAGCTCTTGTTCATGCCCTTAAGGCTAGGTAATTAGAATTGGAAGTATGCATGACTAATTTTACAAAATAACAAAATGAAAATTTGTCCATGTTCCCCATTTTCACGTTTTTAAGACCTCCCCCCCATTCCATTTCTAATTCAATCTTTTACCTTCATTTCCTAGCTAAACACACACATATTCATGAGCCTTAAACACCTTAAACATCTCAGCAAACAACTATGAAGATCTAGCTTCAAAAACAACACTTAAACATCATAAGAAAATCTTTCCAAGAACACTTCAAAAATCCTTCCAAATTTACAAGTTTACTTCCAACCTTTTGATTCAACTCCACCACTCTTTTGATTCTAGGATTTTACTCATCTTTTACAGCAATCTTGTCCAAGTAACTTGAGGTAGTAACCTTGTTCATAATTTTATTCGATTCATATTTATATAGCTATCTTATTTTGTGATATAAAATTTTAACAACAAGAACATAGTTTGAATGATTTCAAATTTGTTCGCAAACTAAATAGATCCTTCTAACTTAACTTTTAAAATACTTCAAGACTTGTAATATATCATAATGATATGCTAATTTAACAAGATACAACTTGTTTTTACAAAGAACACCTTAAAACTGAATCTATGTCGTCGGAGTGTAACCGGAGGCTGTTTTGGGTTGGATAATTAAAAACCATCTTGAACTTTGAATTAGAAGTTCATGTTCTGGAAAAATGATATTTCTTATGAATATGTTAACACATAAAAATTTCATGGTTTAATTCAAAGTATAAGTATTTTTAGAAAAATGACCATTAAATGTTGTTTTTATGACAAAAATGATTACTTTCATAAGATTCACCTAGAGTTTGGACTATAACCTGTGATTCCGAATGTAAACCAAGGTATTTACAGTTCATATTCTTAAAATTTGACTCGATCCAAGGAAGTGGCAAGTTGAATCAACAAAAACGGAGTTGTAACGAAGAAACTACGACTAAAATAAGATCGGGTATCCAAAGCTTGTTTAACAACGAAAATAATTGGAGAAAAATTAAATAAATCATATCTTTCCTAATTAATATGATATTTCATATATATTTACTCATGATTTAATTTTATATATTTCAGGACCACCCGTAAACAACACGAGAAGATTAATCATAAGACCTCATGTACGTACGCAACACGTCATTTGACAACACGGTACTTTATGTACGCAACACGTCATTTGACAACACGGTACCGTGGGTCAAGATTAATTCCGATCAACATGAATACGATGGGGTCTTTATTTTTTTTAGCAACTAATTGTGGACTACTAACATCGGACTACTAACTACGGACTAAGAAATTATTAAAAGTATTAAAAGTATATATATGAAACGTTTATTTCTTAAAAAGAAAATATGTTGATATATCATATATATGGTTAGGTTCGTGATATCTATCGGAGACCAAGTCGAGTTAAATACCTTCAAGGAAAAGGTGAGTATATAGTCCCACTTTTAAACTCTAAATATTTCGGGATGAGAATACATGCATTTTATGATTTACGTTATAGACACAAGTACTTAAAAATATATTCTACGTTGAGTTGTACCACTGGCATATCTCCCTGTAACTTGGTAACTACTATTTACATGCGGTATTGTAAACGCGAATCCTGTTGATAGATCTATCGGGCCTGACAACCCCAACCGGACTGGACGACCAGTATTCAACGGTTGCACAGTACTTCGTTTCGGTGACTACACTTGGTACGGTGTAGTAAGATTTCATAATAAAGGGAATATGCGACGTTGATTAAATGTTAAGTATGGTTATCAAGTGCTCAACAACTTAGAATATTTTTATTAAAACGTTTATATATGAAATCTTGTGGTCTATATTTATAACGCTGCCGGCATTAAACCTATATCTCACCAACTTTATGTTGACGTTTTAAGCATGTTTATTCTCAGGTGATAACTAAAAGCTTCCGCTGCAACATGTTGAATTTAAGCAAGATCTTGAGTATGCATATTTGTGTCAAAAATAAAACTGCATATCGGAGGATTTGTAATGTAAAATATGTTGGAGGTCGTATTGTTATTATCACATGTAAAGTTTGTAAGTCTAAGATTATCGCTAAACGATAATCATTATTAAGTTGTTTAAACCTTGTATTTTTGTAATAAAAGCTATGGTTTGTATTGTAAAAACGAATGCAGTTTTTGAAAAATGTCGCATATAGAGGTCAATACCTCGCGATGAAATCATATGTTATTGTATTCGTCCTTATGGTTAAGGTCGGGTTATGACATGTGGTATCAGAGCGTTGGTCTTAGAGAACCAGAGAATTTGCATTAGTCTGTCTTATCGTGTTTGTTTGGATGCATTAGTGAGTCTGGACTTTGACCGTGTTTGATTTCGAAAACTATTGCTTATCCTTGTTGGTTAAAAATTAATATGTAAATATTATGTAGTATTAACGTGCTAGTTGTTATGTGATAGATGTCTGGCTTAGAACTTATTATCACATTCAGCGACTCCGAACCAGACTCTTCAGATGGTGTTCCAGTCATTAATCTATCCGATGATGAAAACGACACCTTTGGGGAGGACTCACAAGTTCCAGATGAATCAATTGAAGAGGAACCGGAAAGTGATCCTGAGGAGGAAGAAATACAGGAAATTACGAAAGACAAGTTCGAACGAGGAAAGAAACGAAAGGCTACTGAAATGGAAAATCTAAATTCCGAGTCTAGAGAGGATGTTGTGGAACCAACTCCACCAGATACTTCCACACCTATTCTCGCTATTCCTATTAGTTCTATCCCGACATCCAGTTCTTCGGTTCCTCAGCCAAAACGCAGGGAGACAACCAGGATAACCTTTAAGCGATTTCTTTGAACACAAACGCTTTGGGTTAAATGATGCGCTGTTGTTTTAAACCATGGGATCATATAATGTTTTGTATAATATTACTAGTGTGGTTTGCTTAATGTTTGATGTAAGATAAGCATATGTAAAATAGTGAAGTGTGAAATGCAATAATTTTCCATGGTTAAGTATTATTTGGGTGGTAGTAATTGATTTTCGTACTAAGCTATTAAGTATGAACTTTAACGGGTAGGTACTACCCTAGATATAATTATAAAATGCTAATAAGAAGAAAAGGCTTTTATAATAATAACTGGTTCATATTATTAATAAGCTACGATGTACTGTAAATACATACCACATCTATAATATTCCATGTGAATAATTATTTTTTTTTCATTCTTATTGAAGATTATGGCGCGATTGAACCGAATGACGGAACAAGAAATCCAGGAACTCATCAATCAGCGAGTGAACGACAGAATGTTATGGGTCGAGGCTGCAAGAAGTGCTGCAGTTAACCCAAATCCTCGTGTGGGGTGCACTTACAAAACTTTTCAAGGTTGCAAGCCCTCATCATTCAGTGGAACAGAAGGACCGGTCGGTTTAACCCGGTGGATCGAAAAGATTGAGTCTGTGTTTAAAATCAGTGGTTATATTGAGAAGGACATGACCAAGTATGCATCGTGCACCCTACAAGATAGTGCACTCACGTGGTGGAAAAACTATGTGAAGGCCGTAGGAGGAGATGTAGCTTATGATACTCCTTGGGAAGAATTCAAAACAATGCTAATCAATGAATATTGTCCAAGGAACGAGGTTAGGAAGTTGGAAGCTGAATTACGAAGCCTGAAAGCTGTTGGTACTGAACTCACCAACTACAATCAGCGATTCATGGAATTAGCTTTGCTATGTCCCGAATTGGTACCAACCGAAGAACGGAAGATTGAACTGTACAAAGACGGTTTGCCTAAAAAGGTCAAGGCAAATGTTACAGCATCCAAACCCAAGACTATTCATGAAGCTATCACCATGGCGAATGAATTGATGGACCAGATTATTCTGGATAAGAACACCAATGTCAAGACATCGGGAAACAAAAGAAAGTGGGAAGGTAATCATCAACAATCCAACAAGAAACAAGAAACCATGCAAGGTGCGGGTAGCGGTTCAAACTCAGGTTACAAAGGACGAAATCCTTTATGTAACAGATGCCACAAACATCACTCTGATTATTGTAACGTGGTGTGCAACAATTGTAATCGAAAAGGTCATCTTGCTGAAGATTGTAGGGTTCCCGCTACAAATACAAATGGTACCAAGACTCCTGCCACCAATGCAAATAGAACTGCCTTGGCCACTGTTACTTGTTATGGGTGTGGGAAACAGGGTCATTATAAGAGCCAGTGTCCGAATCCAGAGAAGAATAATGGATCTGCACGTGGAAGAGCATTTGTTATTAATGCTAGAGAGGCGTGTGAAGACCCGGAGCTTGTTACGGGTACGTTTACCATTAATAACTTATCCGCATCTATTATATTTGATACTGGTGCCGATAGAAGTTACGTGAGTAGAGACTTTTACGCTAAATTGAATTGTTCATCATTACCTCTAGATGCTAAGTACATGATTGAGTTAGCTAATGGTAAACTAATTAAAGCCGATAAAATTTGCCGTGATTGTAAAATAAATTTAGCCGGAGAAACATTTAAGATTGATTTGATACCCGTAGAATTAGGAAGTTTTGATGTAATAGTCGGCATGGACTGGATGTCCAAAATAGGAGTTGAAGTTGTGTGCGCCAAGAAGGCAATTCGCATTCCTCGTAAGGATAAAACGCCAGTAATGATTTATGGAGAGAAGGGTAACTCAAAGCTAAAACTCATTAGTTATTTGAAAGCTCAAAAGTGCTTGAAGAAAGGGTGCTATGCTATCTTAGCACATGTTAATAAAGTCGAAACGAAGGAGAAAGTGAAGAGCATCAATGACGTGCCTGTGGCAAGAGATTTTCCTGAAGTCTTTCCGGAAGAGTTGCCGGGATTACCTCCATTTAGATCTGTAGAATTTCAAATAGATCTAGTACCAGGAGCTGCACCAGTGGCTCGTGCTCCATATAGACTTGCACCATCTGAGATGAAAGAGTTACAAAGCCAGTTACAAGAATTACTGGACCGTGGTTTCATTCGACCTAGCACTTCGCCGTGGGGAGCTCCGATTTTATTCGTCAAGAAGAAAGACGGATCTTTCCGAATGTGTATAGATTATCGTGAATTAAATAAGTTAACTATCAAGAATTGGTATCCACTACCGAGAATTGATGACTTATTTGATCAATTGCAAGGATCATGTGTTTACTCGAAAATCGACCTAAGGTCGGGCTATCATCAACTACGCGTCAAATAAGAAGATATTCCGAAAACTGCTTTTCGGACACGCTACGGTCATTATGAATTTTTGGTCATGCCGTTTGGATTAACGAATGCGCCAGCTGTATTCATGGACCTCATGAATCGAGTTTGTAGTCCGTATTTAGATAAGTTTGTTATCGTTTTCATTGACGATATTCTTATCTATTCCAAGAGTGAGCAAGAGCATGAACAACATTTAAGATTGGTATTAGAATTGTTAAGAAAAGAACAATTATACGCCAAATTTTCTAAGTGTGCGTTTTGGTTGAAAGAAGTGCAATTTCTTGGCCATGTTGTTAGTAGCAAAGGAATTCAGGTTGACCCAGCTAAAATTGAGGCCATTGAAAAATGGGAGACTCCTAAGACACCAACGCAGATACGCCAATTTTTGGGTTTAGCCGGTTATTATAGAAGGTTTATTCAAGATTTTTCCCGAATAGCTAAACCAATGACAGCGTTAACACAAAAAGGGAAGAAGTACGAATGGACCTTTGAGCAGGAGAGTGCATTTCAATTACTCAAGAAGAAGTTGACCACGGCACCTATTTTATCGTTACCTGAAGGGAACGATGATTTTGAGATATATTGTGACGCTTCGCGACAAGGTTTTGGTTGCGTCCTTATGCAACGAAAGAAAGTTATTGCATACGCATCCCGACAATTGAAGATTCACGAGCGGAATTATACGACGCATGATCTAGAATTGGGGGCAGTAGTGTTTGCATTGAAGATATGGAGATACTATTTATATGGAGTTAAATGCACTGTGTTTACTGATCATAAAAGCCTTCAACATATTTTCGATCAGAAATAGCTGAACATGAGGCAACTTAGGTGGGTCGAGCTGATAAACGACTACGATTGTGAGATTCGCTATCATCCCGGGAAAGCGAATGTAGTGGCCGACGCTTTAAGCAGAAAGGAACGAGAACCAATTCGAGTACGAGCAATGAACATAAAAATTCGCATGAATCTCAACTCACAAATCAAAGAGGCTCAACGAGAAGCTCTTACTAAAGAAAACATAGGAAATGAAATAATGAAGAAGTATGGGAAACAACTCATTATGCGGGAAGATGGAATTCGATATTTTGCAAACCGTATTTGGGTACCAAAGTTGGGTGGATTAAGGAAGTTAATATTGAATGAGGCACATAAGACAAGATACTCGATACATTCTGGAGTTGGAAAGATGTATCAAGATCTTAAGACGCATTATTGGTGGCCTAATTTGAAGACAGACGTTGCAACATATGTTGGGGAATGTTTAACTTGTTCCAAAGTCAAAGCAGAACACCAGAAGCCGTCAGGATTACTTCAACAACCAGAAATCCCAGAATGGAAATGGGATGGTATTACCATGGATTTCATCACAAAATTATCTAAGACTGCCTGGGGTTATGACACCATTTGGGTAATAGTTGATCGTCTCACCAAATCTGCACATTTCTTGCCTATAAAGGAAACAGAGAGAATGGAGAAACTATTACGATTATACATAAAGGAAATTGTTTCAAGGCATGGAATACCTATTTCCATTATATCCGATCGTGATAGTAGATTTACATCAAAGTTCTGGCAATCACTACAGGAGGCCCTAGGAACTCGTTTGGATATGAGTACCGCATATCATCCGCAAACTGACGGGCAGAGTGAAAGAACAATTCAGACTCTTGGAGACATGCTTAGGGCATGTGTGATCGATTTTGGAAACGGATGGGATAAATATCTACCATTAGCAGAATTCTAGTATAATAATAGTTATCATGCGAGCATTAAAGCTGCACCATTCGAAGCACTGTATGGAAGGAAGTGTAGATCCCCTATCTGTTGGAACGAAGTAGGAGATCGACAATTAACTGGACCCGAGATCATCCATGAAACTACTGAGAAGATAGTGCAAATCAAGGAGAAATTGAAAACAGCCCGTAGTCGCCAAAAGAGCTACGCCGATGTCCGAAGGAAACCATTAGAGTTTCAGATCGGTGACATGGTTATGTTAAAGGTGTCACCTTGGAAAGGTGTAATACGTTTTGGAAAAAGAGGTAAACTGAACCCAAGGTATATAGGCCCATTCAAGATCATCGAACGCATTGGACCGGTAGCTTATCGACTCGAATTACCACAACAACTCGCCGGAGTACATAATACATTTCACATCTAAAACCTTAAGAAATGTCTTGCAAAGGAAGATCTCACCATTCCTCTTGAAGAAATTCAAGTCAACGAGAAACTACAATTCATAGAAGAACCAGTCGAAATCATGGACCGTGAGGTTAAACGGCTTAAGCAGAGCAACATACCAATCGTCAAGGTTCGTTGGAATGCTCGAAGGGGTCCCGAGTTTACTTGGGAACGAGAAGATCAAACGAAACAAAAGTACCCACATTTGTTTCCCGATGACGCAAAATAGGTACAATTTTAAAATTTCGGGACGAAATTTATTTAACGGGTAGGTAATGTAACGACCAGGATTTTTCCGATCGTTTATTGCATATAAGATTAATATTTACATAAATTAAACCTTACCAACATGATAAGCAATCTAAATTGTTGAGATTTATGTTTTTGAAAAGAGTTTTACACAACGTTTGACCGTCCAATTTGACCGATGATATCACGAACTATATAACATACGATAATTATACGTCTGGGTATATATATGTATCTATATATATTTAACATGATCTAAGGATGTTTAACATCTCATTGTGTACTAATAACAATGAGTTGTAGGTATATTTTGAAACTACTAACTTAAGTTTTCAAAACGATAACTATACGTAACGTTTTTTGACATAAATACTTATAATCTATAATACTTATACATGCATCGTATAGATATGTATTTAATCACTTTTAAAGGGCTTACATACATAAAACAATATAAGTATATTTACAAAAGATAGCTATATTTGAATTCTCGTTCCGTTTTCTCAAAGATTTCTATACGTATACCTAGGGTATATGTACCGGTATCATACCCATCTTCTAGATGTATTTACTATTGGTATATCCATGTTAAATCAACATCTATTCAGCTCTTGTTCATGCCCTTAAGGCTAGGTAATTAGAATTGGAAGTATGCATGACTAATTTTACAAAATAACAAAATGAAAATTTGTCCATGTTCCCCATTTTCACGTTTTTAAGACCTCCCCCCCATTCCATTTCTAATTCAATCTTTTACCTTCATTTCCTAGCTAAACACACACATATTCATGAGCCTTAAACACCTTAAACATCTCAGCAAACAACCATGAAGATCTAGCTTCAAAAACAACACTTAAACATCATAAGAAAATTTTTCCAAGAACACTTCAAAAATCCTTCCAAATTTACAAGTTTACTTCCAACCTTTTGATTCAACTCCACCACTCTTTTGGTTCTAGGATTTTACTCATCTTTTACAGCAATCTTGTCCAAGTAACTTGAGGTAGTAACCTTGTTCATAATTTTATTCGATTCATATTTATATAGCTATCTTATTTTGTGATATAAAATTTTAACAACAAGAACATAGTTTGAATGATTTTAAATTTGTTCGCAAACTAAATAGATCCTTCTAACTTAACTTTTAAAATACTTCAAGACTTGTAATATATCATAATGATATGCTAATTTAACAAGATACAACTTGTTTTTACAAAGAACACCTTAAAACTGAATCTATGTCGTCGGAGTGTAACCGGAGGCTGTTTTGGGTTGGATAATTAAAAACCATCTTGAACTTTGAATTAGAAGTTCATGTTCTGGAAAAATGATATTTATTATGAATATGTTAACACATAAAAATTTCATGGTTTAATTCAAAGTATAAGTATTTTTAGAAAAATGACCATTAAATGTTGTTTTTATGACAAAAATGATTACTTTCATAAGATTCACCTAGAGTTTGGACTATAACCTGTGATTCCAAATGTAAACCAAGGTATTTACAGTTCATATTCTTAAAATTTGACTCGATCCAAGGAAGTGGCAAGTTGAATCAACAAAAACGGAGTTGTAACGAAGAAACTACGACTAAAATAAGATCAGGTATCCAAAGCTTGTTTAACAACGAAAATAATTGGAGAAAAATTAAATAAATCATATCTTTCCTAATTAATATGATATTTCATATATATTTACTCATGATTTAATTTTATATATTTCAAGACCACCCGTAAACAACACGAGAAGATTAATCATAAGACCTCATGTACGTACGCAACACGTCATTTGACAACACGGTACTTTATGTACGCAACACGTCATTTGACAACACGGTACCGTGGGTCAAGATTAATTCCGATCAACATGAATACGATGGGGTCTTTATTTTTTTTAGCAACTAATTGTGGACTACTAACATCGGACTACTAACTACGGACTAAGAAATTATTAAAAGTATTAAAAGTATATATATGAAACGTTTATTTCTTAAAAAGAAAATATGTTGATATATCATATATATGGTTAGGTTCGTGATATCTATCGGAGACCAAGTCGAGTTAAATACCTTCAAGGAAAAGGTGAGTATATAGTCCCACTTTTAAACTCTAAATATTTCGGGATGAGAATACATGCATTTTATGATTTACGTTATAGACACAAGTACTTAAAAATATATTCTACGTTGAGTTGTACCACTGGCATATCTCCCTGTAACTTGGTAACTACTATTTACATGCGGTATTGTAAACGCGAATCCTGTTGATAGATCTATCGGGCCTGACAACCCCAACCGGACTGGACAACCAGTATTCAACGGTTGCACAGTACTTCGTTTCGGTGACTACACTTGGTACGGTGTAGTAAGATTTCATAATAAAGGGAATATGCGACGTTGATTAAATGTTAAGTATGGTTATCAAGTGCTCAACAACTTAGAATATTTTTATTGAAACTTTTATATATGAAATCTTGTGGTCTATATTTATAATGCTGCCGGCATTAAACCTATATCTCACCAACTTTATGTTGACGTTTTAAGCATGTTTATTCTCAGGTGATAACTAAAAGCTTCCGCTGCAACATGTTGAATTTAAGCAAGATCTTGAGTATGCATATTTGTGTCAAAAATAAAACTGCATATCGGAGGATTTGTAATGTAAAATATGTTGGAGGTCGTATTGTTATTATCACATGTAAAGTTTGTAAGTCTAAGATTATTGCTAAACTATAATCATTATTAAGTTGTTTAAACCTTGTATTTGTAATAAAAGCTATGGTTTGTATTGTAAAAACGAATGCAGTTTTTGAAAAATGTCGCATATAGAGGTCAATACCTCGCGATGAAATCATATGTTATTGTATTCGTCCTTATGGTTAAGGTCGGGTTATGACACCTTACAGTCCTTTCCGATATGCCCAGCCCGTTGGCACTTCTCACAGACAACATTGCAATATCCAGTATGGTGCTTGTAGCACCGCTTGCATTGTGGTAAGGTTCCTTTGTAGTTCGGGTTGGTGTTGGTGTTGTTGTTGGGATTAGGGTTTCCACCGTTGTTGTGCCTCTTGGCGGGGGTTTGATCGTAGTTTCTCTCCCTGTTGTTGTTGTTGTTGTTGTTGTTGTTGTTGTTGTTGTTGTTGTTGTTGTTGTTGTTGTTGTTGTTGTTGTGGTTGTTGTCCCATTTCCTCTTTTCACTACTACCGGCTTCAAACTTAGCCTTATCTGGCTCGTCAAGGATGATTTGATTCAGGAGAGTATGCGCCATGCGCATTGCTTCGGGAACATTCGGTGGTTTGGATGAGGTAACATTACCCTTGATGGACTTAGGAAGTCCCGAGAAGTATTTCTCCAAGCGCTTAAATTCGGGGGTGACCATGGTCGGACACATCAGTGCTAACTCCAAAAACCTACGATTGTAACGGTTAAGGTCGTTCCCTACGGCCTTCAACTGCATGAATTGAATTTCCATCTTCTGAATTTCGGTTCTCGGACAATACTCATCAATCATAGCCGCCTTGAATTCCTCCCATGGCGTAGCATACGCCTCATCGATACCTTTCGCTTGAGCTAACGTGTTCCACCACGTTAGCGCGCCGTCAGATAGCGTGCAAGATGCAAACTTGGTCTTATTATCCTCCGAACAGTTGCTAACTCGGAATACTGATTCAAGTTTCTCGAACCATCTGGTGAAACCAGCTGGTCCCTCGGTGCCGCTGAAGTTATGCGGTTTGCAGCTCTGGAATTCCTTGTATGTACACCCATTTCGAACGGGTGGAATAACAGGTGGTGGTGGCAGTGGAGCTTCGAGATTTCTTTCTGCTAGGGCTGCAGCTAACCGTTCGTTGATCATGTCCTCAATCTGGGCGGCGGTAGGTGTGGATCTTCCGTTAGCCATGATATTCTAAACAAAAATTTTGACCCAAGTCAAAATCCAGTATGCAAGTAGTAGTAATACAGTATATAGTGACCAACATGGAATCAAAACATCACATGTTATTAAATAATGCATCTAGGTACAAATACCACAGAATCATCGTACAGCAATGCAAATAGAACATCGTGCAAGAATTAAATAATGCAAAGTTCCATTCATTAATAATAATAAGTTTCATACATCTGAATAAGTTCGTACAATACATATGAAATACATGAAACTATATCTAGATTACATCATGAAATCTAAATACAAGGTCCTACGGTGAAGGCGGGTGAACTGCTCCTTGAGCCAACTGCTCCTCAAGCTCAGTGACTCGAGCTCGAAGAGTCTCAGTCTCCCTCATCAGTTCCTCGTTAGAGGGAGCTGGTGGGGCAGGCGGTGCAGGTGGGGCGGGTGGTGCGGGTGGTGCCGGTGGTGCTGATGTAGATGGTCCGGCTCCGGATGTAGACGGTACGTCCCTAGATGTAAGTGGTCCGTATCTAAATCTAGGTGATACGGTTCCAGGAATAGTCAATACATAACGGGGAACCTTACGTATCTGTGGGTCGGCAGGGTATGGCACAACTCGTTTACGAGCAGTAACCCTACGACGATGGCTAAAAGCGTCAGTAAAAGCACGACCTCCATTCACCCCTGGAATGACGGTGCCGTCGGAATGGTACCGCTTCTTCGGCGGGGTGGAGGGTGCCTGAATAGGTCTATCAGCAGGATCCTCATCATCGCGGGAGTCATCTGATGATGAAGAATCGGCGGATGATGAGTCATCCGAATCGTGTGGTGGTGACACTGGTGGCTGAGCTGGTAATCCGAAGCGTCCGAAGGTGGCCAACATCTGTCTGTGTCTGCCTGGAGGAATCACAACTAAACGTCCGTCGGGAGTGCGTGGTGTGCGCATGTGGTTACGAAACGGCCCTTCCCCGAACTCCGCGGGGATCTCAATACCTCCAATGCAGGGCTGTGACCTCGAGGGTCCGGGAGCAGACACTGGGGCAGGTGCACTAGTACCAGCTCTGGAAGTAGAAGCACCAGGATCACTAGTGGGTGTCGGGGCCGGTGTATCGGCAGTAGCAGCAGCAGGTGTAGCAGTAGGTAGGGCGATGGGGTCTGAGTCTGTACTGCCCGAAATGCTAGCAGGTGGAACATCCGACATCTGAACAAGGAAAAATAAATTTTCCATGTCAGTATGTCATAAAGCAAGCAAATAATAGGCCAACAGTTTAAATCATGTATAACGGTAACTAGCATGGCAATAACAGCAATTCGTATGAAAGTAGCATGCAGTCAAAAGCAAGTAGCATCATGCAGTAGTGAAATCATGTAGTAGCATACGGCATATAGTGGAAAAAGTAAGCAGCAGCATGCAGTAAGTTCAGCGGAAACACGTAAACTAGCAAGTTGTAGATTAGTCCTATTAGTTAATCCTACTCGGGTCGGTCTTAGACTCACTAATGCAACCTAATTCCCTACAACCAAAGCTCTGATACCAAATGTGATGCCCCGTACAAAACTATCGTGTACGAATCATAAACAACAGGATCATTACAAGGTTAAGTACCATATGATGTAATTAAAGAAGTTGCATTCACGATAAAAAGGTGATGTCATAACCGACATCAAATGTTTTACATTTCAAAAGCATGCTTCACTAAGTAGAAGCAAATAAATAAGTGTACGTGACCCCAAAGGTCGTTACATAACATAGTTTCAAAAGTAAATAAGTTTGAATGCAAGATAAGTAGTCATGCGATAACAACTCTAAGCAGCGGGTTCTACATCACGACTAGTACACAGCGGAAGCAACCTCAAGCACCTGAGAAATACATGCTTAAAAACGTCAACACAAAGGTTGGTGAGCTATAGTTTAAGTATAACAGTATGTAAGGTAGGCCACGAGATTTCAGTGCTACAAAGAGCGTTTCAAAACAGTATGATAAAGTATATGTTAACCGTGGGCACTTGGTAACTAACTTAACATTTATACCCCCTGAAAGTACACTTGGCAAGTGCGTATGTCTACGAAGTTTCAAACACTCATTAAATGCTAGCGCTACTAGCCCGAGTGGGAATGTCAAACCCTATGGATCCATATCTAAGATTCGCGTTCACGGTTCAAAAACCAATGATTAAACGTTACCGAGCTAAAGGGAATGTTTCTGCCGTTATATAACCCACCCATATATAAGTTTAAGTACTCGTGCCTAGTATGTAAAACATAAAATCCGCATGTATTCTCAGTTCCCAAAATAAGTTTAAGGTAAAAAGGGAATGCTATAACTCACAATGATATGTAGCGGTGAAGTAGTAGTCGGGAAAGGTGTGCAAGTAAATGGTCTGAAGTCCTCAACCTAAGTCAAATAGTACTAAGTTAGTAAATCGTCTTAATAGGTTTAAAAGTATGTATTTAAGGTCTTAAGGGTCATCATCAATCATCATTAAACAAAAGGCGTAAAGTAGGTTTCGTTTATGAAAGTAGCTTAAAACAAAGTCTGACTTCAGTCAGTCACCACAGCCTCTACCCTTACTGAATTAAGGTGAGACTAGTGGTCACGGCTTCGTCTATGAGTCCCTTAAGTGTGGTAACATTTACAGAAGCAAACTCGTCTTGGTTTGACCGTGGCAACGGTCTAAGTGCGAGTAGGTCAGAAATTTCTGCACAACATTAAAGGACATAGTAACGATCGGAGGGCCATAAATCCTAAACCGTAACTCGGATTAAGACGAGTCCTATATGAAAAGTTATCTACTCGAAAAGTTCTATCTAAAAATCAAGGTTAGAACAGCCCAGGTCTACTGGTCTGTTCCAGAAGCATCAGGTCAGTAGGTTTTGGACAGAACAGTGAGTTTAAAAAGGGTTCCGGTGGTCTTGGTGCTTGATGTTCATCATGGTTCTCATCCTTGATGCATATAACTTCAAGTGTACAACACATTGATGTATCTACATCATCTTAACCAAGTCTTGACCATCATAACCCATGTGCAAGTCTAAGACATGAAGCACAACTCACTTAAGAGTTGTATGAAGTTTGATGAACCAAAGTTACATCAAAGTTTTAGATCTAACACATACATGAACTATAAACTTGAAAGTTAACTAACTAATCAAGATCATAAGTAGTAGAACATAGTTCTTAGTTTGATCTTGAAGATCCAAGACTCAAAAGTCTAGATCCAAAGTTATATTTAAAGAAAACTTATTTGTGTGTTCTTGAACTTTCAAAGTAAACTTAATTTGTTCAAGAGATATGAGATCAAGACTAACTTGTAGTACTTGACCATATAAACTAACTACATGAAATTAAAGTGCATAAATTGAAGAAGTAAACTTAAATAAACAAGAAAAGATTCATGGTTGTTCATACTTTTAAAGATTCAACCAAAGTTGATCTTTAAGTAAAGTAAACTTTAAGTTTACTTCCATGACTTACAAGTATGTCTTTAATCAACACAAGAACTTTATAATCTTTGAAACATTATATGTAGAACCTAAACTAGAGAGTTTAGTTCTTGATTGTTCTTGTTAAAACAAGATAAAGGATGAATCAAACTAGAAAGTTAGATTCTTGAAACTAGTAAAGAACAACAACTAGTAACTACAAGTAAGTAAATAATAATCAAAGACAAGTAACATTAAACAAAAGAATGATGATGATGAGGGTTTAGTGCTATGGTTTTGCAAGAGAAAGAAGAGAAGAAAAGTCACAAGTTACTTACAATCTTTTAGAGAAAAAAGAGAGAAAAGATAAGAGAAAAGTGAAGTAGCAAGTAAGTGTGTGTGAGTGAAATGAAGATACATGAGAATAAGTAGTAAAAAAAAAAGATTTTGAACTCCCCATATGGCCATATGGCCGTTGGTTTTCATCAAGGGGAGGGGGGGAGAGTTGTTTAGTGGTCTCTTGCATGAAAAGTCTTACAAAGGTGGTTAATAGGTGGGGTTTCATGGGGATTACATGCAAACTAGATTCCAATTCTTAACTAACTAGTTCCTTTCACTAAATAATACTTACAAGTGAATGACATGGGCTAACTAAGTCCATTAATAATGTAGGGTGGGCTTATAAGCCCAAAGTCATAAGTCCATAACACTAACAAAGCCCAAGTTCACTTAATTAACAAATAAACCCAATTAAAGCCCAAGTAACTAACTAATCACCATAGTTACTTAAAATGATTAATAAAGCTAATCATGAATGTAAATAATACTTGAAAATATTATTCGTGAAGTTTCGTGTGTCACAAAGACGTTTCGGGCAATTAAAGTCAAGTACGGGCAATCATGGTAACAAGTAAATGTAATAACATACATTCGTTTTATCACACGTATTAATAATAACAATTATTAATAAATAAACGTTGGAAAATCCAGGGTCGTTACATTACCCACCTGTTAAAGAAAATTTCGTCCCGAAATTTTAAGCTGAGGTAGATGGAGGAGTCGGGAAAAGGTGAGGATACTTTCGCATCATTTGATCCTCTCGTTCCCAAGTAAACTCAGGTCCTCGTTTGGCATTCCATCGTACCCGTACAATCGAAATCTTGTTGCGTTTCAAAGTTTTGATCTCACGATCCATAATTTCAACTGGTTCCTCCACAAAGTGGAGTTTGTCGTCAATAGTAAGTTCTTCCAATGGTATGATAAGTTCGGGTGCAGCAAGACACTTCTTCAAGTTCGATACATGGAAGGTAGGATGAACTGAGCTCAATTGTGCTGGTAGATCCAAACGGTATGCAACTGGTCCAAAACGTTCCAAGATCTCGAAAGGACCAATGTATCGTGGGTTCAACTTTCCACGTTTTCCAAAACGGATCACACCTTTCCAAGGTGCAACCTTCAACATTACACGATCACCAACATTAAATTCAAAGTCCTTACGTTTAAGATCGGCATAACTCTTTTGGCGGTCACGGGCAGTCTTAAGTCTAGCTTGAATCTGAGCAATCTTCTCCGTCATTTCGTGGACTACCTCGGGTCCGGTGATTTGCTTTTCGCCTACTTCGGCCCAACAAATAGGAGATCGGCACTTACGGCCATACAATGCTTCAAAAGGTGCAGCATTAATGCTAGAGTGATAACTGTTGTTGTAGGAGAATTCAGCGAGTGGCAAATGTCTTTCCCAGGCCTTTCCAAAATCAATGACACATGCACGCAGCATGTCCTCCAAGGTCTTAATCGTTCGTTCACTTTGCCCGTCAGTCTGGGGATGATAAGCAGTGCTCATGTCGAGACGAGTTCCCATGGCTTCTTGCAAAGAACGCCAAAATCTAGAAGCAAAATGGGGATCGCGATCGGAAATGATCGATAAAGGTACACCATGACGAGATACAACCTCCTTGATGTACAGCTGAGTAAGTCTTTCCATTGTATCAGTTTCCTTCATCGCTAGGAAGTGTGCAGATTTGGTAAGGCGGTCAACAATAACCCAAATAGTATCGCATCCGCCCACCGTCTTCGGCAGCTTAGTAATGAAATCCATTGTGATCCTTTCCCACTTCCATTGTGGGATTTCCGGCTGTTGAAGTAACCCAGAAGGTCTCTGATGTTCGGCCTTAACTTTCGAACAAGTCAAACACTTCCCAACATAAGTTGCAACGTCCTTCTTAAGATTCGGCCACCAATACTGTTCTTTAAGGTCGTGGTACATCTTACCCGCACCGGGGTGAATCGAATATCTCGATTTGTATGCTTCATCAAGTATCAGGTTTCGTAGATCTCCATAATAAGGTACCCAAATTCTTCCGGCATAACATCGGAGTCCAGACTCTCTAACCTCGAATCGAGAGACAAGTATGTTCAAATGCTCGTGAGATATGTTCTCCTCCTTGAGAGCCTCTTCTTGGGCTACTCTGATTTGACTGCTGAGGTTCGAATGGATGGTGATGTTCAGAGCCCTAACACGAAGAGGTGCCGTCCTCTCCTTTCGGCTTAAAGCGTCAGCTACAACATTGGCCTTGCCAGGGTGATAACGGAGTTCACAATCGTAGTCGTTGAGCGTCTCGATCCATCGACGCTGTCTCATATTCAGTTGCTTCTGATCAAAGATGTGCTGGAGACTCTTGTGATCGGTGAAAATAGTGCTCTTAGTTCCATACAGATAATGTCTCCACAATTTGAGTACAAAGACAACGGCTCCAAGTTCAAGATCGTGAGTAGTGTAGTTCCGCTCGTGAATCTTCAATTGGCGGGAGACATAGGCAATAACTTTTGATCGTTGCATCAGTACACGACCAAAACCACTTTTTGAAGAATCGCAATAAACAACAAAGTCGTCACTACCCTCAGGAAGTGATAGAATAGGTGCGGAGGTTAACTTCTTCTTCAAAGTTTGAAATGCTGATTCGTGTGCGGGTTCCCAAATGAACTTCTTGCCCTTGTGAGTCAGTGCGGTCAAAGGACGCGCAATCAGAGAAAATCCTTGGAAGTTCCAACATTGTCTCAACTTCTCTCACAAAATTTTCACTTCACTCACAAAATTTTTTGGGTAATACAAATAGTCTTATAATCCACTTAGGCCACTCTTATCGGTTCGTCTTGCACCCGCTGTTGAACATCGTCGATATAACAACCCTCATATTTCCATACCTGAATTGACTAATTTGACTATAGGGTTGTTATCCATACGTAATATATAATTAAATTTGACATTGATCAAATATTTATTTTTAGTCGACACTTTTTGTTAACTAAAGTTTACACTAATTATATAAAATAACTTTAGTTAATATTAATATTAATGCGTATTATATTTAAAACTATATGAAACATAATTATTAATTAAATGATAAGTTATTTTAATCATTATATATATATTTTTAGCTTATAAAAAAAAGAGATTTTTTTATAAATTAAATAATGAGCCCATGAATTTTGACTAAATATTTTCAAAAACAAAAACTTATTAAAAACATTTTTAACATGTTTTTATTTTTTTGTCAAAATTGGCACCTTTATTTTATTTATATTTTTTCTTTTCACCAACCATTTTTTTCCTATAAATACCCACTTCCATTTCATAAAAACTTGTATCAAATCTTTGGAAAAACTCTCTCACAAACTTGGGAAAGTACTTGAGGTATTTTCTATATTTTTTATCGAATTGCTTTTATTTTTTTGTATATTCTTTAAAAATTCGAATTTAATATATATAAATTATTTTTACATGTTATAATTAGTATTATAAGTATTATGATGTATAAAAATAATTTTGATAATTTATGGAATATTATTTATAATTAAATACGAATTATGTAGTATTTACACATAAAAACAATATAAAATTCGTAATAAAATATTAAACAGTAATAAAAATAATTATAAATTTTTTTTGAGATTATTATACTTTTATAAACAAGCAAAAATTATAATAATTAAATAAATGGGATGATTAGTATTTAAAAAGAATTTACTTTTGCATTATTCTAAACCGAGAGAAATAATAAAGAAAATACAAAATAAATACAAACGTGTATTAAATATTTTTATAAAATTTTTATATGATTAGTAACATCACTAGATACTTTAAAAAAATATAAAAATTAATTTTAAATTACTTTTCCTATTTATTTAATTATAGGCCGATTACAATGGTTAAATAGTTAGAAAACATTAAATAAATAATATTTTGATATAAAATTTGATTTAATAATTTTTATAACATTTTTACATAATATAGAACCTGTAAAAAATATAAAATTATTTATTTAGGTCGATTTAATATTTATTACCTAATTAAATTTGATTAATATAAACCGAGTATATATATATAAAGAAAAGTGGGAAATAAATACAAAAACTTGATAAAATTATTTTTATAAAATATCCTACTGAATTGTATAATTAAATAAGTTTATAAAAATTATAAATATAATATTTAATGAATTAATATTCGAATTAACATATATTAGTATGATTTTCGATTAACATAAGTATATTACATATACTAAATTAATATTATTATTATAACTTACGGTTAATAACTAAGTATACGATATAATAAATTATAATGCTTATAATGTAAGTTAATAACAATACATTATTAATAAACACTTATTTTATAACTATACTAATTTAATAATAATAACTTATAGTATATAATATAAGATAATCAAATTGTTAATACATTAATAAATCTAATATAACATATATAATAACATATAAACCTAAAGTGAAGGTTAATCAAAGATAATGTACAATTCATGTGAACTTCATCGCTACTCACGGTCGTAAGTGAATGATGTCTAGGTTGCCATTTATGGGTAAGCTTGTGAATCTCGAATGCCATGACTTAGATTCTGGTCAAGAGTCCTGGGCCCCCGGTTACATCTGGTCATTCCTGACTTATTTGATAGCAACGAAGTTTGAGTAAAGTTATACAACGTCTTGCTAAAGATTAACCCGAACTTTCTAAAATTGGAAAATTACTATAAGTGAAAACTTTCCATAAATAGTAACCTTCCGAAAATGGAAATTCTTTAGTGAACCATTACTATCAATATAGTACTATATACTATTGTCTGTTAGGCAATGTCTGATCATACGTTCTATCTCTAGGTTGAGATCTCGGTCACGTCCTTCCGTTCAATTCTTTCGTGGAATACTCTTTTGTGCTACTAAGGTGAACTTCATAGCCCCACTTTTTATTGTTTCATAACTGTTTTATAACTTTTGGGGTGAGACACATGCTTGCTTTATAACTGTTTTATGCTTAGACACAAGTACTAAATTGTTAACTATGCTGTCATGCTTTGATTCATGCTAAATCCCTACCGTAATATCGTTAATTGCTACGTTTAAATGCAAACTTAATTATTGTGAATAGGCCTATTGAGAGTAACGTCTCTAACCATTCGACCGTTGGTCTTTGGTTACATAATAATGATTCCACGACACTGACAGTACAAGGTGTCATAGGGTAAACTTGTTTAGTAGCGATATTACAAAATGCAGCAACACTTTTAGATTGATATTTCTATATCAATCAACTTTAAACTAAATCTTGCGGTCTAAAACTTTGGATATTATTTATAAACCTGTGAATTTCACTCAACCATTTTGGTTGGCACTTTAAGCATGTTTTGTCTCAGGTGATGATTGAGCTAGCTGTTTGCAACTTTGTGATGATAGATTTGATGCTTGCATGGAGTCCACATCGCATATTATATTTTAGTTCATAAATATTTATTTTACGTTTTAATAATAATGTAAAAATGTATTACTGCTTCCGCTGTTTTATTAACAAAGGTTTTATTTAAAAAGTCTCATATAGAGTCGTTCTCGTTTATACAACTGTGTTATGATATGATTGGTCACAATTACCCCTGGTCCATTTTGGGGGGTGTGACAGATTGGTATCAGAGCAGTGCTGTTGTAGAGAACCAGGATTGCATTTTAAGTGTGCCTTATACAATTAGGTACCTTAGCAATGTAGGACTACAACATTCCTTGACTATAGTGCCTTTAATTGTTAAATGCTACACTATACTTTAGAAACTTTACTTATCTTAGAATGTCAAGTCAATATAAGAACTCTGTTCACTTTTCTAAGTACTCTCCAATTACGCCACCGCGTTTAAATGCGACACTACGATTTCTGAAATTCTTGACATTCCTAAGTCATCTATCATGGTTTGTGTATTACATATGTATTACATGAAATATTATCCATGAATTTTGAAACTCCTATATTTGTTTCTATTCTTACTCAAACGTATATAACTCCCTGTTATATCACGTACCTATATGCCTGATGCCTTTATGCATCGGTTTGCGAACCAGAAAATGTTATTGAGTTATCGAGAATCTCAAAGACATTATAATGTCATCACTATTCATATTCATTACTTTCTTTGCTTTCTTGTTGTTTTGATCATTGAATTTTCCTGACGGATAACGTCTACGAAACTATAGAATAGAAAGCATTTGGATTACTGATTTAAAGGATCCTATAGCTCAAGCCCCTGGACCTGAATAGGACATTACGAATTGAAAATCTTTAATCAAAAGATTATCAGATTACATACTTATCATCTAGACACGTCATACTACCATTATTAGAGTATAGACACATCATATCTTATTATATCTTATCGTATCTATCCCAGTAATCTTTGTCTAACACTTTTCCTAAATTTCCTCCGTAAATTACGGAAATCTTTTTGCTACATATAAATATTCAAGGAGATGAATATATCATCCAGTATTCAACACTAATCTCATATCAAACCTTAATTCAAATCACATATTATGGATTTCTCAACCGATTCCTCGAGCTCCAATGGCAGCGTAACCGGAACAAACGAACCAATCAGCCATCATCTATTTTGGATGAATTGGGGATGGGTTCGTAGTAAACTTAATCAATGGAGACAAGAAGAAGGTAATCCCTTCCACCAACCGAATTCACCTCTTGGTGAAGAACCTGAAGCACTTACCGGCGAACCCGTTCGGAACACTATTTTCACCATCATTTCCAGGATATCCAGTCACGAATATATAATATCTAAAATTCTAGATTTTATTCATCCACTTGTCCGAACCGCCAATCATCCCGGAATAATAGAAGAAGTCAACGAGCTTCGCGCTCGAGTGGTGGCTCTGGAGAATATGGTGCGAAACCTACGAACACTAGTAGCAGCACCAGCAGCATAACCAGTACCATCAGCATCACCACCAACAGCATCAGTTTCACCAACAACAACATCCGCATCCCACTCCTCAACATCACACTCAGTACCTCGAACATCAACATCATACGCCCCATAGATACCAAGGAATATTAGTAATAATGAGTTAAGATGTATTGACTCATTCTTCCTGAAGAACTATATATGTATACTTTATATATATGGATTGGAACAATAATAAATCTTTTCGTACTAAGCTATTACGTGTGAATCTTAACTAGTATGTACTACTTGGTTAATTCATATCACAATATGCTATGATGTATATCCTTTGTTAATGACTTAACAATCGTTAATCACTGCTTCAACACAATAAACTCCATTTCATAATAAACCAAGTGTATTACTCAAATACAAGATTGATTGTATACTTCCATTTTTGATATACTCGAAACTTTTTAGAAAAACATTATTCGTGTCTTGTGAATTTCACAAGGATTACACAAGCACCAACATCATACACCAAGGTATATCTATAACAATGAACGATGAACTATTGACTCATAACTTCATTAGCGAAATATTTCGCGACAATTATGAAATCTCTAAGATTTTGGAGATTATTTACTCTCGTTTCAACAGCAAATTAAATGAGTTTAATATTATATTACTCATTAAACCTATCTGAAGAATACATATATGAACGTATATCTTCATAAAGATTGTAATTCTTTTGTACAAACTGTTAATTGTGAAAATATTTTAACGGGTAGGTAATACCTGAGAAATATTTAGATTTCACAATAATATGTTACACCGTACATTCTACAAATTCTGATTCAATAATCAGTAACTATACATCCACAAGATATATGTATCCGTTCATTAAAAAGAACAACCATCTTCATACAAATTCAATTATCTATTCTAATTTTGACATATCAGAATCCAAGTAAAGCTTTAGCAGGTGTTATCCTTCTAAAAAAATCACTACATTCATGAATTATATTCATTCATATTCTATGATGAATTATCACATCAAACCACCGAAATTATCGTTCATTTCTTTTGAAATCAACAATGCCTATTCATCAACCATTAGATCCATTGACAATTACAATCAGCGTTTAATCATCTAAAAACGAAATTTCTTGAAACCATCTCGGATTGATAACCAATGATTCAAATATGGCTACATTAAATGCAGAGGAAACAGTAAAATTGTAGATGGTCTCAATGGCCAAAAGTTTTATAATAAAGAATGGTACGTTGGAAAAGCTCAAAAGAAAATTTGGAACTGAAAAACAGATTGAGCTAACCATGGAGGAGACCAAGGACAAATACAGGGACCAAACCCTATATTCAAAGAATCCAGGTAATTCTGAATCCGATGAATTCTTTAGAGAATATCTTGCTCCGAAGTCATGTTAAAAGCTTGCTGAAAATTTTTCTTCATCAACTTTCGAACTTAGAAATTCCAAAATATCATCATAAATATCCTATATATTTCTGATGATATCATCATAACGATTCTTGTCCGCAATTAATTATCTCTTTGTGATATCTTTATCACATCATAAAGGAAACTGTATTAGTTTCTATATTCTGTAAAATTCAAGTTTAAATTATGAATGATTTGAAGAAGTGTTGGGAATTGAAGCATGAGTTAGTATAATATAATGACGTCAGGCCAACGTGATTATATTACAGTAAGTCATGCTAAATTTTTAATGGAAGATGATGATTCATAGACTGTATAAATCACCATTCGCCATGTTACACGACTCTTACATTCTATTTAACCTCTAAACATATCAAGAAAATATTTGTCTTGATGATTCGGTCTTTTTCGAATATTCTGGTAATTTGACAAATCAAATCGTGCTATTACCTTTCCTTTCTACTTTATAAATTATGATCATTCGAAACTTCATACCTATGAGTTCTGGACCATTATTCGCTTGACTTGAAGTCCAGAAGAAGAAACAAAAGCATAAAGCTCCGACATATAAGGAAAAATATAAAGCCCGATAACAACACGGAAATTACGAACCGTGTATATCAATGCGTATAGCAACATAAAGACACGGGAGAATTAAAAACACTATAACCCCAAGGTAATTGTAGAAGTAAACAGATTCCTCTGGGGGTAAATGAAAAAGAAGAATGACAGAAACGATAGTCAGAAAAATATCCAGGATAAGAACTGGATGGAGTATTTTCACAATCTTTGGAAGTATGAATCGAGAAAGAAAGTATAGAAGTGGTGAAGATAATGAAACAAAAGAAGCTAATTTATAGCAAAATTCTAGACATAACAATCAAGGCAATTTTAATTTCCTTAATTACCGGAGAATCAAATCTTATACAGATTATAAAGATTTCCTTTAAATCCCTTGAATTCCGAAAATCACCTTTAATTATGTCAAAAGTTAAGGCAAACTGATATTTCCTTATTTCAAACTTTTAAGATAACTTCATTTATACTCTTCCTATAATCGAATCGTTTTATCCATATTACCCAATGTTGATAAAATAATATTTTCAACTCATATTCATCATTCTTGTTGTAAAGATTGACAATCTCTATCAAATTTCACGACTATGATTTTCATGAACTCCTCTCTATTTTGTCTACCCTAGCGTGGTGGCATAAACGCTCAAGGTTTAAATGAGCTCGATATTATTCATAACACATTTTATATATCCAATTTACTGAAATGACTTGTATAACATCATCATTTTGAATGATCTCCTCATTAATAATAAAATGCACTTCGTAGAAGAACTTGTAGAAATTATGGTTTGTATGATTTTAATTCTTGAAACAGAACAATATTCTATCCGTTGGAATTCACGCAAGGCCCCGAGCATATCTGGGAACGTGAAAACCAAATAAAACGTAAATATCCTCGTCTATGTACGAACAACACCGATTAATGGCAATAACTAAATTTCGGGACGAAATTTCTTTTAACGGGTAGGTACTATAACAACCCTCATATTTCCATACCTAAATTGACTAATTTGACTATAGGGTTGTTATCCATACGTAATATATAATTAAATTTGATATTGATCAAATATTTATTTTTAGTCGACACTTTTTGTTAACTAAAGTTTACACTAATTATATAAAATAACTTTAGTTAATATTAATATTAATGCGTATTATATTTAAAACTATATGAAACATAATTATTAATTAAATGATAAGTTATTTTAATCATTATATATATATTTTTAGCTTATAAAAAAAGAGATTTTTTTTATAATTTAAATAATGAGCCCATGAATTTTGACTAAATATTTTCAAAAACAAAAACTTATTAAAAACATTTTTAACATGTTTTTATTTTTTGTTAAAATTGGCACCTTTATTTTATTTATATTTTTTCTTTTCACCAACCATTTTTTTCCTATAAATACCCACTTCCATTTCATAAAAACTTGTATCAAATCTTTGGAAAAACACTCTCACAAACTTGGGAAAGTACTTGAGGTATTTTCTATATTTTTTATCGAATTGCTTTTATTTTTTTGTATATTCTTTAAAAAATTGAATTTAATATATATAAATTATTTTTACATGTTATAATTAGTATTATAAGTATTATGATGTATAAAAATAATTTTGATAGTTTATGGAATATTATTTATAATTAAATACGAATTATGTAGTATTTAAACCTAAAAACAATATAAAATTCGTAATAAAATATTAAACAGTAATAAAAATAATTATAATTTTTTTTTGAGATTATTATACTTTTATAAACAAGCAAAAATTATAAAAATTAAATAAATGGGAAGATTATTATTTAAAAAGAATTTACTTTTGCATTATTCTAAACCGAGAGAAATAATAAAGAAAATACAAAATAAATACAAAAGTGTATTAAATATTTTTTTTAAATTTTTATATAATTAGTAGCATCACTAGATACTTTAAAAAAAATATAAAAATTAATTTTAAATTATTTTTCCTATTTATTTAATTATAGGCCGTTTACAATGGTTAAATAATTAGAAAACATTAAATAAATAATATTTTGATATAAAATTTGATTTAATAATTTTTATAACATTTTTACATAATATAGAACCTGTAAAAAATATAAAATTATTTATTTAGGTCGATTTAATATTTATTACCTAATTAAATTTGATTAATATAAACCGAGTATATATATAAAGAAAAGTGGGAAATAAATACAAAAACTTGATAAAATTATTTTTATAAAATATCCTACTGAATTGTATAATTAACTAAGTTTATAAAAATTATAAATATAATATTTAATGAATTAATATTCGAATTAACATATATTAGTATGATTTTCGATTAACATAAGTATATTACATATACTAAATTAATATTATTATTATAACTTACGGTTAATAACTAAGTATACTATATAATAAAGTATAATGCTTATAATGTAAGTTAATAACAGTACATTATTAATAAAAACTTATTTTATAAATATACTAATTTAATAATAATAACTTATAGTATATAATATAAGATAATCAAATTGTTAATACATTAATAAATATAATATAACATATATAATAACGTATAAACCTAAAGTGAAGGTTAATCAAAGATAATGTACAATTCATGTGAACTTCATCGCTACTCACGGTCGTAAGTGAATGATGTCTAGGTTGCCATTTATGGGTAAGCTTGTGGATCTCGAATGCCATGACTTAGATTCTGGTCAAGAGTCCTGGGCCCCCGGTTACATCTAGTCATTCCTGACTTATTTGATAGCAACGAAGTTTGAGTAAAGTTATACAATGTCTTGCTAAAGATTAACCCGAACTTTCTAAAATTGGAAAATTACTATAAGTGGAAACTTTCCATAAATAGTAACCTTCCGAAAATGGAAATTCTTTAGTGAACCATTACTATCAATATAGTACTATATACTATTGTCTGTTAGGCAATATCTGATCATATGTTCTATCTCTAGGTTGAGATCTCGGTCACGTCCTTCCGTTCAATTCTTTCGTGAAATACTCTTTTGTGCTACTAAAGTGAACTTCATAACCCCACTTTTTATTGTTTCATAACTGTTTTATAACTTTTGGGGTGAGACACATGCTTGCTTTATAACTGTTTTACGCTTAGACACAAGTACTAAATTGTTAACTATGCTGTCATGTTTTGATTCATGCTAAATCCCTACCATAATATCGTTAATTGCTATGTTTAAATGCAAACTTAATTATTGTGAATAGGCCTATTGAGAGTAACATCTCTAACCATTCGACCGTTGGTCTTTGGTTACATAATAATGATTCCACGACACTGACAGTACAAGGTGTTATAGGGTAAACTTGTTTAGTAGCGATATTACAAAATGCAGCAACACTTTTAGATTGATATTTCTATATCAATCAACTTTAAACTAAATCTTGCGGTCTAAAAATTTGGATATTATTTATAAACCTGTGAATTTCACTCAACCTTTTTGGTTGACACTTTAAGCATGTTTTGTCTCAGGTGATGATTGAACTAGCTGTTTGCAACTTTGTGATGATAGATTTGATGCTTGCATGGAGTCTACATCGCATATTATATTTTAGTTCATAAACATTTATTTTACGTTTTAATAATAATGTAAACATGTATTACTGCTTCCGCTATTTTATTAACAAAGGTTTTATTTAAAAAGTCTCATATAGAGTCGTTCTCATTTATACAACTGTGTTATGATATGATTGGTCACAATTACCCCTAGTCCATTTTGGGGGGTGTGACAGTCGATCAACGGCGCCGATATTAGCAAGCGTCGTTGATCTCGCCGTTGAAGCCCGCACTCGAAAATGTCGTTGGATGACAAAATCCATCACGGGAGAAAAGCGATGTTTACGTTTGAAATTGGATGCAAGTGTATACGTTTGCAGGTTTACGTTTGGACTGCAACGGATAAATTTCAAAATCTTCAATTATCATCTATATATATATATATATATATATATATATATATATATATATATATATATATATATATATATATATATATATATATATATATATATACACGAGTATTCACTTACCACACTCCTCACAAACATTATTCTTGTTTCAAACATAAACATATACACACATTGTTATTATTCAACCATAAAACACACACTCAATCAAACATAAACACACACTGCAATCGTTCAAATTTAACTATTTCGATGGCGCGTTTAACTGTTTCAATGAATGTTTGGTACGGGGGAGAACTAAGCGAAGATTGGAAGATGTACCAGGACGGGCAGTGCAAGTCGTTCGAATCACTCGATATCACGTACTGGATACGGGGCGTTTGTGACGACCCGGAAATTTCCGATCAAATTTAAACTTAATCTATATATGATTTCGACACGATAAGCAAAGTCTGTACTATTGAGTCTCAGAAAGTTTGAACTGTTTCATATGTTCAATTGACCTTCGACCATTTCCGACGATTCATGAACAACTATTTGTAAATAGATGTGTGTGTGTGTGTGTGTCTATATATATATATATATATAAATATATATATATATATATATATAAAATTGGAAATATAAATTGAAGTATTATATGTTGTTGTTATTAAATGTAATTATGTAAAAATAAATAAAAATATGATATTATGAAAATTATTATTTAAAACATATCTATATATATATAAATAAGGTATATTAAATGTATATTTTGTGATTTCGAATCTATTTAGTAAACGACAGTAACTGATGTGCGCAGAGGTGTATATAAAATAGCTTATATTTTACAAGGAAATACTATTAAATACGATACAATTTTACACAAGATATTTATTTATTTATAGAATGGAAATACTTAAACCTTGCTACAATACTTATAGGCAGTGTACCTAATCGTACAGTAGTGTAGTTTTTAGTAAGTCCGGTTCGTTCCACCGGGAAAAATCTTTAAACAAAGCTTAACGCTATATTAGTTTTAATTTATAAAAATACAAATATATAAATAAGTAATATTATAATTATAAAGGGGGGTTTTTACCGTTTAATGACCGGTTTGTCGATTTTAAAAACTTTAGTCGCAGTTAAAACCTAATGTAAAATAATAAAAATAAATATAACTTAATTTAAAGCGTAAAGTAAATAACGATAAGGAAATTGCGATAAATAAAAGTGCGATGAAATAAAATACAATAATTAAAAAGCGCGTTAATTAAAAGTGCAATTAAATACAATGAAAATAAATAAAAGTGCGATAATTAGAAGTGCAATTAAATATAAAATAAAGGAAATTAAATATGAAATAAAATAATTATGCTTATTTAAACTTCCGTAATCATGATGTTTGACGTGTTGATTTTAGTTTTATGCCCATGGGTTAATTGTCCTTTGTCCTGGATTATTTAATATGTCCGTCTGGTTTTTGTCCATAACAGTCCATCAGTCATAAATATAACGTGCGAGTATCCTCGTCAAATTATCCTTATACCCAAAGTCAAATATTCCAAGTAATTGGGGACTTGAACTGTAACAAGATTTTAATACTTTGTTTAATAATTACACCAGGTTATCGACTGCGTGTAACCCAAGGTTTTAATACTTTGTTATCAATTATGCCAAGTGCCCTTGTACATAATTTCACCCCTGTTTTAATAATTCTAGTGGCTATTAATCCATTCCCGTGTCCGGTTAAATGAACGATTATTCGTACATATAAATACCCCGCCCATCGTGTCCAATTGAGTGTATATGGTTATTTATAGGGACGTCCAATTGTAAATCTTTATATTAAAATTAACAAACTATCATTTAGTTAAACAAATATAAAGCCCATTAATAGCCCATAGTCTAATTTCCACAAGTGTCGTTCTTTTGTCCAAACCCCAATTATGGTACAAAGCCCAATTACCTAATTTTAGTAATTAGCCCAACATCATGATTACTTCGGTATTAAATAAGCATAATAATAATTTAGCTACGAGACATTAATGTAAAAAAGTTGAACATAACTTACAATGAGTAAAAATAGCGTAGCGTTACACGGACAGAATTTCGACTTACACCCTTACAATATTCGCTAACATACCCTTATTATTAGAAATTAAAATTAAAATTAAAATTAAAATATAAATTATATATATATATTTTCGTTTGATGAGAGAAGAAGAAAAAGGATATTTAAAATGTCGAATTGTGCTGGCTTTTATAGGCATTTTTGTCCAGGGAGGCTCCGCGAGTCGCGGCCTTTTTGGCCTTCAAACTCCGCAACTCGCGGAGTTTGTTTCTACAGCTCATCTCATTTTAGAACCTTTCTTGCCGACGGTTTTAATATATAAATATAATTTATATATATAATTTATATAATTAATTATATATTATATTATATTTATATACATAGTTAACTTGTAATTTTTAGTCCGTTGCATCGAGCGTTGAGAGTTGACTCTGGTCCCGGTTCTGGATTTTCGAACGTCCTTGCGTACAATTTAATATCTTGTACTTCGCGTTTTGAATCTTGTACTCTTGTAATTTCGAGACGTTTCTTATCAATAATTGGAACCTCTTTGATTGTATTTTGTACTTTTGAGCTTTTTGGTCGTTTGCTTCTTCAATTCGTCGAATCTGTCTTTTGTCTTCACCTTTTATTATTTAAACGAATATCACTTGTAAATAGAACAATTGCAACTAAAAGCTTGTCTTTCTTGAGGGATAATGCTATGAAATATATGTTCGTTTTTAGCATTATCAAATATTCCCACACTTGAGCGTTGCTTGTCCTCAAGCAATATAGTCTTGAAATACTAGAATCACTTCTTTATTCTTCACACTTTGTACATCAGTTATTTATATACGGCGGTATAAACAATGGTAGTAACGATGTGGTTTACAGTCCCACATGACTATAAAAATTTAGATCCATTAAGGAAATTGGATCTTTATGAAAACATTTGATCTTTTGAAAATTAAATCTAGTTTTTACCCTAGATAAGTTTTCCGGAATAACCCTTCACTGGTGTTTGCAAATTCTTTTTGTGGGTTTGGTGGGTTTCATATTTGAAATTTTTAGCTCAAAACTTGTGGTTTTGTGTCACCCACTTGCTAACCTTGTATTGGGAAAGCAACACGTCCAGTATACTTGCTCCGTATATTACCTTTCGATAAACTACCTTCCGGTTGTAAAGGAAAGCGTTGAACAAGCAACTGTTAAGGCAATGTCCCCTGACATGCTTTTAATTATGGTCTATAACGTGTGGACGCAATTACTATCCTTTGTAGGAGCAATAGTAAAGCTCACCCTTATAATTTTTCGGTCTGGCACAAGGTCCTGTCTTTGACCATGCTATGCAACCACCGTTCTTACGGTTGACACCCGATTTGGTTCAGGTGACCTAATGAATTCCAGGTGAATTCCTAGGATTTTACATTCAATGGTAATGAACGCATTGAAAATGGGTTTTCAGAAAACAAATCGGTTTTAATTTTTTATCAAAATATTTTCTCGTTCAAGCTCGAGTTTAGATATCATTGAATTCCATGAGTTTGAATTCTCAATCTTTAAGATCAATCTCAAGGATTGAGTAATATCAGTCTTAAAAGCTGATTTTTGATCTTTAAGGAGATTATCCTTTTTGGGGATCTGATTCATTAGTCTTATCCAGCTAATTTGCACGGTGCCCCCCCCATTGTACGAGATAAATCCTTCTCATGGTTAGGATAAATCTGACCACTTGGCGACCCTGTTTGATGCTGAGGTCCGTGGATTTCCTGCTGATTTTAGTGATGACTTTTCTAGATTTTTCGTCAACCTACAGCTGGTCTGGACGACAACTTCATGACCTAAATCAAGAAGCGCGTTTCTTTTTCGAAAGACTTTACTTCCTTTAAATGATGGAATTGATTCATCGTGTAGATCCATCTTTCTTACAGTAAATCGGGTAAAACTTTTTAGTTTAGTCCAAAACAAAAGTATTTTCAGTTATTTGTTACAGAAATATGTGACATATGTTTAAGATAACTTGGTGAATTTTCTCACACTTGGCTTTTATTTTTCCTTTTTGTTATCCTCTATTCCATTTTTAAATAAATTCTAACATTTTGGTTTGTTTCTCAATTTATGTCCTTTCCAAGGTAACAATAATTTCGGTGTTAACACCTAGTTTTATCGTTCATAAATATCTATAAACATGATTTTGAGTTCATTTAATTGAAAATTTTGAAATTTTTTTCTAGAATTGGGTAGTCAGTATATAAGACTAGGGCTGTTCTTTATTATCAGAGAGCACTAGATTCTAATACAACTACTGCTTTACTAGTATTTTTAATGGTAACCGTAACCAAGTGTTTAAGATAAAAATTTTAAAAATCCGAAAGAATTTAACCCCTTCCCACACTTAAGATCTTGCAATGCCCTCATTTGCAAGAAATCAGTAACAATTTAAATTATTGAGGGTGATTAGCGTAGAAAAATGATTAAATTTTACCAAAGTTTCCAAACATATTGTTATTTGTGTTGAATGATAAATGGTGTACATCATTTGTTCATCCCGTCTTGTCGTTATTTCACATATATTTTGCATCTTGTCGTCAAAATTAGTTGCTTTTGCTGAACTTAATGCCAGTCTTTGAAAATGCGTTGTTTTACCCTGTTGTGTACATAAGATAGACTGCAAACATATATACATATTTTTGAAGTTTGGTATATTACCCCACATTCAAAAATTATTAAAATCTAATAATAAAAGTTAGAAAATTATAAAAACTATTACAATATCAACATAAGTGCTAAATGTAGTAACATTACAAAAATAAAATAAATAAAACTAAATAAACTAGGGTTGTTACTGATACCAGTAGGGGTTCCATGCATAACCGTATGTGTTATAAAATGCTTTAGCTGGGTTATAAGTAGGATACGGTGGTTGGATCTCTATATACCAGGGAGGAAATACGGGCGTTGGAGTAGAAATATAGTTTCTACCTAAATGTTGGCAATGAGCTATGATGTGGTTTTGATGAACTTGCCAATATTCAAATGCTCAATGTCTAGCATTTTCATACTCTTGTGAAGCTATAAACCTTTGCATTTCTGTCATTTCATTTCCCCCTCCCACATTACCTGGCTGTTGATTTCTTTCAACCTGTGGATGTCTTCCATTATATTGTACTGCGGCGTTATTTCACCTCTTCAAAACCTTAGCACCATGATATACATTTAAACCAATTGTATCGTGGGGTTCTGGTTCTTCGATTAATAATCCCCCCGACTTATATTCACATCGAGATACTCAGCAATTAATGTAATAAATATACCACCTCCTATTATACTGTGCGGTCTCATCCCCCTAACCATAGCTGATAAATAATAACCCACATAATAAGGTATACTTACAGCGCTTTGTGGGTCTCGAATACACATGTGGTAAAATAAATCTTGCTCATTTACCTTTTCCTTATTTTTACCTCGCTGTGTAATCGAGTTCGCTAGAAACCTGTGAATTACTCTTAATTCAGCTCTATCAATATCAAGATAAGAGTAATTTCCCCCTTTAAATCGGTGATGGCTAGTCATTTGACTCCATACACCATGCGTATCAAAATTTTCATCAATCTTCCTACCATTTAATATCAACCCTTGACAATCGGCAGATGCTAGCTCCTCAGGCGTATATATACGTAAGGCCTGAGCCATGTCTAGTAGAGACATGTGGCGCATCGAACCTCCTAACAAAAATCTAATAAAAGTTCGATCGGTTAAAGTAGCTACCCGATCATTTATTTCTATACTACACAATAATTCTTCACACCATACTTTATATACAGGTCTACGCATGTTGAATAATCGTACCCAATCGTTAAAAGTAGAATTACCATACCTCTGTGTAAGTAATTCTCTAATCCATTCGGCCAATCCTACGGCTTCTAACGGTTCCCATTCTATTACCCTAGGTACTTCAACAGCTTTAGAATGAAGAGTGTGCAAGCTCCTTTGGTATTTTGGATAATCTATCCAACGTCTGTCTAATCTCAAGTTCGGGTGCAAATCTTCCACGTGCATATCTGAAAATGTCATAACTGGATGAGGTATATCTTGTTTGTAATAGCTATCAATATCCTGTTGTTCCGCATTCTCAGGAGGAGCAATGCGAGCTTGGGATGAAGATTCACCCCTTTCAGTCTGCAAAACACATCAAACACAATTTTTGTGCATCCAAATATGCATTAGTGTCAGCAAAATCATCAATCAAAATAATTACAATGACATGTTCAATTTATATCAAACTTATGCTCATTTTCATATTTTTATCAAATCTACACTTTTTCAAATAAGCATATACGAAAATGTTCGCCAAGTTCATAAGCATTCAACTCAAATAACATGTCAAAATAATCATTATTAGCAATTAAACAAGTTTCAAATGGCATTATCTCTCAAAAATCAAGTTCATGAATTTTAGACTTGAAAAAGCCACTTTAATTCTCAAAAATCATGTTTAGGCTCAAAGTTTGGATCATTTAACTACCTAAACATGTTACACTACTTAATTTAGCAATAATTAATGACAAAAATCTGCCATAACCTGTTTATATCAAAAAGCCCCAAATTGCTCAAGAACACAAACCCTAGATTACTCAAAATTTGAAGTTTAAGGCTTCTAATTATGTTAAATAGCATCAATCTAGATTATACAAGCATAATACATAAACAATTTAAGTATAATTACACTAAAAAGCATCAAAATCGAATTGGGTATAAATTTGTTCAAGAACACTAATTTTTCGGATTAAAGGGTGTTTTGATGTAGAAATTTACCGTTTTTCTTGAGTAATTCCTTGATAGCATCCTTCTCAACATGATTTTGTGAAAGATTTGATGAAAAACGGCCAAAAATTACGAATTTGAGAGTGTTTTTGTGTGTGTTTTTCGCAGTTTTGTGGGTGTTGGGGACTGTCTGATCTGTTCGGCCTTTTTATTTTTTTTTCTGGATTTTGCAACCTCCGTGAGTCGCGGTACTTTCCTTTTCAAACTCCGCGAGTCGCGGTGTTTGCAATTTTTTTTTTTATAAAAACCTTAACTTATAAAACAATTAATTAATTAATTTTAAAATTTTGTTTTCCTTGGTTTTTAGGACGAGGTCGTTTCGAAACAATGTCCTAGTCCGTCCCTCGACAAAATTTTAAAATTTGTCAATTTAAAGCGCGTTAAAAGCAAAGATTTTTGGGTTTTTTTTAATGTTTTTGGCATACTTTAATTCAATAAGATTAAAAATAATGATAATAAAAGTTCTCGTCCCTCCCTCGGGTAAAGCAATTTCGGTTCAACGACCTAGTCTTCAACTCACGACGAATTTTAAAAATCATATTTTTAACTTAGCGAAATAAAGTAAATTTTTGTTTTTAAATTCACATCAAACTTAAATTTAAAATGCATAAAATTAAAAATTCATATTTTTAAAAATTAAAAATTCACACCAAACTTATATTATATTTTTGTTTTTATACATACAAACTTATATTAATTTTTCAAATATTTACAATTTTAAATACGTTTACAATATTAATTTAATATTTATATATTAAATTTAAAAACAAAGTAAAAATAAAAAATCTTTTTGACTTTTATCCCACTTTAATCAATCAAATATTATCAAAAATATACGCCCCTCTTTTCGGTAAAGTAATTTCGGTTCCATAACCTAATTTAACTCATGACGAATTTTTGAAATATTTTGTGTTGATTGATTAAAGATATTTATTTCTTAAGAATAAACGTTAAATTTTGCAGTGATGTAATAAATTTTTGTATGATATCAATAATTTCGGTCGCAAGACCTAATTTCATCGAATACCAATTTAATACTTTATAGCGAACAAATTAGCGTTTATTATCAAAAGGTTAAAAATAAAAATAAAAATAAAAATAAAAACTGTACAAACTTACCTGTGAAATAGATTTCTTAGTGATATGCTCTAGCCCACTCATAAGATAGTCGGACTAATTGATTTTCCATGGCTACATAGGCGTAACCTCGAGCATTCAATGTTTTTTCTTCTAAACATATGAACGGTCCGTCTCTGCATAAAGTAACAAATTCGGTATTTGAATAGGTTTGATTATTTGAACATTTACCTTCGTGTGACCATTTTCCGCATTTGTGACATCTTTCAAGGTGTCGTGCTCTCCTTTTCGCTGCGGATTTTGATTTTTCTTTACCAAATTGTAACTTATTATCTTCGCATCTGGATTCTTTTCTTACTCCGTCCAATTTACCTCTGATTAATGATACTATTTCACTCGGAAGTGTGTCATTATTACCTTTAGTGATCAAAGCGTGTAGCATTAGACCATGGTTTAGTTCACAGGAAGTCTTCATTTCGTAAAACCTAAAAAAAAATAAAAATTCAGAATGGGGGAAGAAGACTAGTTCTTTAGGGTCTGCTAGGGAAAGACCATTCGGGTTCTATTTTCGAGCACTACACGAAAACAGAAAATCTAACTCTAACACAAATATATATTATCCTTTAAAGACTTGATTCTCCCCACACTTAGTTAGCTGTGGTGTTGAAATTGTGATTAACTTCGTTGTCAACTTCCATCGGACTATCTGTGTAATGTTTAACTCTGTGACCATTAACTTTAAATTCAATCCCATTTGAATTTATTAATTCTACTGTTTCGTATGGGAAAACTCTTTTGACTATAAATGGTCCAGACCATCTTGATTTCAATTTTCCAGAAAATAGCTTGAATCGTGAATTGAAAAGAAGAACTCTGTCTCCTTCTTTAAATTCTTTTGAACTTCTGATTCTTTTATCATGCCATTTCTTTGTTCTTTCCTTATAGATTAACGAATTTTTGTATGCTTCATGTCTTAATTCTTCTAATTCGTTTAATTGACTTAATCGTAGACGTCCAGCTTCATGTAAGTCAAGATTACATGTCTTCAAAGCCCAAAATGCTTTGTGTTCAATTTCTACTGGAAGATGACATGCTTTTCCATAAACGAGTCTAAAAGGTGTGGTTCCAATTGGAGTTTTGTAGGCTGTTCTAAAAGCCCAGAGTGCATCCTCCAATTTAATGGACCATTCCTTCGGATTTGATCCTCGGTTTTCTCTAGAATACGTTTTAAAGCTCGGTTGGTATTTTCAACTTGTCCACTTGTCTGTGGATGATAAGCGGTGGAGATTTTATGAGTTACTCCATATCTTTTGAGAACTTCCTCAAGTTGATTATTACAGAAATGAGTTCCCCGATCACTTATTAAAGCTTTGGGTGTTCCAAACCTTGCAAAAAGACGTTTTAAGAAGTTGACTACAACTCGTGCATCGTTAGTTGGGAGAGCTTGTGCTTCCGCCCATTTAGATACATAATCAATGGCAACGAGACTGTAGAGATTATTATGAGATTTTGGAAATGGACCCATAAAGTCAATACCCCAAATGTCAAATACTTCACATACTTGAATGACATTTTGTGGCATTTCATCACGTTGACTTATTTTTCCGGCCCTTTGACAAGCATCACAGGATTTGCAAAGAGGGTGTGCGTCTTTGTAAATTGTAGGCCAATAGAATCCAGCATCATAAACTTTTCTTGCTGTGAGTTGAGGCCCATAATGCCCTCCTGTTGGTCCTGTGTGACAATGGTTTAATATTTGATTGGCTTCATCTCCGAATACACATCGGCGTATTATTCCATCCGGACAACTTTTAAACAAATGTGGATCTTCCCAGAAATAGTGTTTTATATCACTGAAGAATTTCTTTCGTTTTTAGTACGATAATCCTTTTTCAAGGAATTCACATACTAAGTAGTTTGCATAGTCTGCAAACCATGGTATTTCATTATAATCTATCTTCAATAGATATTCATCAGGAAAGTTGTCTTGTATGGTCGATTCATTTAGAACTTCTAATTCGGGATTTTCAAGACGAGAAAGATGATCAGCGGCGAGATTTTCTGCTCCTCTTTTATCTCGAATTTCAATATCAAACTCTTGTAATAGTAAGATCCAACGGATTAATCATGGTTTGGCATCTTGTTTCTGTCATAACCCGTCCTTAACCATAAGAACGTGTTAGATAACGTATGATTTCATTGCGAGGTATTGACCTCTATATGCGACATTTTTAAAAAGGAAAACTGCATATATTATACATTACAAACCAAACCATTATTTTTGTTACAAGCTTTAGACAATAAAAAGATGATTATCGTTTAACGATAATCTTCGACTTACAAACTTTACAAATGATAATAACAACACGATTTCTAGCATATTTTACAACACACGTCCTCGGATATGCAGTTTTATTTTTGACACAAATATGAGTACGCATGATCCTGCTTAGATTCAACATAATGCAGCGGAAGCTTTAATTATCACCTGAGAATAAACATGTTTAAAAACGTCAACATAAAGTTGGTGAGATATAGGTTTAGTGCGCAGCAATATATATATATAGACCACAAGATTTCGTATATAAACATTTCAATAAAAATATTCTAAGTGGTTGAGCACTTGGTAACCATACTTAACATTTTCACGTCGCATATTCCCTTTAATATGAAATCTTACTACACCGTACCAAGTGTAGTCACAAAACGAAGTACTGTGCAACCGTTGAATACTGGTCGTCCAGTCCGATTGGGGTTGTCAGGCCCGATAGATCTATCAACAGGATTCGCGTTTACAATACCGCTGTAAATAACAGTTACCAAGCTACAGGGAAGTATGCCAGTGGTACAACTCAACGTAGAATATATTTTTCAGTTACTTGTGTCCATATCGTAAAACATAAAATACATGTATTCTCATCCCGAAATATTTAGAGTTTAAAAGTGGGACTATATACTCACTCTTGTCTTGATGATATATATATTTTGACTCGGTCTTCCGGTTGTTATCACGAACCTATCCATATATAATATATCAATATGTTTTCATTTTAAAACAAACGTTATATATATATATACTTGTTATACTTTTAATATTTTGAATATTTCCTTAGTCCGTAGTTAGCAGTTCGTTGTTAGTAATTCAATTTTAATGGTTCATTTTTAGATGTTTAATATACCCGCAATGAATAAATACAACCCCCAACGAAATAAATAAAACTCCCGTAAAACCCCATCATAAATGTATTGGTCGAGATTAATCTTGACCCATGGTACCGGTGTTGTCAAATGACGTGTTGCGTACATAAAGTACCGGTGTTGTCAAATGACGTGTTGCGTACAATCATGGGATCTTATGATTAATCTTCTCGTGTTGTTTACGGGTGATCCTGAACCATATAAAATTGAATTATAAGTACATATATATAAAATATCATGTTATCTTAGAAATATGTGATTTATATCATTTTTTCCAATTGATCCCGTAGTTGAAATGATCTAGGATAACCAATTTTGTTTCGGTCATAGTTTCTTCGTTACAAGTCCGTTTTCGTTGATTCAAATTGCCATCTTCTTGGATCGAGTTCTTCTTTAAGACTATGAACTGTAAATACCTTAGTTTGTATTCAAAATCATACGGCATAGGTGAAAGTTTAGTGAAACATATGAAGTTAAACATTTTGTTACAACAAAATCATTTAATGACCATTTTTCCAAAAATACTTATACTTTGAAAAACCAAGTTTTACCTTGTTAAATTAGCATATACATAAGTTATATTACAGGTCTTGAAGTATTTTAAAAGTTAAGTTAGAAGGATCTATTTAGTTTGCAAACAAGTTTGAAAACATTCAAACTATGTTCTTGTTGTTAAACTTTTGTACCACAAAATAAGATAGCTATATATATATGAATCGAATAAGGTTATGAACATAGATTCTACCTCAAGTTCCTTGGATAAGTTTGCTATAAAAGAGGAGTAAGAAGCTAGAATCAAAAGGGTGATAGAAGTGGATGAAAGATTGGAAGTAAGTTGGTGTTCTTGGAGGGTTTTCTTGAAGTGTTTTTGTATGGTTTTCTTATGGTGTTTTAGTATGGTTTTTGGAGCTAGATCTTTATGGAACTTTGCTGGATTGTTATGGAGTTTAGAGAGTAAGAAAGAGTGTGTGTTTTTAGTTAAGAGATTGAAGTAAAAATGAATCAAAAATGATGTTACATATATACTCCTAAAAATGTGATCTTTAAGGATAACATGACAAAATTTTAGTTTGTATTTTTGTAATTAGTCTTGCAATGATTCAAAAGTAATTACCTTATACATAAGGCATGAATAAGGGCTGGTTAGGTGGTGATTTGATGTGTATATACCAATAGTAAATACGTATAGAAGCTTGGTATGATACGAGTACAAATACTCTAGGTATACGTATAGAAATTTTGTGAAAAATGGAATGAGGATTCAAATATAGCTATCTTTTGTGAATACACTTATATGATTTTATGTATTTAAGTTCTTAAAAGTGATTAAATACATTACTTATACAATATATGTATAAACATTATATGTCTTAAGTATTTATGTCAAATAACGTTACGTATAGTTATCGTTTTGAAAACTTAAGTTAGTAGTTTCAAAATACACATATAACTTGTTGTTATTAATATAAAATGAGGTATTAAAACATTCCTTAATCATGTTAAATATGTATATATACATATATATACACAAACGTATAATTATCATATATTGTATGGTTCGTGATATCATCGGTCAAACTAGACGGTCAAACGTTGTGTAAAACTCTTTTCGGAAATATCAGTCTCGACAATTTGGATTGCTTATCATGTTGGCAAGGTTTAAATTATGTAAATATTAATCTTATAAGTATAGAATGATCGAAAAAGTGCGGGTCGTTACATTACCTCCCCGTTAAATAAATTTCGTCCCGAAATTTTAAAATTGTACCTATTTTGCGTCATCGAGAAACAAATGCGGATACTTTCGTTTCATCTGATCCTCTCGTTCCCAAGTAAACTCGGGACCTCTTCTAGCATTCCAACGAACCTTAACAATCGGTATATTACTCTGTTTGAGCTGTTTAACTTCACGGTCCATGATTTCGATTGGTTCTTCGACGAATTGTAGTTTCTCGTCGACATGAATTTCTTCAAGAGGAATGGTGAGGTCTTCCTTTGCAAGACACTTCTTAAGGTTTGAGACGTGAAAGGTATTATGTACTCCGGCGAGTTGTTGCGGTAACTCGAGTCGATAAGCTACCGGTCCAATGCGTTCGATGATCTTGAACGGGCCTACATATCTTGGGTTCAGTTTACCCCTTTTGCCGAAACGTATTACACCTTTCCAAGGTGACACCTTTAGCATAACCATGTCCCCGACCTGAAACTCTAATGGTTTCCTTCGAACATCGGCGTAGCTCTTTTGGCGACTGCGGGCTGTTTTTAATCTCTCCTTGATTTGCACTATCTTCTCAGTCGTTTCATGTATGATCTCGGGACCAGTTAATTGTCGATCTCCTACTTCATTCCAACAGATAGGAGATCTACACTTCCTTCCGTACAATGCTTCGAATGGCGCAGCTCCAATGCTCGCATGATAACTATTATTATACGAGAATTCTGCTAACGGTAGATATTTATCCCATCCGTTTCCAAAATTGATCACACATGCCCTGAGCATGTCTTCGAGAGTCTGAATCGTTCTTTCACTCTGTCCATCGGTTTGTGGATGATATGCGGTACTCATATCCAACCGAGTTCCTAGTGCCTCCTGTAGTGATTGCCAGAATTTTGAGGTAAATCTACTATCACGATCGGATATAATGGAAATAGGTATTCCATGCCTTGAAACAACTTCCTTTATATACAATCGTAATAGTTTCTCCATTCTATCCGTTTCCTTTATAGGCAAGAAATGTGCAGACTTGGTGAGACGATCAACAATCACCCAAATGGTGTCGTATCCCCAGGCAGTCTTTGGTAACTTCGTGATGAAATCCATGGTAATACCGTCCCATTTCCATTCTGGAATTTCTGGTTGTTGAAGTAACCCTGACGGCTTCTGGTGTTCTGCTTTAACCTTGGAACAAGTTAAACATTCCCCAACATATGTTGCAACGTCTGTCTTCAAATTAGGCTACCAATAATGCGTCTTAAGATCTTGGTACATCTTTCCAACTCCAGGATGTATCGAATATCTTGTCTTATGTGCCTCGTTCAATATCAACTTCCTTAATCCACCCAACTTCGGTACCCAAATACGATTTGCAAAATATCGAATTCCATCTTCCCGCATAACGAGTTGCTTCTCATACTTCTTCATTATTTCATTTCCTATATTTTCTTTAGTAAGTGCTTCTCGTTGAACTTCTTTGATTTGTGAGTTGAGATTCATGCGAATTTTTATGTTCATCGCTCGTACTCGAATTGGTTCTCGTTCCTTTCTGCTTAGTGCGTCAGCCACCACGTTCGCTTTCCCGGGATGATAACGAATTTCACAATCATAGTCGTTTATTAACTCGACCCACCTACGTTGCCTCATGTTCAATTGTTTCTGATCAAAAATATGTTGAAGGCTTTTATGATCAGTAAACACAGTGAATTTAACCCCATACAAGTAGTGTCTCCACATCTTCAATGCAAACATGACTGCTCCCAATTCTAGATCATGCGTCGTATAATTTCGCTCGTGAATCTTCAATTGTCGGGATGAGAATGCAATAACTTTCTTCCGTTGCATAAGAACACAACCAAAACCTTGTCGCGAAGCGTCACAATATATTTCAAAATCATCGTTCCCTTCAGGTAACGATAAAATAGGCGCCGTAGTTAGCTTCTTCTTCAATAATTGAAATGCGTTCTCCTGCTCCGAGGTCCATTCGTATTTCTTCCCTTTTTGCGTTAACGCTGTCAACGGTTTAGCTATTCGGGAAAAATCTTGAATAAACCTTCTATAATAACCGGCTAAACCCAAAAATTGGCGTATCTGCATTGGTGTCTTAGGAGTCTCCCATTTTTCAATAGCTTCAGTTTTTGCTGGATCAACCTGAATTCCTTCGCTATTAACAACATGGCCAAGAAATTGCACTTCTTTCAACCAAAAAGCACACTTAGAAAATTTAGCATATAGCTGTTCTTTTCTTAACAACTCCAATATCAACCTTAAATGCTCTTCATGCTCTTGCTCACTCTTGGAATAGATAAGAATATCATCAATGAAAACGATAACAAACTTATCTAAATACGGACTACAAACTCGATTCATGAGGTCCATGAATACAGCTGGCGCATTCGTCAATCCAAACGGCATGACTAAAAATTCGTAATGGCCGTAGCGTGTCCGAAAAGCAGTTTTCGGAATGTCCTCTTCTTTGACGCGTAGTTGATGATAGCCCGATCTTAAGTCGATTTTCGAATACATACATGATCCTTGCAATTGATCAAATAAGTCATCAATTCTCGGTAGTGGATACCGATTCTTGATAGTTAACTTATTTAATTCACGATAATCTATACACATCCTGAAAGATCCATCTTTCTTCTTAACAAACAAAATTGGAGCTCCCCACGGTGAAGTACTTGGTCGTATAAATCCGCGGTCCAGTAATTCTTTTAACTGACTTTGAAGTTCTTTTAACTCGGACGGTGCAAGTCTATATGGAGCACGAGCCACTGGTGCAGCTCCTGGTACTAAATCTATTTGAAATTCTACCGATCTAAATGGAGGTAATCCCGGCAATTCTTCCGGAAAAACTTCGGGAAAATCTCTTGCCACAGGCACGTCATTGATGCACTTCTCTTCCTTTTCGACTTTATTAACATGTGCTAAAATAGCGTAACATCCCTTTTCTAAACACTTTTTGGCTTTCAAACAGCTAATGAGTTTTAGCTTTGAATCACCCTTCTCTCCGTAAATCATCACCGACATTTTATCCTTACCAGGAATACGAATTGCCTTCTTGGCACAAACAACTTCCGCTCCTACTTTGGACATCCAGTCCATGCCGACTATTACATCAAAACTTCCTAATTCTACGGGTATCAAATCAATCTTAAATGTTTCTCCGGCTAAATTTATCTTACAATCACGACAAATTTTATCGGCTTTAATTAGTTTACCATTAGCTAACTCAATCATGTACTTAGCATCTAGAGGTAATGATGAACAATTCAATTTAGTGTAAAAATTTATACACACGTAACTTCTATCGGCGCCAGTATCAAATAAAATAGATGCTGATAAGTTATTAATGGTAAACGTACCCGTAACAAGTTCCGGGTCTTCTCGTGCCTCTCTAGCATTAATAACAAACGCTCTTCCACGTGCAGGTCCGCCATTCTGATTCGGGCACTGGCTCTTATAATGACCTTGTTTTCCACACCCAAAACAAGTAATGTTAGCCAAAGCAGTTCTATTTGCGTTGGTGGCAGGAGTCTTGTTACCATTTGCATTTGTAACGAGAGCCTTACAATCTTCAGCAAGATGTCCCTGTCTATTGCATTTAGTGCACAACACACTACAGTAACCAAAATGATGTTTGTGACAACGGTTGCATAAAGGACTTTGTCCTTTGTAACCAAAGCCTGAACCGCTACCCGCACCTTTCGTGGTTTCTTGTTTCTTATAAGGTTGTTGTTGGTTACCTCGATCATAACCTCCATTCCACTTTTTCTTGTTCCCCAATACCTTCACCTCAGTATTGAATGCTTTCTTGTCCAAAATGACCTGATCCATTAGCTCGTTCGCCATGGTTATAGCTTCATGAATTGTTTTAGGTTTCGATGCTGTAACGTTTGCCTTGACCTTTTTGGGCAAACCACCTTTGTACATTTCAATCTTCCGTGCTTCGGTTGGAACCAATTCAGGACATAGTAAAACCAATTCCATGAATCGCTGATTGTAGTTGGTGATTTCAGTACCAACCACCTTCAAACTTCGTAACTCATCTTCTAACTTAATAACCTCATTCCTTGGACAATACTCGGTGATTATCATTGCTTTGAATTCTTCCCATGGAGTATCATAAGCTACATCTCCTCCTACCGCCTTCACATAATTCTTCCACCATGTGAGTGCACTATCTTGTAAAGTGCACGATGCAAACTTGGTCATGTCTTTTTCATCACAACCACTGATTTTAAACACCGTCTCCATCTTTTCTATCCATCGGGTTAAACCGATCGGTCCTTCCGTTCCACTGAATGATGATGGCTTGCAAGCTTGAAAAGTCTTGTAAGTACATCCTACACGAGGATTTGGATTAACTGCAGCAGCTCTTGCAGCTTCGACCCATAACATTCTATCGTTCACTCGTTGATTGATGAGTTCCTCGAGTTCTTGTTCCGTCATTCGATTCAATCGCGCCATTTCCTAATGAAAAAAAAATAATTATTCACATGGATTATTATAGATGTAGTGTGTATTTATAGTACATTATAGCTTGTTAATAATATGAACCAGGTATTATTATAAAAGCCTTTTCTTCTTATTAGCGTTTTATAATTATATCTTGGGTAGTACCTACCCGTTAATGTTCATACTTAAAAGCTTAGTACAGAACCAATTACTACAATCTAAATAATACTTAACCATGGAAAATTATTGCATTTCATACTTCGCTATTTTACATATGCTTATCTTACATCGAACATTAAGCAAACCACACTATTAATATTATACAAAACATTATTCGGTTCCATGGTTTGACACAGCAGCGCATCGTTTGATCTATTTTCTAGGACGTTTAGACACAAAGATTTGCTTAACGCTTATCCTAACTGTCTGCCTATATTTTGGCTGTGGGACTGAAGAACTGGATGCTGGGACAGAACGAATAGGAATAGCGGGGATAGGGGTGGTAGTGTTGAGTGGAATTGGTGCCACATCATTCTCATTAAACTCGGGATTTGGATTTTCTAATTCATTAGCCTTTCGTTTCTTTCCTAGTTCGAACTCGTCTTTTGTAATTTCCTGTATTTCTTCCTCGGGTTCACTTTCCTCCTCGGGTTCACTTTCCTCCTCGGGTTCACTTTCCTCCTCGGGTTCACTTTCCTCCTCGGGTTCACTTTCCTCCTCGGGTTCACTTTCCTCCTCGGGTTCACTTTCCGGGTTCTCTATAGTTGGTTCATCCGGAATTTGTGAGTCTTCCCCAAAGATATTATTTTCGTCATCGGATAGGTTAATGACTGGAACACCATCTGAAGATTCTGGTTCGGAGTCGCTGAATGTGATAACAAGTTTTGAGCCCGACATCTATCATACAACAACTAACCCATTAGTACTTACATAATATTTACATATAAATTTTTAACCAACAGTGATAAGCAATGGTTTTTTTTTTTAAATCAGACCCGGTCAAAGTCCAGACTTACTAATGTATCCTAACGACTTCTCGGTTAGACACACTAATGCAAACCTGGTTCGCTAAGACCAACGCTCTGATACCACATGTCATAACCCGTCCTTAACCATAAGAACGTGTTAGATAACGTATGATTTCATTGCGAGGTATTGACCTCTATATGCGACATTTTTAAAAAGGAAAACTGCATATATTATACATTACAAACCAAACCATTATTTTTGTTACAAGCTTTAGACAATAAAAAGATGATTATCGTTTAACGATAATCTTCGACTTACAAACTTTACAAATGATAATAACAACACGATTTCTAGCATATTTTACAACACACGTCCTCGGATATGCAGTTTTATTTTTGACACAAATATGAGTACGCATGATCCTGCTTAGATTCAACATAATGCAGCGGAAGCTTTAATTATCACCTGAGAATAAACATGTTTAAAAACGTCAACATAAAGTTGGTGAGATATAGGTTTAGTGCGCAGCAATATATATATATAGACCACAAGATTTCGTATATAAACATTTCAATAAAAATATTCTAAGTGGTTGAGCACTTGGTAACCATACTTAACATTTTCACGTCGCATATTCCCTTTAATATGAAATCTTACTACACCGTACCAAGTGTAGTCACAAAACGAAGTACTGTGCAACCGTTGAATACTGGTCGTCCAGTCCGATTGGGGTTGTCAGGCCCGATAGATCTATCAACAGGATTCGCGTTTACAATACCGCTGTAAATAACAGTTACCAAGCTACAGGGAAGTATGCCAGTGGTACAACTCAACGTAGAATATATTTTTCAGTTACTTGTGTCCATATCGTAAAACATAAAATACATGTATTCTCATCCCGAAATATTTAGAGTTTAAAAGTGGGACTATATACTCACTCTTGTCTTGATGATATATATATTTTGACTCGGTCTTCCGGTTGTTATCACGAACCTATCCATATATAATATATCAATATGTTTTCATTTTAAAACAAACGTTATATATATATATACTTGTTATACTTTTAATATTTTGAATATTTCCTTAGTCCGTAGTTAGCAGTTCGTTGTTAGTAATTCAATTTTAATGGTTCATTTTTAGATGTTTAATATACCCGCAATGAATAAATACAACCCCCAACGAAATAAATAAAACTCCCGTAAAACCCCATCATAAATGTATTGGTCGAGATTAATCTTGACCCATGGTACCGGTGTTGTCAAATGACGTGTTGCGTACATAAAGTACCGGTGTTGTCAAATGACGTGTTGCGTACAATCATGGGATCTTATGATTAATCTTCTCGTGTTGTTTACGGGTGATCCTGAACCATATAAAATTGAATTATAAGTACATATATATAAAATATCATGTTATCTTAGAAATATGTGATTTATATCATTTTTTCCAATTGATCCCGTAGTTGAAATGATCTAGGATAACCAATTTTGTTTCGGTCATAGTTTCTTCGTTACAAGTCCGTTTTCGTTGATTCAAATTGCCATCTTCTTGGATCGAGTTCTTCTTTAAGACTATGAACTGTAAATACCTTAGTTTGTATTCAAAATCATACGGCATAGGTGAAAGTTTAGTGAAACATATGAAGTTAAACATTTTGTTACAACAAAATCATTTAATGACCATTTTTCCAAAAATACTTATACTTTGAAAAACCAAGTTTTACCTTGTTAAATTAGCATATACATAAGTTATATTACAGGTCTTGAAGTATTTTAAAAGTTAAGTTAGAAGGATCTATTTAGTTTGCAAACAAGTTTGAAAACATTCAAACTATGTTCTTGTTGTTAAACTTTTGTACCACAAAATAAGATAGCTATATATATATGAATCGAATAAGGTTATGAACATAGATTCTACCTCAAGTTCCTTGGATAAGTTTGCTGTAAAAGAGGAGTAAGAAGCTAGAATCAAAAGGGTGATAGAAGTGGATGAAAGATTGGAAGTAAGTTGGTGTTCTTGGAGGGTTTTCTTGAAGTGTTTTTGTATGGTTTTCTTATGGTGTTTTAGTATGGTTTTTGGAGCTAGATCTTTATGGAACTTTGCTGGATTGTTATGGAGTTTAGAGAGTAAGAAAGAGTGTGTGTTTTTAGTTAAGAGATTGAAGTAAAAATGAATCAAAAATGATGTTACATATATACTCCTAAAAATGTGATCTTTAAGGATAACATGACAAAATTTTAGTTTGTATTTTTGTAATTAGTCTTGCAATGATTCAAAAGTAATTACCTTATACATAAGGCATGAATAAGGGCTGGTTAGGTGGTGATTTGATGTGTATATACCAATAGTAAATACGTATAGAAGCTTGGTATGATACGAGTACAAATACTCTAGGTATACGTATAGAAATTTTGTGAAAAATGGAATGAGGATTCAAATATAGCTATCTTTTGTGAATACACTTATATGATTTTATGTATTTAAGTTCTTAAAAGTGATTAAATACATTACTTATACAATATATGTATAAACATTATATGTCTTAAGTATTTATGTCAAATAACGTTACGTATAGTTATCGTTTTGAAAACTTAAGTTAGTAGTTTCAAAATACACATATAACTTGTTGTTATTAATATAAAATGAGGTATTAAAACATTCCTTAATCATGTTAAATATGTATATATACATATATATACACAAACGTATAATTATCATATATTGTATGGTTCGTGATATCATCGGTCAAACTAGACGGTCAAACGTTGTGTAAAACTCTTTTCGGAAATATCAGTCTCGACAATTTGGATTGCTTATCATGTTGGCAAGGTTTAAATTATGTAAATATTAATCTTATAAGTATAGAATGATCGAAAAAGTGCGGGTCGTTACAGTTTCGAAAATAGGTATCTAAGAGCAGAATGGTCGGTATAGACCACCGTTTTTGCTAGAACGAGATATGAACGAAATTTGTCAAAAGCAAAGACAATAACAAGGAGTTCTTTTTCAGTAGTTGTGTAGTTCGTTTGTGCTCCTTGTAACGTCTTACTAGCATAATATATAGGTTGAAATCATTTTTCAATCCTTTGTCCTAAAACGGCTCCCATTGCAAAATCACTTGCATCGCACATTAGTTCAAACGGTAGATTCCAATTTGGTGTTATCATGATCGGTGCATTAGTGAGTTTCTCTTTAAGAATATTAAAAGATTTGATACATTCATCTGAAAAGATGAATGGAGCATCCTTTTCTAGGAGTTTATTCATAGGAGTGGCAATTTTAGAAAAATCTTTTATGAAACGTCGGTAAAAACCGGCATGCCCTAGAAAACTCCTAACTCCTCTAACATTGGTGGGATGTGGAAGTTTAGCAATTACATCTACTTTAGCTCTATCCACTTCAATTCCTTCCTTTGAAATTTTATGTCCAAGAACGATGCCTTCTTTAACCATGAAATGACATTTCTCCCAATTAAGTACTAGATTTGATTGTTCGCATCTAATAAGCATTCGTTCAAGATTAACTAGACATGTTTCAAAAGTATCACCGAAGACTGAAAAGTCATCCATGAAAACTTCCATGCATTCTTCTATCATGTCGTGAAAAATCGCCATCATACACCTTTGAAAGGTTGCAGAGGCGTTGCAAAGTCCAAATGGCATGCGTTTGTAAGCAAAAGTACCATAAGGGCACGTGAATGTGGTTTCTCTTGGTCCTCGGGTGCTATTGGAATTTGAAAATATCCTGAAAAACCATCTAGAAAACAATAGTAACTGTTTCCGGCTAATCTTTCCAACATTTGATCAATGAAAGGTAAGGGAAAGTGATCTTTTCTGGTGGCGTCATTTAATTTTCTATAATCAATACATACACGCCATCCTGTTACAGTCCTAGTAGGAATATGCTCATTTTTCTCATTTGTAATGACAGTCATGCCACCCTTCTTAGGTACGCATTGAACTAGGCTTACCCATGGACTATCAGAGATTGGATAAATTAAACCTGCATCAAGCAATTTAATAATTTCTTTCTTAACTACATCTTGCATATTAGGATTTAGTCTTCGTTGGCGTTGCACATACGTTTTATGACCTTCTTCCATAAGGATTTTATGTGTGCAATATGAAGGACTTATTCCTTTAATATCATGAATCTTCCATGCAATGGCTGGTTTATGAGCTTTCAACACAGAAATGAGTTGTAATTTCTCATTTTCAGTAAGAGAAGACGATATTATTACAGGTAATTCAGATTCACCATGTAAATAAGCGTATTCCAAATGGTTTGGAAGTGGCTTTAACTCTAATGTCGGTGGTTCTTCTATCGATGATTTATATCGATATCTGTCTTCTTCTTTTAGCATTTGAATTTCTTCTGTTGTTGGTTCATATCCATTAGCTATTAGTGTAGCTAACATTTCAGTTTCATCAATTGGTTCAGTTCCTTCTCCTAAAGAACATTCTCCTGTTCCTTGTAATTCTGGAAATTCTTCTAACAATTCTGCATGTGAATCTATAGTTTGAATATAATAACATATATCATCTGTAGATTGCGGTTGTTGCATTGCTCTATCAACTGAAAAGGTAACACTCTCGTCCTCTATACTTAGGGTCAGTTTCTTACCAAACACGTCTATCATTGCTTTAGCCGTGTTTAAGAATGGTCTTCCTAATATGAGAGGAACTTGAGAATCTTCTTCCATGTCCAGAACAACAAAATCTACTGGAAATACTAAAGTACCAACTTTAACTAGCATGTTCTCCATTATCCCTCTAGGATATTTTATTGATCGACCGGCTAGTTGTATACTTATTCGTGTTGGTTTCAATTCTCCAAGGTGTAGTTTAGTGTATAGTGAATACGGCATTAAATTTATACTAGCACCTAAATCTACCAATGCTTCTATTGAACTAAGACTACCCAGAAAACATGGAATTGTGAAACTTCCTGGATCAGATAGTTTTTCTGGTATCTTATTCAACAGAACTGCTGAACAATTAGCATTCATAGTAACAGCCGAGAGTTCTTCCATTTTCTTTCTATTTGTGATTAAATCTTTCAGAAATTTAGCATATCTAGGCATTCCTGAAATTACATCAATGAAAGGAAGATTTACATTTATCTGTTTAAACATATCCAAGAATTTGGATTGCTCGGCTTCAAGTTTCTCTTTTTTCATTTTACTCAGGTAAGGAAGTGGTGGTTGGTATGGTTTAACATAAGGTTTAGCCTTAACTGTGTTATCTTCATTAACCTTTTTAACTACCGATTCTTTTTCCTTATCTTGTTCAGGTTGTGGTTCTTGTGGAGTAGGAATAGCTTTCTCAGAAATTACAGGTATTTCAGGTGGTTTAAGTGTTGTACCACTTCTTGTGGTAATGGCTTTAGCTGTTTCATTCCGGGGGTTAGCATTTGTATCACTAGGTAAACTTCCCGGTTTTCTTTCACCTATTAACCTTGCTAGGTTACTTACTTCTTATTCCAAATTTTGAATAGAAGCTTGTTGATTTCTAAATGCTTGAGCATTTTGTTCATTGGTTTGTTTCTGAGATGTGAAAAACTGCGTTTGAGTTTCAACTAGCTTCGTCATCATATCTTCTAAATTCGGCTTTTTATCATCGGTTTGTGGTGGTTTGTTTTGAAAATTAGGTCTTTGTTGATTGTAAGTATTATTAGATACTTGTTGATTACTAGGACCTTGTTGGTTGTTGTATGGAACATTTCGGTTATAATTCTGGTTTTGATTGTAAATCGGTCTTGACGGTTGATAATTATTCTGATAATTATTTCCAGGCCTTTGGTTTATGTATGAAACATTCTCTCTTTGTTCCATTGTTAGTTCAATACTGAGACAATCTTTTGTCAAATATGGTCCTCCACACTGCTCACAACTAATTCGTATTGAGTGAATATCTTTAGTCATCTTTTCCATTCGTCTCTCGACAGCATCTATCTTTGCAGAAATGGAATCTAAGTCATGGCTAGAATCGGCTCTAGCTGCTTTAGATGATCTAACGATATCTTTTTTTTGGTGCCACTCATGTGAGTGGGAAGCAGTGTTATCAATAATTTTATAAGCATCAGTTTCGGTTTTCTTCATAATGGAACCACCAGCTGCTATATCGATGTCTTTTCTTGTAGTGATGTCGCATCCTTGGTAGAATATTTGTACTATTTGACAGGTGTCTAAACCATGTTGCGGACATCCTCTCAATAACTTTCCAAATCTTGTCCATGCCTCATATAGAGTTTCATTTGGTTTCTGTGTGAACGTAACAATTTCTCCTTGAAGTCTTACGGCTTTAGACGCCGGAAAGAATTGTTTAAGAAATTTTTCAACTAAAACGTCCCATGTATCAATCGCCCCTTCAGGTAACGATTCCAACCAATCTTTGGCTTCTCCCTTTAAAGTCCAGGGAAATAACATGAGATATATCTGTTCATCCTCAACTTCTCTTATTTTAAATAGTGTGCCGATTCTATTAAAGGTACGAAGATGTTCATTTGGATCTTCCTTCGGCGCACCACTAAATTGACATTGATTAGTAACCATGTGTAGAATTTGTCCTTTGATTTCATAATCTGGCGCATTAATGTCTGGATGAGTAATTGCGTGACCTTGGCCAGTGCGTTTAGCTCTCATTCGGTCTTCCATACTTAAAGGTTCCAGATTCTCTATGATTGAATTTGTTGAATCTGAATCACTAGAGGATTCTGATTTAATGGTTCGTTCCTCAACAATCTCTGTTTGAATGATTGGTGGTTCCGGAGGAAAAATTAATGGTTCAGGATCTATGAATTGTCCCTGAATATTCTCCGGATTCTCAATTGTGAGGTCGGGTTCAAAAAATGGATTATCGGAAATTTGAATTGGAGTACTTGGTCGACTGGATGACGATTCTAAAGAAAAATCAACGGCGGTAATATTAGCTAGATATCTTGATCTGGTTACAGGTGGTGAACGTACAAAAGGTGGTGAACGTCTTGCTCGGTGCATTCACTGAATGTCCTATTAGTTTTTAAAAGGAAAGAAAAATTATATAAGTTATCCAATTAATAGACTTTTCTGATTTTGCCCACGTTTCGAATAGCCAAAAGATGCAGCAGAGGGGCAGGATTCGTTTGGTCTCAATATAATTGAGTACTGTTTGGCTCCAATAACCCGGTCCACGTACAAATCCAACTATTACTACGAACCAGAAAATTTTGATGTCTATCAATTTAACCACTTAAAATAAATTTTCGTAATTTAAAGAAATATAGAGAAGAAGTAGAATAAAAATCTATGTCCTAAAACTAGAATGGCGAGAAATAAGAAAGAAAAAGAGCGCGTCGAAAAAGGTCGAAAAAGAAAAGGGTTGAAAAATAAAAGGCGTCGAAAAAGAAAAAAATGACTATAAAACTTTAAAACACTCGACTAACCCAACCTTATTACTATCACTAACTTAAAATTAAAATTGCAAATTGAGATTACTAATTGGAGTGATAATTGATACATAGGTAAAAGGCGTCGCAAAATTCTAAAGCACCTAGATCTTAGTCTAAAGAAAAAGCGCTTAAGGGATTTTACGGCAAAGCTTAAAAATCTAGAAGTAAAAATAACTATGGCAAAAACTATGGATTAAAACTAAATATGAGCGAAAAATATAAAAAATTACGCTAAAACAATTAAAAAGGGACAAAATATAAAAATATACTAAAAGTTGTAAAAAGTGCAATTTTTATAAAAATATTATTTTTATATTATTTATTTATAAAAACTATTAATTTTACAATTTAATTAAACTAATTAAACTAAATATATAAAATAATTAAAACTAAACTAAATTAATTAATTAACAAAACCTAATTAGGGTTATTAAATAAATAATAATAATAATTACACGTAATTAATGCGAAATTAGGGTTTCTGTCAGGCGCGTCAGGGTAGCTCTGCGAGTTGCGGTGCCACGTACCAGAAAACCCCGCGAGTCGCGGAGGTTAAATTTTAAATGCACAAATATCGTTCGACAGGTTCTGTAGTTTTTTTTTTAAATTATATTTTTCTATTTTTCTGTTTTTAATAATTATATAAAATATAATAAATAAAAACTTATATTTTAAAAACTAAAATAAAAATAGAAATACTTTATAATTTTATAAAAATCTTAAAAATAGATTTATATATATATATATTTTCGGTGTTTTTTTATGTTTTAAATAAAAACAAAATATTTAAATAAAACTTATACTTTTATAAAATAAAAATAAAGAAACTTTATAAAACTTAAATATTTAACAAACTCTTAAAAATATATAAATTTTTTTTTTCTTTTTATATTTTTGAATTTTTAAAACGTATTTTTACAAAAGCGTAATTTTTTTTTATAAAAGTAAACTAAAAATATTTTTTTTTATATTTAGCGTTGCGCTTCCGGCTTTTAAGCTAGATTTTTGTTCCCCAGCAGCGGCGCCAAAAATACTTGATGTGCGCAGAGGTGTATATAAAATAGCTTATATTTTACAAGGAAATACTATTAAATACGATACAATTTTACACAAGATATTTATTTATTTATAGAATGGATATACTTAAACTTTGCTACAACACTTATAGGCAGTGTACCTAATCGTACAGTAGTGTAGTTTTTAGTAAGTCCGGTTCGTTCCACAGGGAAAAATCTTTAAACAAAGCTTAACGCTATATTAGTTTTAATTTATAAAAATACAAATATATAAATAAGTAATATTATTATTATAAAGGGGGTTTTTACCGTTTAATGACCGGTTTGTCGATTTTAAAAACTTTAGTCGCAGTTAAAACCTAATGTAAAATAATAAAAATAAATATAACTTAATTTAAAGCGTAAAGTAAATAACGATAAGGAAATTGCGATAAATAAAAGTGCGATGAAATAAAATACAATAATTAAAAAGTGCGTTAATTAAAAGTGCAATTAAATACAATGACAATAAATAAAAGTGCGATAATTAGAAGTGCAATTAAATATAAAATAAAGGAAATTAAATATGAAATAAAATAATTATGCTTATTTAAACTTCCGTAATCATGATGTTTGACGTGTTGATTTTAGTTTTATGCCCATGGGTTAATTGTCCTTTGTCCTGGATTATTTAATATGTCCGTCTGGTTTTTGTCCATAACAGTCCATCAGTCATAAATATAACGTGCGAGTATCCTCGTTAAATTATCCTTATACCCGAAGTCAAATATTCCAAGTAATTGGGGACTTGAACTGTAACAAGATTTTAATACTTTATTTAATAATTACACCAGGTTATCGACTGCGTGTAACCCAAGGTTTTAATACTTTATTATCAATTATGCCAAGTGTCCTTGTACATAATTTCACCCCTGTTTTAATAATTCTAGTGGCTATTAATCCATTTCCGTGTCCGGTTAAATGAACGATTATTCGTACATATAAATACCCCGCCCATCGTGTCCGATTGAGTGTATATGGTTATTTATAGGGACGTCCAATTGTAAATCTTTATATTAAAATTAATAAACTATCATTTAGTTAAACAAATATAAAGCCCATTAATAGCCCATAGTCTAATTTCCACAAGTGTCGTTCTTTTGTCCAAACCCCAATTATGGTACAAAGCCCAATTACCCAATTTTAGTAATTAGCCCAACATCATGATTACTTCGGTATTAAATAAGCATAATAATAATTTAGCTACGAGACATTAATGTAAAAAGGTTGAACATAACTTACAATGAGTAAAAATAGCGTAGCGTTACACGAACAGAATTTTGACTTACACCCTTACAATATTCGCTAACATACCCTTATTGTTAGAAATTAAAATTAAAATTAAAATTAAAATATAAATTATATATATATATATATATATATATATATATATATATATATATATATATATATATATATATATATTCTTTTGATGAGAGAAGAAGAAAAAGGATATTTAAAACGTCGAATTGCGCTGGATTTTATAGGCATTTTTGTCCAGGGAGGCTCCGCGAGTCGCGGCCTTTTTGGCCTTCAAACTCCGCAACTCGCGGAGTTTGTTTCTACAGCTCATCTCATTTTGGAACCTTTCTTGCTGACGGTTTTAATATATAAATATAATATATATATAATTTATATAATTAATTATATATTATATTATATTTATATACATAGTTAACTTGTAATTTTTAGTCCGTTGCGTCGAGCATTGAGAGTTGACTCTGGTCCCGGTTCCGGATTTTCAAACGTCCTTGCGTACAATTTAATATCTTGTACTCTTGTAATTTCGAGACGTTTCTTATCAATAATTGGAACCTCTTTGATTGTATTTTGTACTTTTGAGCTTTTTGGTCGTTTGCATCTTCAATTCGTCGAATCTGTCTTTTGTCTTCACCTTTTATTATTTAAACGAATATCACTTGTAAATAGAACAATTGCAACTAAAAGCTTGTCTTTCTTGAGGGATAATGCTATGAAATATATGTTCGTTTTTAGCATTATCAGTAACATTCAATTGTCATTCGATTAATATTAAGCAAGTCAAATTTAAACTCATATGATTTTAAAATAAACGGTTAGCCGAAAATGAGTTTTATAAATTTTAGGCTTATTAATAATATATTTAGAAGTTGTTTGTCAAATTTTAAAAACTTTTTATATTTTACTTGGGGGTTGGGAGTGAATAATTAATGTAATTTTTATTTAATAATTTATGATTGAATTTTATACCATAATGACCAAAATAAACAAACATAGTTAATTTAAAAATATGGGATTTTTCTGAACACTTTTATCCGCCACTGATTTCGCACGATACACAGTCCGTGGAAACTGTCGGTATAAGCATCCAAGAAATGTGGCTGCTGTAGTGACCCGAACTTTTCCATGTTTATATATATTAACTGAGATTGATATTTACATGATTAAATGTTTCCAACATGTTAAGCAATCAAACTTGTTAAGACTTGATTAATTGAAATATGTTTCATATAGACAATTGACCACCCAAGTTGACCGGTGATTCACGAACGTTAAAACTTGTAAAAACTATATGATGACATATATATGGATATATATATAGTTAACATGATACTATGATAAGTAAACATATCATTAAGTATATTAACAATGAACTACATATGTAAAAACAAGACTACTAACTTAATGATTTTTAAACGAGACATATATGCAGTGTTGTAAATCTCCCGAGATCTCCTCGAGATCTCCTCCGAGATCTCCTCCGAGATCTTGTTTTTAGAAGGCAACCGAGACGAGATGTTCATCTCCCGAGATTTCTCGGTCTACGGGGTCAAACTTAGTCAAAGCCATGATTTCTCGGATTTACTTGCTAATTTGTAAGATTTTCTTGTAAAATTCGTAATTTCTAAGATTTTAACGCTCATTTCTCGGATTTTTTTGTAAAATTTCGTAAAAACGTATATAAATATACATATATTTATGTTTTTATGTATATTTTTATTAAAAAAACTATAAATTCAACGTAAGTCAACGTCCGAGATCTCCCCGAGATTATTCTGAGATGCCGAGATCTCCCTAAAAAATTTCAAACGAGATCTCCCCGAGATCCGAATTCTCCAACCTTGCATATATGTAACGATTATCGTTGTAAAGACATTTAATGTATATATATCATATTAAGAGATATTCATACATGATAATATCATGATAATATAATAATTTAAAATCTGATTTGATATTATAAACATTGGGTTAACAACATTTATCAAGATCGTTAACCTAAAGGTTTCAAAACAACACTTACATGTAACGACTCAGTTAAAATGTATATACATGTAGTGTTTTAATATGTATTTATACACTTTTGAAAGACTTCAATACACTTATCAAAATACTTCTACTTAACAAAAATGCTTACAATTACATCCTCGTTCAGTTTCATCAACAATTCTACTCGTATGCACCCGTATTCGTACTCGTACAATACACAGCTTTTAGATGTATGTACTATTGGTATATACACTCTAATGATCAGCTCTTAGCAGCCCATGTGAGTCACCTAACACATGTGGGAACCATCATTTGGCAACTAGCATGAAATATCTCATAAAATTACAAAAATATGAGTAATCATTCATGACTTATTTACATGAAAACAAAATTACATATCCTTTATATCTAATCCATGCACCAACGACCAAAAACACCTACAAACACTTTCATTCTTCAATTTTCTTCATCTAATTGATCTCTCTCAAGTTCTATCTTCAAGTTCTAAGTGTTCTTCATATATTCTACAAGTTCTAGTTACATAAAATCAAGAATACTTTCAAGTTTGCTAGCTCACTTCCAATCTTGTAAGGTGATCATCCAACCTCAAGAAATCTTTGTTTCTTACAGTAGGTTATCATTCTAATACAAGGTAATAATCATATTCAAACTTTTATTCAATTTCTATAACTATAACAATCTTATTTCAAGTGATGATCTTATTTGAACTTGTTTTCGTGTCATGATTCTGCTTCAAGAACTTCGAGCCATCCAAGGATCCGTTGAAGCTAGATCCATTTTTCTCTTTTCCAGTAGGTTTATCCAAGGAACTTAAGGTAGTAATGATGTTCATAACATCATTCGATTCATACATATAAAGCTATCTTATTCGAAGGTTTAAACTTGTAATCACTAGAACATAGTTTAGTTAATTCTAAACTTGTTCGCAAACAAAAGTTAATCCTTCTAACTTGACTTTTAAAATCAACTAAACACATGTTATATATCTATATGATATGCTAACTTAATGATTTAAAACCTGGAAACACGAAAAACACCGTAAAACCGGATTTACGCCGTCGTAGTAACACCGCGGGCTGTTTTGGGTTAGTTAATTAAAAACTATGATAAACTTTGATTTAAAAGTTGTAATTCTAAGAAAATGATTTTTATTATGAACATGAAACTATATCCAAAAATTATGGTTAAACTCAAAGTGGAAGTATGTTTTCTAAAATGGTCATCTAGACGTCGTTCTTTCGACTGAAATGACTACCTTTACAAAAATGACTTGTAACTTATTTTTCCGACTATAAACCTATACTTTTTCTGTTTATATTCATAAAATAATGAAACTATAGCAATTTGATTCACTCAAAACGGATTTAAAATGAATAAGTTATGGGTAAAACAAGATTGGATAATTTTTCTCATTTTAGCTACGTGAAAATTGGTAACAAATCTATTCCAACCATAACTTAATCAACTTGTATTGTATATTATGTAATCTTGAGATACCATAGACACGTATACAATGTTTCAACCTATCATGTCGACACATCTATATATATTTCGGAACAACCATAGACACTCTATATGTGAATGTTGGAGTTAGCTATACAGGGTTGAGGTTGATTCCAAAATATATATAGTTTGAGTTGTGATCAATACTGAGATACGTATACACTGGGTCGTGGATTGATTCAAGATAATATTTATCGATTTATTTCTGTACATCTAACTGTGGACAACTAGTTGTAGGTTACTAACGAGGACAGCTGACTTAATAAACTTAAAACATCAAAATATATTAAAAGTGTTGTAAATATATTTTGAACATACTTTGATATTTTGGAGTCCATGCTTGTATGATATTGTGTAAAAACTGCATTTAAGAAACTTATTTTGTTGTAACATATTTGTATTGTAAACCATTATGTAATGGTCGTGTGTAAACATGATATTTTAGATTATCATTATTTGATAATCTACGTAAAGCTTTTTAAAACCTTTATCTATGAAATAAAGGTTATGGTTTGTTTTAAAAATGAATGCAGTCTTTGAAAAATGTCTCATATAGAGGTCAAAACCTCGCAACGAAATCAATTAATATGGAACGTTTTTAATCAATAAGAACGGGACATTTTAGTTGGTATCCGAGCGTTGGTCTTAGAGAACCAGAATTTTGCATTAGTGTGTCTTATCGAGTTTGTTAGGATGCATTAGTGAGTCTGAACTTCGACCGTGTTTACTTAAAAAATGATTGCTTAACAAATTTTGTTGGAAACTATATATTTTTAACATGTGAATATTATGTGATATATTAATCTCTTAACACGTTTGATATTATGTGATAGATGTCTACCTCTAGAACAAGTCCCATTGACTCACCTAATAATAATGAAGAGTCAAATATAAATTGGAATGATTCGTGGACTGATTCACAAGTTCCCGAAAAGGAACCGGAAGAAGAGTCGGAACCGGAAGAAGAATCGGAAGAAGAAATAGAACCAGTGGGGGAAATAATAAAACGGTTAAGTAGAAGAAAAACCAACCGACCAAAGTTAATTATGGTCAATGGTGTTTCGGCCAAGGAAGCAAAGTATTGGGAGGATTACCAATTCTCCGATGAATCGGATCCCGACAAGGATTCCGATGATGTTATAGAAATTACCCCAACACAATTTAATAAGGCAAAAGAGAACAATAAGGGAAAGGGCATAAAAATAGAGAAATTTGATTCCAAACCCGATGAACTTTATATGTATCGTCAACACCCGTATTTCTTAAGTTGTGACAATAACCCGGGAACCTCTAAACCACCAGGTTTTTCTAAACCAATGTGGAAAATGACGGCTCGTATTAGGGGAACATCATATATCCCTAGAAACTTGCCAAAACGAACCAAAACCGAAGAAGAAGAAACGAGCGATTCGGAATAAGATAGTTGTATTCGTGTGGTGTAATATATGTAATATAGTGTGCTTATGCTTTATGATAAATGTAAAAATTGCTTGTATTAATAAGTATTTTTTTATGAATCTAACTCTTGTCTATTTTACAGTATAAAAACACAAAATGGATAGACAACCCAATATTTTAAGAGACCTACCCGGAGACATGATTGATGAAATCTTTGATGTTATGCGAGGTGTATGTAAAATAGTTTATATTTTACTAGAAAAAACTATTAAATACGATACAATTTTACACAAGATATTTATTTATTTATAGAATGGATATACTTAAACCTTGCTACAACACTTATAGGCAGTGTACCTAATCGTACAGTAGTGTAGATTTTAGTAAGTCCGGTTCGTTCCACAGGGAAATCTTTAAACAAAGCTCAACGCTATATTAGTTTACTTTTATAAAAATACAAATATATATATAAGTAATATTATTATTATAAAGGGGGTTTTTTACCGTTTAATGACCGGTTTGTCGATTTTGAGACTTTAGTCGCAGTTAAAACCTATTGTAAAATATAAAATAAATACAAGACTTAAATTAAAGCGTAAAGTAAATAACGATAATGAAATTGCGAATAATAAAAGTGCGATAAAATAAACTTGCGATAATTAAAAAGTACGATAATTAAAAGTGCGATTAAATAACAATAAATAAAAGTGCGATAATTAGAAGTGCAATTAAATATAAAATAAAGGAAATTAAATATGAAATAAAAGAATTATGCTTATTTAAACTTCCGTAATCATGATGTTTGACGTGTTGATTTTAGTTTTATGCCCCATGGGTTAATTGTCCTTTGTCCTGGATTATTTAATATGTCCGTCTGGTTTTTGTCCATAACAGTCCATCAGTCATAAATATAAAGTGCGAGTGTCCTCGTCAAATTATTATTATACCAGAAGTTAAATATTCCAACTAATTGGGGATTCGAATTGTAACAAGGTTTTAATACTTTGTTTAATGAATACACCAGGTTATCGACTGCGTGTAAACCAAGGTTTTACTACTTTGTTAACAATTACACCAATTACCCTTGAATGTAATTTCACCCCTGTTTTAATTATTCTAGTGGCTATTAATCCATTCCCGTGTCCGGTTAAATGAACGATTATTCGTACATATAAATACCCCTCCCATCGTGTCCGATTGAGTGTATATGGTAATTTATAGGGACGCCCAATTGTAAATCTTTATATTAACATTAACAAACTTTCATTTAGTTAAACAAATATAAAGCCCATTAATAGCCCATAGTCTAATTTCCACAAGTGTCGTTCTTTTGTCCAAACCCCAATTATGGTACAAAGCCCAATTACCCAATTTTAGTAATTAGCCCAACATCATGATTACTTCGTTTTAAATAAGCATAATAATAACTTAGCTACGAGACATTAATATAAAAAGGTTGAACATAACTTACAATGATTTAAAAATAGCGTAGCGTTACACGGACAGAATTTCGACTTACACCCTTACAATATTCGCTAACATACCCTTATTATTAGAATTATAATTATAATTAAAATTAAAATATAAATTATATATATATATATATATATATATATCGTATATATGAGAGAAGAGAGAAAATAGATTGTTAATTGCGATCAGAATTCGGTTGCTTTTATAGGAAAAGTTGAAATTTGGGGCTCCGCGACTCGCGGCAAAATCCTCTTCAAACTCCGCGAGTCACGGAGAATGAATTTACAGCTCACACCCTTGGAGTCTTTCTCTGCCGACGGTTTTATAATATATATTTAATATATATATAATTAATATAATTAATTATATATTATATTATATTTATATACATAGTTAACTTGTAATTTTTAGTCCGTTGCGTCGAACGTTAAGAGTTGACTCTGGTCCCGGTTCCGGATTTTCGAACGTCCTTGCGTACAATTTTATATTTTGTACTTTGCGTTTTGAATCTTGTACTCTTGTAATTTCGAGACGTTTCTTATCAATAATTGGAACCTTTTTGATTGTCTTTTGTTCTTTTGAGCTTTTTGGTCGTTTGCGTCTTCAATTCGTCGAATCTGTCTTTTGTCTTCACCTTTTATTATTTAAACGAATATCACTTGTAAATAGAACAATTGCAACTAAAAGCTTGTCTTTTTTGAGGAATAATGCTATGAAATATATGTTCGTTTTTAGCATTATCAAATATTCCCACACTTGAGCGTTGCTTGTCCTCAAGCAATATTGTCTTGAAATACTAGAATCACTTCTTTATTCTTCACACTTTGTACATCAGTGATTTCTATACGGCGGTATAAACAATGGTAGTAACGATATGGTTTACAGTCCCACATGACTATAAAAAATTTAGATCCATTAAGGAAATTGGATCTTTATGAAAACATTTGATCTTTTGAAAATTAAATCTAGTTTTTACCCTAGATAAGTTTTCCGGGATAACCCTTTACCGGTGTTTGCAAAATATTTTTGTGGGTTTGGTGGGTTTCAGATTTGAAAATTTTAGCTCAAAACTTACGGTTTTGTGTCACCCACTTGCTAACCTTGTATTTGGAAAGCAACACGTCTAGTTTACTTGTCCCGTATATTACCTTTCGGTAAACTACCGTCCGGTTGAAAGGAAAGCGTTGAACAAGCAACTGTTAAGGCAATGTCGCCTGACATGCTTTTAATTATGGTCTATAACGTGTCGGACGCAATTACTATCCTTGGTAGGAGCAATAGTAAAGCTCACCCTTATAATTTTTCGGTATGGCACAAGGTCCTGTCTTTGACCACTATGCAACCACCGTTCTTACGGTTGACACCCGATTTAGTTCAGGTGACCTAATGAATTCCAGGTGAATTCCTAGGATTTTACGTTCAATGGTAATGAACGTATTGAAAATAGGGTTTTCAGAAAACAAATCGGTTTGTAATTTTGATCAAAATATTTTCTCGTTCAAGCTCGAGTTTAGATATCATTGAATTCCATGAGTTTGTAATTCTCAATCTTTAAGGTCAATCTCTAGGATTGAGTAATATCAGTCTTAAAAGCTGATTTTTAATCTTTAAGGAGATTATCCTTTCTGGGGATCTGATTCATTAGTCTTATCAAGCTAATTTACACGGTGCCCCCCCATTGTACGAGATAAATCCTTCTCATGGTTAGGATAAATCTGACCACATGGCGACCCTGTTTAATGCTGAGGTCCGTGGATTTCCTGCTGATTTTAGTGATGACTTTTCTAGATTTTTCGTCAACCTACAGCTGGTCTGGACGACAACTTCATGACCTAAATCAAGAAGCGCGTGTCTTTTTCGGAAGACTTTACTTCCTTTTAATGATGGAATTGATTCATCGTGTAGATCCATCTCTTCTTTTCTTTCATTGGGTAAAACAGTTTAGTTTAGTCCAAAGCAAAAGTATTTTCAGTTATTTGTTACAGATATATGTGACATATGTTTAAAATAACTTGGTAAATTTTCCCACACTTGGCTTTTATTTTCCTTTTTATCGTCCTCTATTCCATTTTAAATGAATTTTGACATTTTAGTTTGTTTCTTAATTTATGTCCTTTCCGAGGTAACAATAATTTCGGTGTTAAAACCTAGTTTTATCATTCATAAATATGTATAAACATGATTTTGAATTCATTTAATTGAAAATTTTGAAAAATTTTACTAGAATTGGGTAGTTAGTATATAAGACTAGGGCTGTTCTTTTTTATCAGAGAGCACTAGATTCTAATACAACTACTGCTTTACTAGTATTTTTAATGGTAACCAAGTGTATAAAGTAAAAAATTTTAAAATCCGAAAGAATTTAACCCCTTCCCACACTTAAGATCTTGCAATGCCCTCATTTGCAAGAAATTAGTAACAATTTAAATTATTGAGGGTGATTTGTGTGAAAATGATTAAATTTTTACCAAAGTTTCCAAATATATTGGCGTTTGTTTGCTGAATGATAAATGGTGCACATCATTTGTTCATTCCGTCTTGTTGTTATTTCACATATATTTTGCATCTTGTCGTCAAAATTAGTTGCTTTTGCTGAACTTAATGCCAGTCTTTGAAAATGCGTTGTTTTACCCTGTTGTGTACATAAGATAAACTGCAAACATATATACATATTTTTGAAGTTTGGTATATTACCCCACATTCAAAAATTATTAAAATCTAAGAATAAAAGTTAGATAATTATAAAAATGATTACAACATTAACAAAAGTATTAAACGTATCAATAATTACAAATTACAAAATAAAAAAAAATAAGTAAACTAAGGATGATATTGGTACCAATAGGGGTTCCAGGCATAACCATAAGTGCTATAGAATGCTTCGGCAGGGTCATACGTAGGATACGGTGGCTGCACCTCTATAGACCAAGGAGGGAAGATGGGTTTCGGTGTAGGAATATAGTTTCTACCTATATGTTGGCAATGAGCTATGATTTGGTTCTGATGAACTTGCCAATCTTCAAATGCTCTCTGTCTAGCATTTTCGTATTCCTGAGAAGCTATAAACCTATGCATTTCTTGCATCTCATTCCCCCCTCCTACATTACCTTGCTGCTGGTTTCTCTCCACCTGTGGATGTCTACCATGGTATCGTACTGCGGCGTTATTTCGCCTCTTCAAAACTTTCGCACCATGGTATACATTTAAACCTATAGTATCGCGGGGTTCCGGTTCTTCTACTAATAATCCTCCCCGACTTATATCCACACCGAGATATTCACCAATCAAAGTAATAAAAATACCACCTCCTATTATGCTATGTGGTCGCATCCCCCGAACCATAGCTGGTAAATAATAACCCACACAATATGGTATACTTACAGCGCTTTGTGGGTCTCGAATACACATATGGTAAAACAAATCCTGTTCATTTACTTTTTCCTTGTTTTTACCCCTTTGTGTAATCGAATTAGCTAAAAACCTATGTATCACTCTTAATTCGGCTCTATCTATATCCAAATAAGAGTAATTTCCCCCTTTGAAACGGTGATGGCTTGTCATTTGACTCCACACACCGTGTGTATCAAAATTTTCATCTATCTTTCTACCGTTTAGTATCAATCCTCTACAATCGGCAGACGCTAACTCCTCAGGCGTATATATACGTAAAGCCTGAGCCATGTCCAGTAAAGACATGTGGCGCATCGAACCGCCTAACAAAAATCTAATAAAAGAACGATCGGTTAAACTAGCTACCCGATCATTCAACTCTATACTACATAACAATTCTTCACACCATACTTTATATACAGGTCTACGTATGGTGAATAAACATATCCAGTCATTAAAAGAAGAATTACCATACCTCTGTACAAGTAATTCCCTAATTGGCCCGGCCAATTCTACAGCTTCTAAGGGTCCCCATTCTATGACCCTCGGTACCTCAACAACCTTAGAATGAAGAGTATGCAAACCCCTTTGATATTTTGGATAATCTATCCAAAGTCTGTCAAATCTCAGGTTCGGGTGCAACTCTTCCAAGTGCATATCGGAAAAGGTCATGACTGGATGAGGTATATCCTGCTTGTAGTAGTTATCCACCTCCTGTTGTTCCAAATTCTCAGCAGGAGCATTGCGGGCTTGGGATGAAGATTCACCCCTTTCATTCTGCAAAACACATCAAACACAATTTTTGTGCATCCAAATATGCATTAGTGTCAGCAAAATCATCAATCAAAATAATTACAATGACATTATCAATTTATATCAAACTTAAGCTTATTTTCACATTTTTATCAAATCTACACTTTTTCAAATAAGCATATACAAAAATTTTCGCCAAGTTCATAAGCATTCAACTCAAATAACATGTCAAAATAATCATTACTAGCAATCAAACAAGTCTCAAATGGCATTATCTTTCAAAAATCAAGTTCATGAATTTTAGACTTGAAAAAGTCCACTTTAATTCTCAAAATCATGTTTAGGCTCAAAGTTTGGATCATTTAACTACCTAGACATGTTACACTACTCAATTTAGCAACAATTCATGACAAAAATCGGCCATAACCTGTTTATATCAAAAAGCCCCAAATTTGCTCAAGAACACAAACCCTAGATTATTCAAAATTTGAAGTTTAAGGCTTCTAATCATGTTAAACAGCATCAATCTAGGTTATACAAGCATAATACATAAACAATTTAAGCATAATTACACTAAAAAGCATCAAAATCAATTTGGGGAAAAAATAGCTCAAGAACACCAAATTTCGGATTAAATGGTGTTTAGGTGTAGAAATTTACCGTTTTTCTTGAGTAATTCTTAGATAGCATCCTTCTCAACATGATTTTAGCAAAAGATTTGGTGATTAACGGTTAAAAATTGTGATTTTGGGGTGTATTTTGCGGGGTTTTTCGGAGTTTTTTCGCAGCAGTTTTTGAGTATGTGGAGTGTGAAACTGAGCTGTTGCAGCTCTTATTTTTTTTTCTGTAATCCGATTCCTCCGCGAGTCGCGGGGATTTACCCTCCAAACTCCGCGACTCGCGGAGTTTGGTATATATTTTTTTTTTTTAATCATTAACTTATTAAAACAATTAAGTAATTAATTTTAAAATTTTGTTTCCCTTGTTATTTAGGACGAGGTCGTTTCGGATCGATGTCCTAGTCCGTCCCTCGACAAAATTTTAAAATTTGTCTTTTTGTAGCGATTGTTTTAAAAGCTAAGATTTTCGGGTTTTTTCAATGTTTTTGGCATACTCTAATTCAATAAGATTAAAAATAATGATAATAAAAGTTCTCGTCCCTCCCTCGGGTAAAGCAATTTCGGTTCAAAGACCTAGTCTTCAACTTACGACGAATTTTAAAAATCATATTCTTAACTTAATGAGATAAAGTAAATTTTTGTTTTTAAATTCACACAACTTAAATATAAAATTCAAAATTATTATTAAAAATTCACACCAAACTTAAAATTTGAAATGCATAAAATTAAAAATTAATATTTTAAAAATTAAAAATTCACACCAAACTTAATTTAAAAATTTATAAATTCATACTAAACTTATATTAATTTTTCAAATATTTACAATTTTAAATATATTGTTTTTATAAAGTTTACAATATTAATTTAAGATTTAAATATTAATTTTAAAAACATGGTAAAAATAAAATTAAAAATCTTTTTTTTTTCCCACTTTAATCAATCAAATATTATCAAAAATATGCGCCCCTCTTTTCGGTAAAGTAATTTCGGTTCCAAGACCTAATTTAACTCATGACGAATTTTTAAAATATTTTGGGTTGATTGTTTAAAGATATTTATACCTTAAGAATAAACGTTAAATTTCGCAGTGATGTAATAAATTTTTGAATGATATCAATAATTTCAGTCGCCAAACCTAATTTTATTTAATACCAATTTAATACTTTTTAGCGAACAAATTAGCGTTTATTATCAAAAGGTTAAAAATAAAAATAAAAATAAAAACTGTACAGACATACCTGTGAAATAGATTTCTTAGTTATATGATCTATCCCATTCATAAGATAGTCGGTTTAATTGATTTTCCATGGCTACATAGGCGTAACCTCGAGCATTCGGTATCTTTTCTTCTAAACATATGAACGGTCCGTCTCTGCATAAAGTAACAAATTCGGTATTTGAATAGGTTTGATTATTTGAACATTTACCTCCATGTGACCATTTTCCGCATTTGTGACATCGTTCTAGGTGTCGTGCTCTTCTTTTCGCTGCGGATTTTGATTTTCCTTTACCAAATTGTAACTTATTATCTTCGCATCTGGATTCTTTTCTAACTCCGTCCATTCTTTCTCTTATTACTGATACTATTTCACTTGGAGTATGTCATTATTACGTTTAGTGATCAAAGCGTGTAGCATTAGACCATGGTTTAGTTCACAGGCAGTCTTCATTTCGTAAAAACCTAAAAAAAAATAAAAATTCAGAATGGGAGGAGAAGACTAGTTCTTTAGGGTCTGCTAGGGAAAGACCATTCGGGTTCCATTTTCGAGAACTACACGAAAACAGACAATCTAACTCTAAAAGAAATACATATTATCCTTTAAAGACTTGATTCTCCCCACACTTAGTTAGCTGTGGTGTCGAAATTGTGATTAACTTCGTTGTCGACTTCCATCGGACCATGTATGTAATGTTTAACTCTGTGACCATTAACTTTAAATTCAATCCCATTTGAATTTATTAATTCTATCATTCCGTATGGGAAAACTCTTTTGACTATGAATGGTCCAGACCATCTTGATTTCAATTTTCCAGGAAATAGCTTGAATCGTGAATTGAGAAGAAGAACTCTGTCTCCTTCTTTAAATTCTTTTGAACTTCTGATTCTTTTATCATGCCATTTCTTCGTTCTTTCTTTATAGATTAACGAATTTTCGTATGCTTCATGTCTTAATTCTTCTAATTCGTTTAGTTGACTTAATCGTAGACGTCCGGCTTCATGTAAATCAAGATTACATGTCTTCAAAGCCCAAAATGCTTTGTGTTCAATTTCTACTGGAAGATGACATGCTTTTCCATAAACAAGTCTAAAAGGTGTGGTTCCAATTGGAGTTTTGTAGGCTGTTCTAAAAGCCCAGAGTGCATCCTCCAATTTAATGGACCATTCCTTCGGATTTGATCCTACGGTTTTCTCTAGAATACGTTTTAAAGCTCGGTTGGTATTTTCAACTTGTCCACTTGTTTGTGGATGATATGCGGTGAAGATTTTATGAGTTACTCCATATCTTTTAAGAACTTTCTCAAGTTGATTATTACAGAAATGAGTACCCCGATCACTTATTAAAGCTTTCGGTGTTCCAAACCTTGCAAAAAGACGTTTTAAAAAGTTGACTACAACTCGTGCATCGTTAGTTGGGAGAGCTTGTGCTTCCGCCCATTTAGATACATAATCAATGGCTACGAGTATATATAGATTATTATGAGATTTTGGAAATGGACCCATAAAGTTAATACCCCAAATGTCAAATACTTCACATACTTGGATGACATTTTGTGGCATTTCATCATGTTGACTTATTTTTCCGGTCCTTTGACATGCATCACAAGATTTGCAAATAAGGTGTGCGTCTTTGTAAATTGTAGGCCAATAGAATCCAGCTTCATAAACTTTTCTTGCTGTTAGTTGAGGCCCATAATGCCCTCCTGTTGGTCCTGTTTGACAATGGTTTAAAATTTTACTAGCTTCATCTCCAAATACACATCGGCGTATTATTCCATCGGGACAACTTTTAAACAGATGTGGATCTTCCCAGAAATAGTGTTTTATATCACTGAAGAATTTCTTTCGTCTTTGGTATGATAATCCTTTTTCAAGGAATCCACAAACTAAGTAATTTGCATAGTCTGCAAACCATGGGATTTCTTTATAATCTATCTTCAATAGATATTCATCAGGAAAGTTGTCTTGTATGGCCGATTCATTTAGAACTTCTAACTCAGGATTTTCAAGACGAGAAAGATGATCAGCGGCGAGATTTTCTGCTCCTCTTTTATCTCGGATTTCAATATCAAACTCTTGTAAGAGTAAGATCCAACGGATTAATCTTGGTTTAGCATCTTGTTTTGAAAATAGGTATCTAAGAGCAGAATGGTCAGTATAGACCACCGTTTTTGCTAGAACGAGATATGATCGAAATTTGTCAAAAGCAAAGACAATAGCAAGGAGTTCTTTTTCAGTAGTTGTATAGTTCGTTTGTGCTCCTTGTAACGTCTTACTAGCATAATATATAGGTTGAAATCGTTTTTCAATCCTTTGTCCTAAAACGGCTCCCATTGCAAAATCACTTGCATCGCACATTAGTTCAAATGGTAGATTCCAATTTGGTGTTATCATGATCGGTGCATTAGTGAGTTTTTCTTTAAGAATATTAAAAGATTTGATACATTCATCTGAAAAGATGAATGGAGCATCCTTTTCTAGGAGTTTATTCATAGGAGTGGCAATTTTAGAAAAATCTTTTATGAAACGTCGGTAAAAACCGGCATGCCCTAGAAAACTCCTAACTCCTCTAACATTGGTGGGATGTGGAAGTTTAGCAATTACATCTACTTTAGCTCTATCCACTTCAATTTCTTCTTTTGAAATTTTATGTCCAAGAACGATGCCTTCTTTAACCATGAAATGGCATTTCTCCCAATTAAGTACTAGATTTGATTGTTCGCATCTAATTAGCATTCGTTCCAGATTAACTAGACATGATTTAAATGTATCACCGTGTCATAACCCGTCCTTAACCATAAGAACGCGTTAGATAACGTATGATTTCATTGCGAGGTATTGACCTCTATATGAGACATTTTTGAAAGAAAACTGCATATATTATACATTACAAACCATAACCATTATTTTTGTTACAAGCTTAAGACAATAAAAAGAAGATTAACGTTTAGCGATAATCTTCGACTTACAAACTTTACAAATGATGACAACAACACGGTTTCTAGCATATTTTACAATACAACATCTCGGATATGCAGTTTTATTTTTGACACAAACATGCGTACGCAAGATCCTGGTTAGATCCAACATGATGCAGCGGAAGCTTTAGAAATCACCTGAGAATAGACATGTTTTTAAAAAGGTCAACATAAAGTTGGTGAGATATAGGTTTAATGCCGGCAGCAATATATATATAGACCACAAGATTTCGTATATAAACAGTTTAATAAAAGTATTCTAAGTGGTTGAGCACTCGGTAACCATACTTAACATTTTCACGTCGCATATTCCCTTTAATATGAAATCTTACTACACCGTACCAAGTGTAGTCACAAAAACGAAGTACTGTGCAACCGTTGAATACTGGTCGTCCAGTCCGGTTGGGGTTGTCAGGCCCGATAGATCTATCAACAGGATTCGCGTTTACAATACCGCTGTAAATATTAGTTACCAAGCTACAGGGAAGTATGCCAGTGGTACAACTCAACGTAGAATATATTTTTCAGTTACTTGTGTCCATATCGTAAAACATAAAATACATGTATTCTCATCCCGAAATATTTAGAGTTTAAAAGTGGGACTATATACTCACTCTTGTCTTGATGATATAAATAATTTGACTCGGTCTTCCGGTTGATATCACGGACCTATCCATATATAATATATCAATATGCTTTCATTTTAAACAAACGTTACATATATATATATACTTGTTATACTTTTAATACTTTGAATATTTCCTTAGTCCGAAGTTAGCATTCCGATGTTAGTAATTCAATTTTTAATGGTTCATTTTTAGATGTTTAATATACCCGCAATAAATAAAACCCCCAATGAAATAAATAAAACCCCAACGTATATGTATTGGTCGAGATTAATCTTGACCCATGGTACCGGTGTTGTCAAATGACGTGTTGCGTACAATCATGGGATCTTATGATTAATCTTCTCGTGTTGTTTACGGGTGATCCTGAACCATATAAAATTGAATTATAAGTACATATATATAAAATATCATGTTATCTTAGAAGTATGTGATTTTATGTAAATTTTTCCAATGAATCCCGAAGTCATTTAAGCCTTGGATAACCAATTTTGTTTCGGTCATAGTTTCTTCGTTACAAGTCCGTTTTCGTTGATTCAACTTGCCATCTCCTTGGATCGAGTCCCTCTTTAAGACTATGAACTGTAAATACCTTAGTTTGTATTCAAAATCACACGGCATAGGTCAAACTTTAGTGAAACTTATGAAGTTAATCATTTTCGTTACAACAAAATCATTTAATGACCATTTTTCTAAAAATACTTATACTTTGAAAAACCAAGTTTTACCTTGTTAAATTAGCATATACATAAGTTATATTACAGGTCTTGAAGTATTTTAAAAGTTAAGTTAGAAGGATCTATTTAGTTTGCAAACAAGTTTGAAAACATTCAAACTATGTTCTTGTTGTTAAACTTGTATACCACAAAATATGATAGCTATATATATATGAATCGAATAAGGTTATGAACATATATTCTACCTCAAGTTCCTTGGATGAAGTTGCTGTAAAAGAGAAGTAAGAAGCTAGAATCAAAAGGGTGATAGAAGTGGATGAAAGATTGGAAGTAAGTTGGTGTTCTTGGAAGGTTTTCTTGAAGTGTTTTTGTATGGTTTTCTTATGATGTTTAACTAGTGTTTTTGAAGCTAGATCTTCTTGATAAGTTGCTGAAGTGTTATGGAGTTTAGAGTTCTTGAAAGAGTGTGTGTTTTTGCTAAGAGATTTGAAGTAAAAATGAAACAAAATGGTGATACATATAGGCCTTTCAAAAACGTGGCCATTAGGTGTCATGGACAAAATTTTAGTTTGTAATCTTGCTAATTAGTCTTGCAATCATACAAAAGTAATTACCTAGCTCTAAGGGCATGAATAATGGCTGGTTAGGTGGTGATTTTGATGTGTATTTACTATTAGTAAATACGTATAGGAGCTAGGTATGATACGAGTACAAATACTCTAGGTATACGTATAGAAATTTTGTGAAAAATGAAATGAGGATTCAAATATAACTATCTTTTGTGAATACACTTATATGGTTTTATGTATTTAAGTCTTTAAAAGTGATTAAATACATTACTTATACAATATATGTATAAACATTATATGTCTTAAGTATTTATGTCAAATAACGTTACGTATAGTTATCGTTTTGAAAACTTAAGTTAGTAGTTTCAAAATACACATATAACTTGTTGTTATTAATACAAAATGAGATATTAAAACATTTATTAATCATGTTAAATATGTATATATATACATATATATACACAAACGTATAATTATCATATATTGTATAGTTCGTGATATCATCGGTCAAACTAGACGGTCAAACATTGTGTAAAACTCTTTTCGGATATATAAATCTCGACGATTTGGATTGCTTATCATGTTGGTAAGGTTTAATTTATGTAAATATTAATCTTATAAGTATAGTATGATCGAAAAAGTGCGGGTCGTTACATTACCTCCCCGTTAAATAAATTTCGTCCCGAAATTTTAAAATTGTACCTATTTTGCGTCATCGAGAAACAAGTGCGGATACTTTCTTTTCATCTGATCCTCGCGTTCCCAAGTAAACTCGGGACCTCTTCTAGCATTCCAACGAACCTTAACAATTGGTATATTACTCTGTTTGAGCTGTTTAACTTCACGGTCCATGATTTCGATTGGTTCTTCGACGAATTGTAGTTTCTCGTCGACATGGATTTCTTCAAGAGGAATGGTGAGGTCTTCCTTTGCAAGACACTTCTTAAGGTTTGAGACGTGAAAGGTATTATGTACTCCGGCGAGTTGTTGCGGTAACTCGAGTCGATAAGCTACCGGTCCAATGCGTTCGATGATCTTGAACGGGCCTACGTACCTTGGGTTCAGTTTACCCCTTTTGCCGAAACGTATTACACCTTTCCAAGGTGACACCTTTAGCATAACCATGTCCCCGACCTGAAACTCTAATGGTTTCCTTCGAACATCGGCGTAGCTCTTTTGGCGACTACGGGCTGTTTTCAATCTCTCCTTGATTTGTACTATCTTCTCGGTCGTTTCGTGTATGATCTCGGGACCAGTTAATTGTCGATCTCCTACTTCATTCCAACAGATAGGAGATCTACACTTCCTTCCGTACAATGCTTCGAATGGTGCAGCTTTAATGCTCGCATGATAACTATTATTATACGAGAATTCTGCTAATGGTAGATATTTATCCCATCCGTTTCCAAAATCGATCACACATGCCCTGAGCATGTCTTCAAGAGTCTGAATCGTTCTCTCACTCTGTCCATCGGTTTGTGGATGATATGCGGTACTCATATCCAAACGAGTTCCTAGTGCCTCCTGTAGTGATTGCCAAAACTTTGAGGTAAATCTACTATCACGATCGGATATAATGGAAATAGGTATCCCATGCCTTGAAACAACTTCCTTTATATACAATCGTAATAGTTTCTCCATTCTATCCGTTTCCTTTATAGGCAAGAAATGTGCAGACTTGGTGAGACGATCAACAATCACCCAAATGGTGTCGTATCCCCAGGCAGTCTTTGGTAACTTCGTGATGAAATCCATGGTAATACCATCCCATTTCCATTCTGGGATTTCTGGTTGTTGAAGTAACCCTGACGGCTTTTGGTGTTCTGCTTTAACCTTGGAACAAGTTAAACACTCCCCAACATATGTTGCAACGTCTGTTTTTAAATTAGGCCACCAATAATGCGTCTTAAGATCTTGGTACATCTTTCCAACTCCAGGATGTATCGAATATCTTGTCTTATGTGCCTCGTTCAATATCAACTTCCTTAATCCTCCCAACTTCGGTACCCAAATACGATTTGCAAAATATCGAATTCCATCTTCCCGCATAACGAGTTGCTTCTCATACTTCTTCATTATTTCATTTCCTATATTTTCTTTAGTAAGTGCTTCTCGTTGAACTTCTTTGATTTGTGAGTTGAGATTCATGCGAATTTTTATGTTCATTGCTCGAACTCGAATTGGTTCTCGTTCTTTTCTGCTTAAAGCATCAGCCACCACATTCGCCTTCCCGGGATGATAACGAATTTCACAATCATAGTCGTTTATTAACTCGATCCACCTACGTTGCCTCATGTTCAATTGTTTCTGATCAAAAATATGTTGAAGGCTTTTATGATCAGTAAACACAGTGAATTTAACCCCATACAAGTAGTGTCTCCACATCTTCAATGCAAACACGACTGCTCCCAATTCTAGATCATGCGTCGTATAATTCCGCTCGTGAATCTTCAATTGTCGGGATGCAAATGCAATTACTTTCTTTCGTTGCATAAGAACACAACCAAAACCTTGTCGCGAAGCGTCACAATATATTTCAAAATCATCGTTCCCTTCAGGTAACGATAAAATAGGCGCCGTAGTTAACTTCTTCTTCAGTAATTGAAATGCGTTCTCCTGCTCCGAGGTCCATTCGTATTTCTTCCCTTTTTGTGTTAATGCTGTCAACGGCTTAGCTATTCGGGAAAAATCTTGAATAAACCTTCTATAATAACCGGCTAAACCCAAAAATTGACGTATCTGCGTTGGTGTCTTAGGAGTCTCCCATTTTTCAATAGCTTCAGTTTTTGCTGGATCAACCTGAATTCCTTCGCTATTAACAACGTGACCAAGAAATTGCACTTCTTTCAACCAGAAAGCACACTTAGAAAATTTAGCATAAAGTTGTTCTTTTCTCAACAACTCTAATATCAACCTTAAATGCTGCTCATGCTCTTGCTCACTCTTGGAATAGATAAGAATATCATCAATGAAAACGATAACAAACTTATCCAAATACGGACTACAAACTCGATTCATGAGGTCCATGAATACAGCTGGCGCATTTGTCAACCCAAACGGCATAACCAAAAATTCGTAATGACCATAACGTGTCCGAAAAGCAGTTTTCGGAATGTCCTCTTCTTTGACACGTAGTTGATGATAGCCCGATCTTAGGTCGATTTTCGAATAAACACATGATCCCTGGAGTTGATCAAATAAGTCGTCAATTCTCGGTAGTGGATACCGATTCTTGATAGTTAACTTATTTAATTCACGATAATCTATACACATCCTAAAAGATCCATCTTTCTTTTTAACAAACAAAATTGGAGCTCCCCACGGTGAAGTACTCGGTCGTATGAATCCACGGTCCAGTAATTCTTTTAACTGACTTTGAAGTTCTTTTAACTCGGACGGTGCAAGTCTATATGGAGCACGAGCCACTGGTGCAGCTCCTGGTACTAAATCTATTTGAAATTCTACCGATCTAAATGGAGGTAATCCCGGCAATTCTTCCGGAAAAACTTCGGGAAAATCTCTTGCCACAGGCACGTCATTGATGCACTTTTCTTTCTTTTCGACTTTATTAACATGTGCTAAAATAGCGTAACATCCCTTTTCTAAACACTTCTTGGCTTTCAAACAGCTAATGAGTTTTAGCTTTGAATTACCCTTCTCTCCATAAATCATCACCGGTATTTTATCCTTACCAGGAATACGAATTGCCTTCTTGGCACAAACAACTTCCGCTCCTATTTTGGACATCCAGTCCATGCCGACTATTACATCAAAACCTCCTAATTCTACGGGTATTAAGTCGATTTTAAACGTTTCTCCGGCTAGATTTATTTCACAACCACGACAAATTTTATCGGCTTTAATTAGTTTACCATTAGCTAACTCAATCAAGTACTTAGCATCTAGAGGTAATGATGAACAATTCAATTTAGTGTAAAAATTTCTACACACATAACTTCTATCGGCGCCAGTATCAAATAAGATAGATGCTGATAAGTTATTAATGGTAAACGTACCCGTAACAAGCTCCGGGTCTTCTCGTGCCTCTCTAGCATTAATAACAAACGCTCTTCCACGTGCAGGTCCACCATTCTGATTCGGGCACTGGCTCTTATAATGACCTTGTTTTCCACACCCAAAACAAGTAATGTTAGCCAAAGCAGTTCTATTTGCGTTGGTGGCAGGAGTCTTGTTACCATTTGCATTTGTAACGAGAGCCTTACAATCTTCAGCAAGATGTCCCTGTCTATTGCATTTAGTGCACAACACACTACAGTAACCAAAATGATGTTTGTGACAACGGTTGCATAAAGGACTTTGTCCTTTGTAACCAAAGCCTGAACCGCTACCCGCACCTTTCGTGGTTTCTTGTTTCTTATAAGGTTGTTGTTGGTTACCTCGATCATAACCTCCATTCCACTTTTTCTTGTTCCCCAATACCTTCACCTCAGTATTGAATGTTTTCTTGTCCAAAATGACCTGATCCATTAGCTCGTTTGCCATGGTTATAGCTTCATGAATTGTCTTAGGTTTCGATGCTGTAACGTTTGCCTTGACCTTTTTGGGCAAACCACCTTTGTACATTTCAATCTTCCGTGCTTCGGTTGGAACCAATTCAGGACATAGTAAAACTAATTCCATGAATCGCTGGTTGTAGTTGGTGATTTCAGTACCAACCACCTTCAAACTTCGTAACTCATCTTCTAACTTAATAACCTCATTCCTTGGACAATACTCGGTGATTATCATTGCTTTGAATTCTTCCCATGGAGTATCATAAGCTACATCTCCTCCTACCGCCTTCACATAATTCTTCCACCATGTGAGTGCACTATCTTGTAAAGTGCACGATGCATACTTGGTCATGTCTTTTTCATCACAACCGCTGATTTTGAACACCGTCTCCATCTTTTCTATCCATCGGGTTAAACCGATAGGTCCTTCCGTTCCACTGAATGATGAAGGTTTGCAAGCTTGAAACGTCTTGTAGGAGCATCCTACACGAGGATTTGGATTAACTGCAGTAGCTCTTGCAGCTTCGACCCATAGCATTCTATCGTTGACTCGCTGGTTGATGAAGTTCTCGACTTCTTGTTCCGTCATTCGGTTCAATCGCGCCATTTCCTAATGAAAGAAAATAATTATTCACATGGATTATTATAGATGTAGTGTGTATTTATAGTACATTTATAGCTTGTTAATAATATGAACCAGGTATTATTATAAAAGCCTTTTCTTCTTATTAGCGTTTTATAATTATATCTTGGGTAGTACCTACCCGTTAATGTTCATACTTAATAGCTTAGTACAGAATCAATTACTACAATCTAAATAATACTTAACCATGGAAAATTATTGCATTTCATACTTCGCTATTTTACATATGCTTATCTTACATCAAACTTTAAGCAAACCACACTAATAATATTATACAAAACATTATATGATTCCATGGCTTAATACGGCAGTGCATCGTTCGGTCTATTTTCTAGGGCGTTTAGTTCCAATGAATGGCCTAACGCTTATCCTAGCTGTCTGCCTACGTTTTGGCTGAGGAGCCGAAGAACTAGATGCGGGGATAGCACTAATAGGAATAGCGGGAATAGGGGTGGTAGTGTTGAGTGGAATTGGTGCCACGTCATTCTCACTAAGTTTGGGATTTGAATTTTCTAATTCATTCGCTTTTCGTTTCTTTCCTTGATCGAATTTTTCTTTCGTAATTTCTAGTATTTCTTCCTCGGGTTCACTTTCTTCTTCGGGTTCACTTTCCTCTTCGGGTTCACTTTCCTCCTCGGGTTCACTTTCCGATATTTCTATAGTTGGTTCATCCGGAAATTGTGAGTCTTCCCCAAAAATACCACTTTCGTCATCGGATATGTTAATGACTGAAACACAATCTGAAGATTCTGGTTCGGAGTCGCTGAATGTGATAATAAGTTTCGAGCCCGACATCTATCACATAACAACTAACCCATTAGTACTTACATAATATTTACATATAAATTTTTAACCAACAGTGATAAGCAATGGTTTTTAAAATCAGACCCGGTCAAAGTCCAGACTTTACTAATGTATCCTAACGACTTCTTGGTTAGACACACTAATGCAAACCTGGTTCGCTAAGACCAACGCTCTGATACCACATGTCATAACCCGTCCTTAACCATAAGAACGCGTTAGATAACGTATGATTTCATTGCGAGGTATTGACCTCTATATGAGACATTTTTGAAAGAAAACTGCATATATTATACATTACAAACCATAACCATTATTTTTGTTACAAGCTTAAGACAATAAAAAGAAGATTAACGTTTAGCGATAATCTTCGACTTACAAACTTTACAAATGATGACAACAACACGGTTTCTAGCATATTTTACAATACAACATCTCGGATATGCAGTTTTATTTTTGACACAAACATGCGTACGCAAGATCCTGGTTAGATCCAACATGATGCAGCGGAAGCTTTAGAAATCACCTGAGAATAGACATGTTTTTAAAAAGGTCAACATAAAGTTGGTGAGATATAGGTTTAATGCCGGCAGCAATATATATATAGACCACAAGATTTCGTATATAAACAGTTTAATAAAAGTATTCTAAGTGGTTGAGCACTCGGTAACCATACTTAACATTTTCACGTCGCATATTCCCTTTAATATGAAATCTTACTACACCGTACCAAGTGTAGTCACAAAAACGAAGTACTGTGCAACCGTTGAATACTGGTCGTCCAGTCCGGTTGGGGTTGTCAGGCCCGATAGATCTATCAACAGGATTCGCGTTTACAATACCGCTGTAAATATTAGTTACCAAGCTACAGGGAAGTATGCCAGTGGTACAACTCAACGTAGAATATATTTTTCAGTTACTTGTGTCCATATCGTAAAACATAAAATACATGTATTCTCATCCCGAAATATTTAGAGTTTAAAAGTGGGACTATATACTCACTCTTGTCTTGATGATATAAATAATTTGACTCGGTCTTCCGGTTGATATCACGGACCTATCCATATATAATATATCAATATGCTTTCATTTTAAACAAACGTTACATATATATATATACTTGTTATACTTTTAATACTTTGAATATTTCCTTAGTCCGAAGTTAGCATTCCGATGTTAGTAATTCAATTTTTAATGGTTCATTTTTAGATGTTTAATATACCCGCAATAAATAAAACCCCCAATGAAATAAATAAAACCCCAACGTATATGTATTGGTCGAGATTAATCTTGACCCATGGTACCGGTGTTGTCAAATGACGTGTTGCGTACAATCATGGGATCTTATGATTAATCTTCTCGTGTTGTTTACGGGTGATCCTGAACCATATAAAATTGAATTATAAGTACATATATATAAAATATCATGTTATCTTAGAAGTATGTGATTTTATGTAAATTTTTCCAATGAATCCCGAAGTCATTTAAGCCTTGGATAACCAATTTTGTTTCGGTCATAGTTTCTTCGTTACAAGTCCGTTTTCGTTGATTCAACTTGCCATCTCCTTGGATCGAGTCCCTCTTTAAGACTATGAACTGTAAATACCTTAGTTTGTATTCAAAATCACACGGCATAGGTCAAACTTTAGTGAAACTTATGAAGTTAATCATTTTCGTTACAACAAAATCATTTAATGACCATTTTTCTAAAAATACTTATACTTTGAAAAACCAAGTTTTACCTTGTTAAATTAGCATATACATAAGTTATATTACAGGTCTTGAAGTATTTTAAAAGTTAAGTTAGAAGGATCTATTTAGTTTGCAAACAAGTTTGAAAACATTCAAACTATGTTCTTGTTGTTAAACTTGTATACCACAAAATATGATAGCTATATATATATGAATCGAATAAGGTTATGAACATATATTCTACCTCAAGTTCCTTGGATGAAGTTGCTGTAAAAGAGAAGTAAGAAGCTAGAATCAAAAGGGTGATAGAAGTGGATGAAAGATTGGAAGTAAGTTGGTGTTCTTGGAAGGTTTTCTTGAAGTGTTTTTGTATGGTTTTCTTATGATGTTTAACTAGTGTTTTTGAAGCTAGATCTTCTTGATAAGTTGCTGAAGTGTTATGGAGTTTAGAGTTCTTGAAAGAGTGTGTGTTTTTGCTAAGAGATTTGAAGTAAAAATGAAACAAAATGGTGATACATATAGGCCTTTCAAAAACGTGGCCATTAGGTGTCATGGACAAAATTTTAGTTTGTAATCTTGCTAATTAGTCTTGCAATCATACAAAAGTAATTACCTAGCTCTAAGGGCATGAATAATGGCTGGTTAGGTGGTGATTTTGATGTGTATTTACTATTAGTAAATACGTATAGGAGCTAGGTATGATACGAGTACAAATACTCTAGGTATACGTATAGAAATTTTGTGAAAAATGAAATGAGGATTCAAATATAACTATCTTTTGTGAATACACTTATATGGTTTTATGTATTTAAGTCTTTAAAAGTGATTAAATACATTACTTATACAATATATGTATAAACATTATATGTCTTAAGTATTTATGTCAAATAACGTTACGTATAGTTATCGTTTTGAAAACTTAAGTTAGTAGTTTCAAAATACACATATAACTTGTTGTTATTAATACAAAATGAGATATTAAAACATTTATTAATCATGTTAAATATGTATATATATACATATATATACACAAACGTATAATTATCATATATTGTATAGTTCGTGATATCATCGGTCAAACTAGACGGTCAAACATTGTGTAAAACTCTTTTCGGATATATAAATCTCGACGATTTGGATTGCTTATCATGTTGGTAAGGTTTAATTTATGTAAATATTAATCTTATAAGTATAGTATGATCGAAAAAGTGCGGGTCGTTACACACCGAAGACTGAAAAGTCATCCATGAATACTTCCATGCATTCTTCTATCATGTCGTGAAAAATCGCCATCATGCACCTTTGAAAGGTTGCAGGGGCGTTACAAAGTCCAAATGGCATGCGTTTGTAAGCAAAAGTACCATAAGGGCACGTGAATGTGGTTTTCTCTTGATCTTCGGGTGCTATTGGAATTTGAAAATATCCGGAAAATCCATCTAGAAAACAATAGTAACTATTTCCGGCTAATCTTTCCAACATTTGATCTATGAAAGGTAAGGGAAAGTGATCTTTTCTAGTGGCGTCATTTAATTTTCTATAATCAATACATACACGCCATCCTGTTACAGTCCTAGTAGGAATAAGCTCATTTTTCTCATTTGTAATGACAGTCATGCCACCCTTCTTAGGCACGCATTGAACTGGGCTTACCCATGGACTATCAGAAATTGGATATATCAAACCTGCATCTAGTAGTTTAATAATCTCTTTCTTAACTACATCTTGCATATTAGGATTTAGTCTTCGTTGGCGTTGCACATACATTTTATGACCTTCTTCCATAAGGATTTTATGTGTGCAATACGAAGGACTTATTCCTTTAATATCATGAATCTTCCATGCAATGGCTGGTTTATGAGCTTTCAACACAGAAATGAGTTGTGATTTCTCATTTTCAGTAAGAGAAGATGATATTATTACAGGTAATTCAGATTCACCATGTAAATAAGCGTATTCCAAATGGTTTGGAATTGGCTTTAACTCTAATTTCGGAGGTTCTTCTATCGATGATTTATATCGATATCTGTCTTCTTCTTTTAGCATTTGAATTTCTTCTGTTGTTGGTTCATATCCATTAGCTATAAGTGTAGCTAACATTTCAGCTTCATCAATTGGTTCATTACCTTCTCCTAAAGAACATTCTCCTGTTCCTTGTAATTCTGGAAATTCTTCTAATAATTCTGCATGTGCATCTATAGTTTGAATATAATAACATGTATCATCTGCAGATTGTGGTTGTTGCATTGCTCTATCAACTGAAAAGGTAACACTCTCATCCTCTATACTTAGGGTCAATTTCTTACCGAACACGTCTATCATTGCTTTAGCCGTGTTTAAGAATGGTCTTCCTAATATGAGAGGAACTTGAGAATCTTCTTCCATGTCCAAAACAACAAAATCTACTGGAAATACTAAAGTACCAACTTTAACTAGCATGTTCTCCATTATCCCTCTAGGATATTTTATTGATCTATCGGCTAGTTGTATGCTTATTCTTGTTGGTTTCAATTCTCCAAGGTCTAGTTTAGCGTATAGTGAATAAGGCATTAGATTTATACTAGCACCTAAGTCTGCCAATGCTTCTATTGAACTAAGACTACCCAGAAAACATGGAATTGTGAAACTTCCTGGATCAGATAATTTTTCTGGTATCTTATTCAACAGCACTGCTGAACAATTAGCATTCATAGTAACAGCCGAGAGTTCTTCCATTTTCTTTCTATTTGAGATTAGATCTTTCAAGAATTTAGCATATCTTGGCATTCCTGAAATCACATCAATGAAAGGAAGATTTACATTTATCTGTTTAAACATATCCAAAAATTTGGATTGCTCGGCTTCAAGTTTTTCTTTCTTCATTTTACTCGGGTAAGGAAGTGGTGGTTGGTATGGTTTAACATAAGGTTTATCCTTAACTGTGTTATTTTCATTAACCTTTTCAACTACCGGTTCTTTTTCCTTATCTTGATCAGGTTGTGGTTCTTGTGGAGTAGGAATGGTTTCATCAGAAGTTACAGGTATTTCAGGTGGTTTAAGTGTTGTACCACTTCTTGTGGTAATAGCTTTAGCTGTTTCATTCCGGGGGTTAGCATTTGTATCACTAGGTAGACTTCCCGGTTTTCTTTCACCTATTAACCTTGCTAGGTTACTTACTTCTTGTTCCAGATTTTGAATAGAAGCTTGTTGATTTCTAAATGCTTGAGCATTTTGTTCATTTGTTTGTTTCTGAGATGTGAAAAACTGCGTTTGAGTTTCAACTAGCTTCGTCATCATATCTTCTAAATTCGGCTTTTTATCATCGGTTTGTTGTGGTGGTTTGTTTTGAAAATTAGGTCTTTGCTGATTATAAGTATTATTGGATACTTGTTGATTGCTAGGACCTTGTTGGTTGTTGTATGGAATATTTCGGTTATAATTCTAGTTTTGATTGTAAATCGGTCTTGGCGGTTGATAATTATTCTGATAATTATTTACAGGCCTTTGGTTTATGTATGAAATATTCTCTCTTTGTTCCATTGTTAATTCAATACTGAGACAATCTTTTGTCAAATGTGGTCCTCCACACTGCTCACAACTAATTCGTATTGAGTGAATATCCTTAGTCATCTTTTCCATTCGTCTCTCCACAGCATCTATCTTTGCGGAAATGGAATCTAAGTCATGACTAGAATCGGCTCTAGCTGCTTTAGATGATCTAATGATATCTTTTTCTTGGTGCCACTCATGTGAGTGGGAAGCAGTGTTATCAATAATTTTGTAAGCATCAGTTTCGGTTTTCTTCATAATAGAACCACCAGCTGCTATATCTATGTCTTTCCTTGTAGTGATGTCGCATCCTTGGTAGAATATTTGTACTATTTGACAGGTGTCTAAACCATGTTGCGGACATCCTCTTAACAACTTTCCATATCTTGTCCACGCCTTATATAGAGTTTCATTTGGATTCTGTGTGAACGTAACAATTTCTGCTTGAAGTCTTACGGCTTTAGATGCAGGAAAGAATTGTTTAAGAAATTTGTCAACTAAAACATCCCATGTATCAATCGCCCCTTCAGGTAACGATTCCAACCAATCTTTGGCTTCTCCCTTTAAAGTCCAGGGAAATAACATGAGATATATCTGTTCATCCTCCACTTCTCGGATTTTAAATAGTGTGCAGATCCTATTAAAGGTACGTAGATGTTCATTTGGATCTTCCTTCGGCGCACCACTAAATTGGCATTGATTAGTCACCATGTGTAAAATTTGTCCTTTGATTTCATAATCTGGCGCATTAATGTCTGAATAAGTAATTGCGTGACCTTGGCCAGTGTGTTTAGCTCTCATTCGGTCTTCCATACTTAAAGGTTCCAGATTCTCCATAATTGAATTTGTTGAATCGGTATCACTAGATGATTCTGATTTAATGGTTCGTTCCTCAACAATCTCTGTTTGAATGATTGGTGGTTCCGGAGGAAAGTTTAGTGGTTCAGGATCTACGAACCGTTCCTGAATATTTTCCGGATTCTCAATTGTGAGGTTGGGTTCAAAAAATGGATTATCGGAAATTTGAACTGAAGTACTTGGTCGACTGGATGACGATTCTAAAGAAAAATCAACGGCGGCGATATTTGTTAAACGATGTCTTGATCGAGTTACAGGTGGTGAACGTACAAAAGGTGGTGAACGTCTTGCTCGGTGCATTCACTGAATATCCTATTAGTTTTTAAAAGGAAAGAAAAATTATAATAAGTTATCCAATCAATAGACTTTTCTGATTTTGCCCACGTTTCGAATAGCCAAAAGATGCAGCAGAGGGGCAGGATTCGTTTGGTCTCAATATAATTGAGGACTGTTTGGCTCCAATAACCCGGTCCACGTACAAATCCAACTATTACTACGAACCAGAAAATTTTGATGTCTATCAATTTAACCACTCAAAATAAATTTTCGTAATTTTAAGAAATTTAGATAAGAAGTAGAAAAAATTCTAAGTCCTAAAAACTAGAATGGCGAGAAATAAGAGAGAAAAAGAGTTCGTCGCAAAAGGTCGAAAAAGAAAAATGGTTGAAAAAAAATAAAAGGTGACGAAAAAATAAAAGAAACTTATAAAAACTTAAAAATACTTGACTAACCTAACCTTATTACTACAACTAACTTAAAATTATAATCGCAAATTGAAATTACTAATTGGAATGATAATTGGTACATAGTAAAAGTCGTCTAAAAATATTAAAGCTTACAGGAAAAACTAAATCCCAAATGGAAATAACTTAAAAAGAAACTAAAACTTAAAAAGGCGTCGCAAAATTTTAAAGTACCTAAATCTTAGTCTAAAGAAAAAGCACTTAAGGAATTCTACGGCAAAGCCTAAAAATCTAGGAGTAAAAATAACTATAGCAGAAACTAAGTTTAAAATTAAATATGAGCTAAAAATACAAAAGTTATGCTACAACGATTAAAAAGGGACAAAATATAAAAATATATAAAAAGTTGTAAAAAGTATAATTTTTATAAAAATATTATTTTTATATTTTTTATTTAATAAAACTACTAATTTTACAATTTAATAAAACTAATTAATACTAAATACATAAATTAAATAAAAATTAAGGTAGTTAAAATAAAATTAATTATAATAATAATAATAATTAGGGTTTAATAATAATTAATTAATAATTACCGTAATAAATGCAGGATTAGGGTTTCTGTTCGTGTGTCAGGTACCCTCCGCGAGTCGCGGTATTTATTGCATCAAACCCCGCGAGTCGCGGGGTTCAAAAATTCAATTCTGGCACAGTTTGAATCGACGCGTTTTTTCTTTATTTATATTTTTTTTTCTGTTTTCTGTTTTTTTCTATATATAAAAGATATTTAATAAAACTTATATTTTTATAAATTAAAATAAGAATAAAGAAACTTATAAAACTTAAATATTTAAAAAAAAATACTTATATTTTTGTTTTTCTTTTTATATTTTTGAATAATTAACACGTATTTTTACAAAAACGAATTTTTAATAGAAGTAAGCTAAAATTTTTTTTTTTTTTATATTAGCGTTCCGCTTCCGGCTTTTAAGAGATGTCCCCGGCAGCGGCGCCAAAAATACTTGATGTTATGCGAGGTGTATATAAAATAGTTTATATTTTACTAGAAAAAACTATTAAATACGATACAATTTTACACAAGATATTTATTTATTTATAGAATGGATATACTTAAACCTTGCTACAACACTTATAGGCAGTGTACCTAATCGTACAGTAGTGTAGTTTTTAGTAAGTCCGGTTCGTTCCACAGGGAAATCTTTAAACAAAGCTCGACGCTATATTAGTTTACTTTTATAAAAATACAAATATATATATAAGTAATATTATTATTATAAAGGGGGGTTTTTTACCGTTTAATGACCGGTTTGTCGATTTTGAGACTTTAGTCGCAGTTAAAACCTATTGTAAAATATAAAATAAATACAAGACTTAAATTAAAGCGTAAAGTAAATAACGATAATGAAATTGCGAATAATAAAAGTGCGATAAAATAAACTTGCGATAATTAAAAAGTACGATAATTAAAAGTGCGATTAAATAACAATAAATAAAAGTGCGATAATTAGAAGTGCAATTAAATATAAAATAAAGGAAATTAAATATGAAATAAAAGAATTATGCTTATTTAAACTTCCGTAATCATGATGTTTGACGTGTTGATTTTAGTTTTATGCCCCATGGGTTAATTGTCCTTTGTCCTGGATTATTTAATATGTCCGTCTGGTTTTTGTCCATAACAGTCCATCAGTCATAAATATAAAGTGCGAGTGTCCTCGTCAAATTATTATTATACCCGAAGTTAAATATTCCAACTAATTGGGGATTCGAATTGTAACAAGGTTTTAATACTTTGTTTAATGAATACACCAGGTTATCGACTGCGTGTAAACCAAGGTTTTACTACTTTGTTAACAATTACACCAATTACCCTTGAATGTAATTTCACCCTTGTTTTAATTATTCTAGTGGCTATTAATCCATTCCCGTGTCCGGTTAAATGAACGATTATTCGTACATATAAATACCCCTCCCATCGTGTCCGATTGAGTGTATATGATAATTTATAGGGACGCCCAATTGTAAATCTTTATATTAACATTAACAAACTTTCATTTAGTTAAACAAATATAAAGCCCATTAATAGCCCATAGTCTAATTTCCACAAGTGTCGTTCTTTTGTCCAAACCCCAATTATGGTACAAAGCCCAATTACCCAATTTTAGTAATTAGCCCAACATCATGATTACTTCGTTTTAAATAAGCATAATAATAACTTAGCTACGAGACATTAATATAAAAAGGTTGAACATAACTTACAATGATTTAAAAATAGCGTAGCGTTACACGGACAGAATTTCGACTTACACCCTTACAATATTCGCTAACATACCCTTATTATTAGAATTATAATTATAATTAAAATTAAAATATAAATTATATATATATATATATATCGTATATATGAGAGAAGAGAGAAAATAGATTGTTAATTGATCAGAATTCGGTTGCTTTTATAGGAAAAGTTGAAATTTGGGGCTCCGCGACTCGCGGCAAAATCCTTTTCAAACTCCGCGAGTCGCGGAGAATGAATTTACAGCTCACACCATTGGAGTCTTTCTCTGCCGACGGTTTTATAATATATATATAATATATATATAATTAATTATATATTATATTATATTTATATACATAGTTAACTTGTAATTTTTAGTCCGTTGCGTCGAACGTTAAGAGTTGACTCTGGTCCCGGTTCCGGATTTTCGAACGTCCTTGCGTACAATTTTATATTTTGTACTTTGCGTTTTGAATCTTGTACTCTTGTAATTTCGAGACGTTTCTTATCAATAATTGGAACCTTTTTGATTGTCTTTTGTTCTTTTGAGCTTTTTGGTCGTTTGCGTCTTCAATTCGTCGAATCTGTCTTTTGTCTTCACCTTTTATTATTTAAACGAATATCACTTGTAAATACAACAATTGCAACTAAAAGCTTGTCTTTTTTGAGGAATAATGCTATGAAATATATGTTCGTTTTTAGCATTATCAATCTTGTCTAAAGTCGGTCAGAATTCTTCGGCACAACTATTTAAAGCGAGATCAGTTTGTAAGACATTCGAAGAATGTTCCAAGAATGCCTTGGTTTATAAAAGGCTTTCATTCGAAAGATGGGGGATATCACATTGGGAAATCCATAAGTTACGATGTGTTTAGTTTGACGCATATATTGCGGGGAACCCAAATGCTATTTTACGCAATGGGTTAAGAAATTATTTTGACTCAATATATCCGAATATTGGACTTCGTGATTTAGAAAAAGCGGCTAACATGAAACATAAAGAAGCATGTTATGCTTACGGATTAGTAATGTTCGCTTCTCACCAAAGTGAGAACAAGAATATCGGGCTACAACTATTAAACAAAACGTTTCCACAAGTGACGGAGTCAGTAATTGGGGTAAGAAATGAGGTTTTTAGATTGTTACGGGACTGTTGGACATTACGTAATCCTCGTCCCTTTGACGACGTTACAACACGCTGTCTTATCAACGGCCATAACGGTTATGTTCCACAAGACCAAGGATGGGAAGTAATCCTAGTAAAACCAGAATGCATGACTTGTTTCTGGACGTATGAATTACGTGTCTTTATTGCCTTTGCTGAACGACTTGTGTACTAGCTAGAATTATCTTCACAACCATCTTGTATCAAATTTATTGTGTGCTATATTTCATGCTATATGTAAAATAAGCGGTATTGTAAGTTTGTAAAATATTGTGTAAAAGTTTGAACGCGAAATATTATTATAATCAGTTTTTCATATAGAATTGTAGTAGTTGAATTGTATATTAGCTACTAAGTATGAACTTAACGGGTAGGTACTACCCGAATTTAAACTTATAAAACGCTAATATGAAGAAAAAGCTTTTATAAATGAGTTCATATTATGCTACGAAATACTATTAACTACTCTTAATATTCTGTATGATTAACTTGTTCCATTTGACTATTTTGAAGGAAATGGCACCGACTACTCGACACACCGTGAATATGAATGAAGAGGAATTCTGTACTTTTCTAGCTTCAAACATAGCCGCAGTACAGGCTGCTCTACATACCAATAATAACCTTGGATCTAGCAGTACAGGAAATCGTGTAGGATGCACCTACAAAGAATTCACTGCCTGCAAACCTTTGGAATTTGATGGAACCGAAGGACCGATCGGATTGAAACAGTGGACCAAGAAGGTCGAATCGGTGTTTGCCATAAGTAAGTGTACTGAAGAGGACAAAGTGAAGTACGCTACGCATATCTTCACAGGTTCTGCATTAACATGGTGGAATACCTATCTAGAGCAAGTGGGACAAGATGATGCTTACGCACTACCGTGGTCAGCATTCAAGCACTTGATGAACGAGAAGTACGATCCCAGAACCGAGGTCAATAAGCTCAAGACAGAACTTAGAGGGTTACGAACCCAAGGATTTGATATTACCACGTACGAAAGACGATTCACAGAATTATGCCTATTGTGTCCGGGAGCGTTCGAAGATGAGGAAGAGAAGATCGACGCGTTTGTGAAAGGATTATCGGAAAGAATCCAAGAAGATATAAGTTCACACGAGCCCGCCTCCATACAACAGGCATGTAGAATGGCTCACAAACTAGTGAACCAGATTGAAGAAAGAATTAAAGAACAGACTGCTGAAGAGGCCAATGTGAAGCAAGTCAAAAGAAAGTGGGAGGAAAACGGTGATAAGAATCACCAATACAACAACAACAGCAATTACAACAATAATTGAAACAATTATCCCAACAATCGCAACATCAATCGCAACTACAACAAACGGCCCAACAACAACAACAACAACAACAACAGCAACTGTAACTACAATAATCATCCCAACAACAATAATAACCGCAACAACAACAACAATCAGAAGCAGCTATGCCAAAGGTGTGAAAAGTATCACTCGGGGTTCTGCACCAAATTTTGCAACAAGTGTAAAAGAAATGGTCATAGCGCGGCGAAGTGTGAGGTCTAAGGACCAGGGGTTAATAGAACGAAAGGAACAAATGGTGTCGGAACGAGTAATGGCGGAGCAAGTAGTGTCGGAGCAAGTTATGCCAATGTAGTTTGTTATAAATGTGGAAAACCGGGCCACATTATTAGAAATTGCCCGAACCAGGAGAACACAAATGGACAAGGCCGCGGAAGAGTTTTCAATATTAATGCGGCAGAGGCACAGGAAGACCCGGAGCTTGTTACGGGTACGTTTCTTATTGACAATAAATCTGCTTACGTTTTATTTGATTCGGGTGCGGATAGAAGCTATATGAGTAGATATTTTTGTGCTAAATTAAGTTGTTCATTGACACCTTTGGATAGTAAATTTTTACTCGAATTAGCAAATGGTAAATTAATTTCAGCAGATAATATATGTCGGAATCGAGAAATTAAACTGGTTAGCGAAACATTTAAGATTGACTTGATACCAGTAGAGTTAGGGAGTTTTGATGTGATAATCGGTATGGACTGGTTGAAAGAAGTGAAAGCAGAGATCGTTTGTTACAAAAATGCAATTCGCATTATACGAGAAAAAGGAAAACTCTTAATGGTGTACGGAGAAAACGGCAACACGAAGCTACATCTTATTAGTAATTTGAAGGCACAAAAACTAATAAGAAAAGGTTGCTATGCTGTTCTAGCACACGTTGAGAAAGTACAAACTGAAGAAAAAAGCATCAATGATGTTCCCGTCGCAAAAGAATTTCCCGATGTATTTTCGAAAGAATTACCGGGATTACCCCCACATCGATCCGTTGAATTTCAAATAGATCTTGTACCAGGAGCTGCACCAATAGCTCGTGCTCCTTACAGACTCGCACCCAGCAAGATGAAAGAACTGCAAAGCCAATTACAAGAACTTTTAGAGCGTGGTTTCATTCGACCAAGCACATCACCGTGGGGAGCTCCTGTTTTGTTTGTCAAGAAGAAAGATGGTACATTCAGGTTGTGTATCGACTACCGAGAGTTGAACAAACTTACCATCAAGAACCGCTACCCACTACTGAGAATCGACGACTTATTTGATCAACTACAAGGCTCGTCTGTTTATTCAAAGATTGACTTACGTTACGGGTATCATCAAATGCGGGTGAAAGAAGATGATATTCCAAAGACTGCTTTCAGAACACGTTACGGTCATTACGAGTTTATGGTCATGCCGTTTAGCTTAACTAATGCACCAGCTGTGTTCATAGACTTTATGAACCGAGTGTGTGGACCATACCTTGACAAGTTTGTCATTGTTTTCATTGATGACATACTTATTTACTCAAAGAATGACCAAGAACACGGTGAACATTTGAGAAAGGTGTTAGAAGTATTGAGGAAAGAAGAATTGTACGCTAAGTTTTCAAAGTGTGCATTTTGGTTGGAAGAAGTTCAATTCCTCGGTCACATAGTGAACAAAGAAGGTATTAAGGTGGATCCGGCAAAGATAGAAACTGTTGAAAAGTGGGAAACCCCGAAAACTCCGAAACACATACGCCAGTTTTTAGGACTAGCTGGTTACTACAGAAGGTTCATCCAAGACTTTTCCAGAATAGCAAAACCCTTGACTGCATTAACGCATAAAGGGAAGAAATTTGAATGGAAGGATAAACAAGAGAAAGCGTTTCAGTTATTGAAGAAAAAGCTAAATACGGCACCTATATTGTCATTGCCTGAAGGGAATGATGATTTTGTGATTTATTGTGATGCATCAAAGCAAGGTCTCGGTTGTGTATTAATGCAACGAACGAAGGTGATTGCTTATGCGTCTAGACAATTGAAGATTCACGAACAAAATTATACAACGCATGATTTGGAATTAGGCGCGGTTGTTTTTGCATTAAAGACTTGGAGGCACTACTTATATGGGGTCAAAAGTATTATATATACCGACCACAAAAGTCTTCAACACATATTTAATCAGAAACAACTGAATATGAGGCAGCGTAGGTGGATTGAATTATTGAATGATTACGACTTTGAGATTCGTTACCACCTGGGGAAGGCAAATGTGGTAGCCGATGCCTTGAGCAGGAAGGACAGAGAACCCATTCGAGTAAAATCTATGAATATAATGATTCATAATAACCTTACTACTCAAATAAAGGAGGCGCAACAAAGAGTTTTAAAAAAGGGAAATTTAAAGGATGAAATACCCAAAGGATCGGAGAAGCATCTTAATATTCGGGAAGACGGAACCCGGTATAGGGCTGAAAGAATTTAGGTACCAAAATTTGGAGATATGAGAGAAATGGTACTTAGAGAAGCTCATAAAACCAGATACTCAATACATCCTGGAACGGGGAAGATGTACAAGGATCTCAAGAAACATTTTTGGTGGCCGGGTATGAAAGCCGATGTTGCTAAATACGTAGGAGAATGTTTGACGTGTTCTAAGGTCAAAGCTAAGCATCAGAAACCATCAGGTCTACTTCAATAACCCGAAATCCCGAAATGGAAATGGGAAAACATTACCATGGATTTCATCACTAAATTGCCAAGGACTGCAAGTGGTTTTGATACTATTTGGGTAATACTTGATCGTCTCACCAAATCAGCACACTTCCTGCCAATAAGAGAAGATGACAAGATGGAGAAGTTAGCACGAATGTATTTGAAGGAAGTCGTCTTCAGACATGGAATACCAATCTCTATTATCTCTGATAGGGATGGCAGATTTATTTCAAGATTCTGGCAGACATTACAACAAGTATTAGGAACTCGTCTAGACATGAGTACTGCCTATCATCCACAAACTGATGGGCAGAGCGAAAGGACAATACAAATGCTTGAAGACATGCTACGAGCATGTGTTATTGATTTCGAAAACAGTTGGGATCGACATCTACCGTTAGCAGAATTTTCCTACAACAACAGCTACCATTCAAGCATTGAGATGGCGCCGTTTGAAGCACTTTATGGTAGAAAGTGCAGGTCTCCGATTTGTTGGAGTGAAGTGGGGGATAGACAGATTACGGGTACGGAGATTATACAAGAAACTACCGAAAAGATCATCCAAATTCAACAACGGTTGAAAACCTCCCAAAGTCGACAAAAGAGCTACACTGACATTAAAAGAAAAGATATAGAATTTGAAATTAGAGAGATGGTCATGCTTAAAGTTGCACCTTGGAAAGGCGTTGTTCGATTTGGTAAACGAGGGAAATTAAATCCAAGGTATATTGGACCATTCAAGATTATTGATCGTGTCGGACCAGTAGCTTACCGACTTGAGTTACCTCAACAACTCGCGGCTGTACATAACACTTTCCATGTCTCGAATTTTAAGAAATGTTTTGCTAAAGAAGATCTCACTATTCCGTTAGATGAAATCCAAATCAACGAAAAACTTCAATTCATCGAAGAACCCGTCGAAATAATGGATCGTGAGGTTAAAAGACTTAAGCAAAACAAGATACCAATTGTTAAGGTTCGATGGAATGCTCGTAGAGGACCCGAGTTCACCTGGGAGCGTGAAGATCAGATGAAGAAGAAATACCCGCATCTATTTCCAGAAGATTCGTCAACACCTTTAACAGCTTAAAATTTCGGGACGAAATTTATTTAACGGGTAGGTACTGTAGTGACCCGAACTTTTCCATGTTTATATATATTAACTGAGATTGATATTTACATGATTAAATGTTTCCAACATATTAAGCAATCAAACTTGTTAAGACTTGATTAATTGAAATATGTTTCATATAGACAATTGACCACCCAAGTTGACCGGTGATTCACGAACGTTAAAACTTGTAAAAACTATATGATGACATATATATGGATATATATATAGTTAACATGATACTATGATAAGTAAACATATCATTAAGTATATTAACAATGAACTACATATGTAAAAACAAGACTACTAACTTAATAATTTTTAAACGAGACATATATGTAACGATTATCGTTGTAAAGACATTTAATGTATATATATCATATTAAGAGATATTCATACATGATAATATCATGATAATATAATAATTTAAAATCTCATTTGATATTATAAACATTGGGTTAACAAAATTTAACAAGATCGTTAACCTAAAGGTTTCAAAACAACACTTACATGTAACGACTAACGATGACTTAACGACTCAGTTAAAATGTATATACATGTAGTGTTTTAATATTTATACACTTTTGAAAGACTTCAATACACTTATCAAAATACTTCTACTTAACAAAAATGCTTACAATTACATCCTCGTTCAGTTTCATCAACAATTCTACTCGTATGCACCCGTATTCGTACTCGTACAATACACAGCTTTTAGATGTATGTACTATTGGTATATACACTCCAATGATCAGCTCTTAGCAGCCCATGTGAGTCACCTAACACATGTGGGAACCATCATTTGGAAACTAGCATGAAATATCTCATAAAATTACAAAAATATGAGTAATCATTCATGACTTATTTACATGAAAACAAAATTACATATCCTTTATATCTAATCCATGCACCAACGACCAAAAACACCTACAAACACTTTCATTCTTCAATTTTATTCATCTAATTGATCTCTCTCAAGTTCTATCTTCAAGTTCTAAGTGTTCTTCATATATTCTACAAGTTCTAGTTACATAAAATCAAGAATACTTTCAAGTTTGCTAGCTCACTTCCAATCTTGTAAGGTGATCATCCAACCTCAAGAAATCTTTGTTTCTTACAGTAGGTTATCATTCTAATACAAGGTAATAATCATATTCAAACTTTGATTCAATTTCTATAACTATAACAATCTTATTTCAAGTGATGATCTTACTTGAACTTGTTTTCGTGTCATGATTCTGCTTCAAGAACTTCGAGCCATCCAAGGATCCGTTGAAGCTAGATCCATTTTTCTCTTTTCCAGTAGGTTTATCCAAGGAACTTAAGGTAGTAATGATGTTCATAACATCATTCGATTCATACATATAAAGCTATCTTATTCGAAGGTTTAAACTTGTAATCACTAGAACATAGTTTAGTTAATTCTAAACTTGTTCGCAAACAAAAGTTAATCCTTCTAACTTGACTTTTAAAATCAAATAAACACATGTTCTATATCTATATGATATGCTAACTTAATGATTTAAAACCTGGAAACACGAAAAACATCGTAAAACCGGATTTACGCCGTCGTAGTAACACCGCAGGCTGTTTTGGGTTAGTTAATTAAAAACTATGATAAACTTTGATTTAAAAGTTGTTATTCTGAGAAAATGATTTTTATTATGAACATGAAACTATATCCAAAAATTATGGTTAAACTCAAAGTGGAAGTATGTTTTCTAAAATGATCATCTAGACGTCGTTCTTTCGACTGAAATGACTACCTTTACAAAAATGACTTGTAACTTATTTTTCCGACTATAAACCTATACTTTTTCTGTTTAGATTCATAAAATAGAGTTCAATATGAAACTATAACAATTTGATTCACTCAAAACGGATTTAAAATGAATAAGTTATGGGTAAAACAAGATTGGATAATTTTTCTCATTTTAGCTACGTGAAAATTGGTAACAAATCTATTCCAACCATAACTTAATCAACTTGTATTGTATATTATGTAATCTTGAGATACCATAGACACGTATACAATGTTTCGACCTATCATGTCGACACATCTATATATATTTCAGAACAACCATAGACACTCTATATGTGAATGTTGGAGTTAGCTATACAGGGTTGAGGTTGATTCCAAAATATATATAGTTTGAGTTGTGATCAATACTGAGATATGTATACACTGGGTCGTGGATTGATTCAAGATAATATTTATCGATTTATTTCTGTACATCTAACTGTGGACAACTAGTTGTAGGTTACTAACGAGGACAGCTGACTTAATAAACTTAAAACATCAAAATATATTCAAAGTGTTGTAAATATATTTTGAACATACTTTGATATATATGTATATATTGTTATAGGTTCGTGAATCAACCAGTGGCCAAGTCTTACTTCCCGACGAAGTAAAAATCTGTGAAAGTGAGTTATAGTCCCACTTTTAAAATCTAATATTTTTGGGATGAGAATACATGCAGGTTTTATAAATGATTTACAAAATAGACACAAGTACGTGAAATTACATTCTATGGTTGAATTATCGAAATCGAATATGCCCCTTTTTATTAAGTCTGGTAATCTAAGAATTAGGGAACAGACACCCTAATTGACGCGAATCCTAAAGATAGATCTATTGGGCCTAACAAACCCCATCCAAAGTACCGAATGCTTTAGTACTTCGAAATTTATATCATATCCGAAGGGTGTCCCGGAATGATGGGGATATTCTTATATATGCATCTTGTTAATGTCGGTTACCAGGTGTTCACCATATGAATGATTTTTATCTCTATGTATGGGATGTGTATTGAAATATGAAATCTTGTGGTCTATTATTATGATTTGATATATATAGGTTAAACCTATAACTCAACAACATTTTTGTTGACGTTTTAAGCATGTTTATTCTCAGGTGATTATTAAGAGCTTCCGCTGTCGCATACTTAAATAAGAACGAGATTTGGAGTCCATGCTTGTATGATATTGTGTAAAAACTGCATTCAAGAAACTTATTTTGTTGTAACATATTTGTATTGTAAATCATTATGTAATGGTCGTGTGTAAACAGGATATTTTAGATTATCATTATTTGATAATCTACGTAAAGCTTTTTAAAACCTTTATCTATGAAATAAAGGTTATGGTTTGTTTTAAAAATGAATGCAGTCTTTGAAAAACGTCTCATATAGAGGTCAAAACCTCGCAACGAAATCAATTAATAAGGAACGTTTTTAATCAATAAGAACGGGACATTTTAGCTGCTATGCACGATATAATTCATTTGATATTATAGTATTATTATTATATTACTTTATATCATTATCATCTATCTTATTGCTATATACAATACACAAACACATTACATATGCAGAGATAGATAGATAGGAACTTAAACAATCATATCCCTTCTACTTCTTCTTCTTTGATAACCACCACCGTAAAAACTATTGATACTTTTATGTTTTTTCTGTTTCAACTCAAGTATCATAATCGACAACCCACTTCAACTATGATCTTCTCCTTCCTTCACCATCTTCGTTTGATTCACCACTGATCACTCTCGACACACTAAACAACTGTTTCATCAACCACCTACGGCCATCCTTTTAATCATGACAAATCCTATCACCTCTTAAAACCCACCACCCTAACCGACACCCATGAACCATCTACACCCTCACCACACAGGGGCGAAGCCAGGAAATTAGATCGCTGGTGGCACAAAATAAGACCGTAGGGGTTTTACTCGCTAATGGAGACCCAATATGATTGTCGCTAGAGAGGTTTCCTCTACGAACCCTAAAAACACTAGCAAATGCTTATGTTTTTATAGTAACAAGAAGATATCCATTCAGAAAATTATCATTTATTCAATTACGCAAATTTGACACTACAAATTTCACTGTCGAAAAGCTAAGTTCGACCGTTGCGCTTGCGTATTTCACCGTTGCGCTTGCGTATTACCTACAAATAAAGGATACTCTGTAATACCTAAAATATAAACCTTTAACATACTAAATTTTTTGAAATGGTGGATAAAATTTACACATGATTACTTTTAATGAACTTGATATTTGCATTGAGTTAAAATAAATATTTAACTAGTATTATTAATTATTTGTACACCGAAATTTGAATGAGAATTAATTGAAAACAGAGTCTTCAACTCAAAGTGTAAATTTGCTTTTAATTAATGATTTTGATTTGGTGAATATAAAATTGTTACTCCGAGTATTTAAGAAGAAGAGTCAAAAACAGCACCTGTAAATTTGTTATTGGGCCACCATAAAAGAATAAAAGCAAGGATATTGCAAATGTGGACAGGTGGCACAACTTAATTAGATAATACACTTATATGAAAATCTAACAAAATTTACATTTGAGTGAAAATTTCCACTGGTTGCCTGTGCACCCAGTAATCATTGAGTGGCTCCGCCACTGTCACCACACCCGTCACCAAAACAACCTTCAACAACTATCAAAAACCTGCTCCTTTTCGCTGTTTAAAAACCCCAAGATATCGAGACCCATTTAAGGTGATGATAAATAGTGATCATGATATCACGATCACCTTCTTTATTCCTATCTTGTTTTCGCTACAACTTCCCTTTCTCGATTCCTGTTACTGCTATCTCTGCCCATTTTGTTTCTGTTTATAGCTCCTTCGAACACAACTGAGCTGCTACATATTCTGTTTCGTTCAACTAAATCACTACTGTAGCTGCACTAGTGTTTATGTTTCTGTTACAACAAAGAGGACATCGATATATATATATATATATATATATATATATATATATATATATATATATATATATATATATATATATATATATTATTATGATGGTGTGGGACAATAAAGATTCTTTCCTTTTTATAATATATTACACCCACAATTCACATAGTTATAAACCGTTGCAAGTATAGGAAGATTATGATATTTTTTTTTTTTGTGAGTGGAAGGGTGAGATGGAAAGTGGGTAAGTTAATTCTGTGAGGTATCATTCATATGACGTGTCCTATTATTTCGCATGGGAGTATGGTGTCAAAAATTTGTTGGGGTTAAGTATCAATTATCTCAAAGATGTAATGGTCAAAATTCTGTATGAGGCTCACCGAATTGTAAAAAGTTTGATACGAGAATGCCCTGTAGTGATTTAGTTGGGCTTAGCTTGCGGTTGGGCCCATATCTTGTCCTAGCCCATACGAACACAGGAATTGACAATCTCATATAAAGGCTTAAATATGAATTGGAGATAATAAAGATGAGTCGCGAGATGATGAGTATATTTGATGAATACGAATTGTGATGTTGTAGGATGATTAAGTATATGATGATGATAGATTAGATGATGAAATTGATGATAATGTGTTGAAGAAGAAGAACACAGGGAATAATGTTAAAGAATTTAGGTACCAAATAATTCAGAAATAAAACTATGGAGTATTGGTTAAGAATGTTATCGGGTTAGCGGGGCGTCGTGGGTTCGAGCCCGGACTTGAGCATTTTTATTAACGACTAATTTTTTGAGGTAGTTTACTTATTATTATTATTATTATTATTATTATTATTATTATTAAATTTTATCATGTTTTTATTATTATTATTATCATTATTAATGTAAGTAGTATTGTTATTGAAACTAACATTTTTACCGAAATTATTATTTTTATTATTAAAACTATCATTATTATTACTATTAGAATTATCACTATTTTTATCATTATTATTTTTATTATCATTTTTATTATTATTTTTAACACCAATATTATTATTTTTATCATTATTATTATTATTATTATTATTAGTATTATTAATTATTAATATATCAAATAAAGATTTTCTATATAAAAACATATTATTAACATAAAGCATAACTATATTAATATTTTTGTAATAAATATTAATTATCTATTTAATATATATAAAATAAATATAGTTAATTTAGTTATTAATGAAAACATACAAGTTACTAAAATAACAATTAATAATAATACCTAAATTTGTTTGATTTCAATTATACGTGTTAATATATATACTTGATATAGGTTCGTGAATCCAAGGCCAACCCTGCATTGTTCAATATCGTCATATGTATTTTGACTACAAAATACAGTATTGTGAGTTTCATTACTCCCTTTTTAAATGCTTTTACAATATATATTTTTGTGACTGAGAATACATGCGCTTTTATAAATATTTTACGAAATAGACACAAGTAATCAAAACTACATTATATGGTTGAATGGATCGAAGCCGAATATGCCCCTTTTTGCTTGGTAGCCTAAGAATTAGTAAACCAGACTACTAATTGACGCGAATCCTAAAGATAGATCTATTGGGCCTAACAAACCTCATCCGTTGTTGCGGATGCTTTAGTACTTCGAAATTTATCATGTCCGAAGGATGTCCCGGAATGATGGGGATATTCTATATGCATCTTGTTAATGTCGGTTACCAGGTATTCAATCCATATGAATGATTATTTTTGTCTCTATGCATGAGACGTATATTTATGAGAAATGGAAATGAAAATCTTGTGGTCTATTAAAATGATGAAAATGATCGATTATGATAAACTAATGAACTCACCAACCTTTTGGTTGACACTTTAAAACATGTTTATTCTCAGGATTGAAAGAAATCTTCCGCTGTGTATTTGCTCATTTTAAAGATATTACTTGGAATCATTCATGACATATTTCAAAAGACGTTGCATTCAAGTCGTTGAGTTCGGTAAAGATTATGATTAAGTAAATGACAGATTAGGTCAATTATAGTTGGATATATTATGAAATGGTATGCATGCCGTCAATTTTCGATGAAAAGAAAGTTTGTCTTTTAAAAACGAATGCAATGTTTGTAAAATATATCATATAGAGGTCAAATACCTCGCGATGTAATCATATGTTATTGTATTCGTTCTTATGGATTAGGAAGGGTCGTCTCAGCGTTTGTTCGACTACATACGCGAACATATTGTCTTCGAGGCCTCGGATTTTGCTTGGTGTGATCTAGAAACCGATAAGTTTTAGTTTATCACGACCGAAAAAGAATGCATGAAATTATCGGTAGAGACTTACTCAAATGCAACCTAATCGAGTTGTATTGTATTGGTATTTGGACCCGAAAATTCAACACCCGACCTCATCCTCACTACCCGCACAACAGTAGCAATGAGAGTTACGTGAGTGACGACACGATCAGGTCGTGCTGAACATTTTTTTTTTTTTTGGAATTTGTAATGGTTTTTATTTTTATTTTTAGGAATTGTAATGGTTTTTTTATATTTAGGAATTTTTAATGGTTTTTTTTTTTATTTTTAGGAATTTGTAATGTTGTTTTTATTAATAAAATTTTTATTTTTAGGATTTTAGTTGTTATATATAAGTTAATAATATATAAGTTTAATATAAAAAAGTAGAGGTGAGATCAAGTGATGGGCACGTCAAGGATGTTAGCAGTTTAGTAGTTGGTTAGTGATGAGAAGTAAGTGCTGATGTGACGATGATGTAGCAGTCAGTGATCTCATGACGGACTATCATGATTAAGAATGGTCTGAACCCACTAATTAGTTATTTATCTAACTCCATCAGGGATTCTACAATCTCACATTTGTCTTGAAGCTATTTGGATTTACATTGTCATACAGTAAAAGGTGGCACATAAAATAAGTGGATTTGGTTGTATCTATTTGTTCCATTCCTTAATTCAAAATAAGAAGTTGGGATCTAATTGAATAATCCATCTTTATGAATTTAAGGTTTTATAAGGCCAGTAACATTGACTACGTCTTACAAGCGTCCTTGCACATCTTTGCTATGCCAACAACGGCACCAAACCGCCTTGGCCATAGGGAAGTGTCTTGGCTAAGTTTAGTGATGATTTTTAGGATTCAAAACTCAACCGCTCGAAATGGGTTGATTATATATAGTAATTATTTACCTAAATAAAAATCATAATTCTTGAAAATATATGAGGTTCTATAATAAAATTTATCAATGTCTTATACAATGTAAAGAGAAATTTGTACAAAATTTAGCCTTTACCCTACTCCCACTCAAATAAATTTGCCACCGGTTAAGTTGATGTGTGAGGGATTTAGTGGCGTCCTTGTATATTTGTATTTTTTTTGTTCAATTTACACTAATTATCTAATATTAAATGTATTATTGGTACAATGTGAAGTCAATTCAGTTCTTTGGTCATTGACATTGTTTAGGTTGATTATTCTTTCTAGGAAAGTACGTCACGGCTTAACTTAACTGATAGTCCGATTCTTGATTCACATGTTTTTTTTTTTTTTTTTTGAAAAGCAACAAATTTTATAAAAAACATTAACAAGATACGGTATACAAACCGAATTATAACTATACAAATGAATCACCTATACAAACAAATGAACGAATACAAATGAAAACATATTCTAATCTAGCTATACACGACTACGATGAAGTACAGAAGCTTTACATGTCAAGATAAACTGCCAGAGCCGTGATCCATTGATGCCAATCCCAATTTATCGCCCGATGCCTATTCGAGATCCATTCAAAACTTTTTATTTGAATCTCATTCAAAGCCACCTACCCGCACCAATCTTTGTTTGTTGAAAACAAAGATTCTTAATTCACATGTGGAAATGCTGTAAAAGATAAACTAGTATACCAACCCTCACTTTTTGACTTCTAAATTTACTGAATTAACCCTAGGGTTATCTGCCTGACTATATGTATTAAGGGTTATTATATACAATTAAATATTGACCGAATAGTAATTTTTAGTCAACAACGTACGCTTAAATAAATAATATATTATTAATTTATATAATTTGACATAATTTAACTAAGTATATAAACTTTGTACCACTTTTATTATTTAGTTAATATATTATATATTTAACTATATATTAAATCCAATTATTTATAAATGTAATAATATTTACAAACTTACTAAAACTATAGTTTAATAATTAAAATCATAATTATTATTAAATATACAAAATACCAAATTATTTATTATTTTTATGCAAAATTCGTATTTATTAATTAAATAAAAATAAAAAAATATTGACAAATATTCTTGGAAAAGTACTAAATCAATTTGTTTATTTATATATATATATATATATATATATATATATATATATATATATATATAATCCTTAAAATAAACGAATTTTAAAAAAATTACTTTTTAATTAAAAATTATAATGGAAAACTACTTTTATTATTTTATTTTGTGTATTATCCCATGACCTAACATTTAATACTTTTGAATTTTAAAATCCCATTAAAAATTAAAATATTTCTTTTTCTTTTAATTATTTTATTCTTTTTACCTAATTTTTTCAAGTATAAATACCCCTTATTTCTCATTCAAACTCACACCAAAATTTCTCCCATTCTCTCTTTCAAGAATTACTACTAGTAAGTATTCTTTTCTTACTTTTTACTTTTTACTTTTTACTATTTAGTTCGGTTTATTATTTTTTTTACCGAAACATGTTAATAATGTTATAAATTATATGCAATTAAAATAAAAATAAATAACATGTTATAATTAGTAATATATGTTACTAAAAATTATAAAAGTATTTTTATGAATTAATATATAGGAATTATAATTAAAATCGAATTAAGGAATAGATATGTATATACGCACCTAACGTGAAGGTTATAATTAAAGATAGCTTACAAAGACTACAAAAATCGCCGCTACTTGTGGCCTAGGGTGATCCTTATTACCATTATGGGACGCTTGTGGATCTCGAATGCCAAGACTTAGATTCTGGTCAAGAGATCCTGGGCCGCTCGGTAACAATAGATCATTCGAGTGACTTGCATGTTAGCAACGAAGTTTGGGCGAGATTGTACAACATCTTTGTTAAGAATTATAACCCGAACATTCTTAAACTAGAAGCTTACTATAAGTGGAAGCTTTCCATAAATAGTAGGTTTCTAAAAATAGAAACTTTTGAGAAATAGGAACTTTTCTCGAAAACCGTCACTGTCAATATAGTTGCTATATTAATAAACATAATTTATGTCAAATTAGATATTAACTAATCAAACGTTATACCTCTAGGTTGATATCCAGATCACTTACTTGCTTTACTTTCCTTCTTGCGTGGAATACTTCAACTGCTATTTAAGGTGAATTTTATAGCCCCATTTTTTACATTTTTATGTTTTTACATTGGGGTGAGACACATGCTTTATTTTAAATGCTTTGACATGCTAGACAAGAGTACAAACTTATTTTGCGACCAATATGAGTATTTTATTATGTTCATTTGAAACATACAAATTCCTGCTTTGTAATATCATTAATTGCTAGATGAATTAAAGTGGCAAACAGAATTATTATAGATAGCCCTATTGGGAGTAACGTCCCGCACTGTTGACCTCAGGTCAATTGGCGGTATAATAATGATCTCGACAATTACATATGTATTGTTACGGGGTAAAATCGTTTAGTTTTGATATTATACGCTCATGACATACTTTTGATATACATGATATATCGACTTTATTTAAATCTTGTGGTCTAATAAACTTACTCAAAATTAAACCTATGTTATTTACGCAACCTCGTGTTGACTTTGTATGCATGTTTGTCTCAGGTAATTAGAAGCTGTTGATGTGCTGCTTTGATGATGATTGCTTGCTATGCTTGGAGTCTTCATGCATTACTTATCATTCCATTTAAAAAACATTTAATGCTTTGTTCATTCAATAAAATGTAATGACTATTTATATTCCGCTGCAAAAACTCAATAAAAGTTATATAAAACGTCTCATATAGAGTCGTTCTCATTATACAATTGCTTGATTTGATTTAATTAGTCACAAATATTCCCGGCCCTATTTGGGGTGTGACAACTAGCCAATCTATCTATTCTATCTATAAAATGGGGGTTTTGGATGAGGTAATGAGCTGCTTCTATGAATTGTAACATATGTTTTTATAGTTGTAACATGCCACGTGTCACTCTTACATATTAATTTCATGATGTCATGCTTTTAATAATACTTAATTAAAATTTAAAATAACTCTAAGCTTACACAATATGATTCTTCTTGCTTTTCTGAATTGTTTCTTGAAACTCTAAATATTTGCACGCTCTAAACCAATATCTCATCTCATATTATTTTATTGTATTTAATACCCCGTATTATATTCAAAATTCATTTTCACCATTGTTGATATCCCTAACTCTTCTCAAATCACTTATAAATCTCCAGGTTTTTCCATTTTTCTTCATTTCTTTCATGTTATATTTACATTTTTACATTATGAACATCGTTCATATTTCTTTGTTTTATAGCGTTTGATTATTATATTGAAACGCTTTTTGATATTTGGTTCCAAAATTTTAGGATCTTTGAAGTAAAATCAATATATCGATTTGTTGTATCTAATGAGTATTTGAAGGTGAAAGTTGATAAAGAGTACAATAAAAAATGAGAAAATGCGGAGAAAAAATTTGGGGGCTCCGAAGAAACCACCTTGTGTGTTTTTCGTCTTTTGGAAGGTACGATTAATCTCACCCTTTGTAATGTTTTTGTGCGATTAATTTCTTCGTCTTCAAACAGAGAGGTATTCATGAAGCATTTCAAAGAGAATCTGCGACTACATACATTTGTAATCTCCTTGACCTAGATCTATTTAAATATCTTAATGTAGTTGCAATTTATGTATGATTTGTTGCATTATAGTTTGTATGGTAAAAACTTAGTTCTTGAATAATTATAGATGATAAGATGATGTTGACTGTACTTATGCACATGCAAGTGTACAATCTTTGATAAAGTTAAATCTTTCATGATCTAGGAAATTTACTTTTGCTACAAAAATATTTGATTTTTATGATGTGAAAAATAAAAACATCTGATGATCAACTATGGGTGAACATGCCGAGTTTTGTTGAATTAGTAGTACATTATGTTATGATTTGTGTCTGGATATTAGAAGACTGGATAATAATAGTACTGGTAGATTGATAACTTTTGTGATTGTTTAGATAATAAGTCTCAAGTTTGACTGCAATCTAAATGTATGGTTGAATCCTGTATGTTTGAATGCACTCTAAGAGTTTGTCAAAATGTCTATGATAGTGTTCTTTGGTTCTCATATATATATTTTTATCTATAACTAAATAGGTGGATGAATATATGTCTCATGTTTAGCTGCAATCTGACTGTGTGATTAAATTCCTGTATGTTTGAGTGCACTCTAAGCAATATAATATGATCTTTGTCCAAATTCAATGCTTAGCGTTGATCATTGATTTAAGTATTATTTAGTGAGCTGCAACAAATACATGAGAATGAACTCTCTTTTCAGTAGTTATGTGTGCATCCCCTATAAAACTAAACCATCTCTGATCTTTAAGAAGGTGGAGAAATGGATGGGTCGTTTCCATAATTCTTAATGGTGATCATTTAATAAATTATATGGGTTCGACTTCCAAAGTCTATATAAGTTGTTGGTATACCTGGAAATGAAATATGGTCCAATAATCATAGTTATTGTTCTTGATATTCATCTAATTACATAATTCGATTGTTTTTTTGTTCTTGGCAAAAATAACGAAAACTCAATAATTCGATTGTTTGACATGTCTTTGTGAATGGTGCAGCCCCAACCTACTCTTGGCCTAGCTGCTAATTTTTTCTTCATGTGCTTGAAGTGTGACTGTGTGAGCGTGTAAGAAGAATCGTTTTGAAGAAACATCTGTAAGTATAGTAAGGTAAACGTTAAAGTTGTAAATGCCTTTTGTAATACTAAATTTGTTTAATATTGAATTATTTAAAAGTGGCAATATTGACCCGTTAGTATTGGGCTTTTTTTAAGTATACAAGATCATATTACTTAGTGATAATTTTTTTTTTTCAAATGTACATCTATGAATATGAATGTTATTCCCACTGCTATTGGAATGGTTATTGCGTAACAATATTATACTGTAATATTTTAACGTAGATTGCTTCGTCCAACCCGTGAATTCACGGGTCACTAAACTAGTTGTGTTTACAAGTGATGTTTGAACAATTTAGAATATTCATTAGTGTTTAAAAATTTTAGAACATGGTCTTCGGCTTCAATCATATATATATGTTAGGCTAAAATTTCACTTGGCCATCTTAGTGAATTGACTTTACATTCTACCCATAAATGTTAGTCTTTCGCTTCTTTTTTTTTTTTTTTTTTTTTTTAATAAAATTTCTTTCAAGAAATAAGAAAAACACGTCAAGCAATATCCATGTTAACTTGGTAGTAAATCGAGGACTTCACGAATACACCACAGACCAACATAACCGGGCTAACCGCGATCCTTCAGGACGCAAAACTATTTGTCGGGATTCCGGATGGAGGGTTTAAAAAGTTTAGCATAGAAGGTTTAACCTATCCTAAACCCGATCCCGATTGAAAAAAACCTATCCTAAACCCGGACCCGAACCCTAAACCCGGACCCGAACCCTAAACCCGATCCCGATTAAAAAAACCATACCTGAACCCGAACCCAGATTTTTTATGTAATCATCCCCATACCCGCCCCATGACCCGACGGACTCGGGTCAGACCCGGCCCAATTATAACGGGTTTCGGATTTCCTCATCGGGTACGGGTCATTTTGCCATCCCTAATCCCACGGGTATTCGAAGTCTTTTTGCGGGTATATGGGTCGGATAATTGGGTATACGGATCGAGTAATCGGGCAATCGGGTATACAGGCCGGGTATATGCACTCGGGTCTTTTTTTCGAGTATACAGGCCAGGTAATCGGGTTTGTGTCTAAAACCATCTCGGACCCGCACCCGCGAAAATATTAAAAACTATCCCCATACCCGACTCTTGACCCATTTACTCGCCTGAACCGGACCAAATTATCGGATTTCGAGTTTCCCCATTGGGTACGATTTATTTTTTGCCATCCCTAGGAAGGTTCAAACAAAATACCTCATTCTCAAACCGTTAGTGATGGATTACGGATCTGGTATTTTTTTCCAATCTTTAACGAATAAATCGTGTAGAAAGAACTTGCAATATAGACAAAGTGTCAATTAGGTCAGGACAAAGTCAACCTAGCCCCTTTTACCCGTTCCCTCTAGTCTTCTTGACATGACTACAGAAATTACAAATTAAAAAATGATATCAACCTTCTACCCAATTGAATATTCTTATTCTTCAATGTTTAAAAGCAGCCAACAAGTGGAAACAAGTCAACTCTACATAATACTTTACAAAATACACATCAACCAATTCAAATCAACTCCAAAATACTGTTTCCATCCATAAAAAAGATTGCACTCTAAGCACCAATAGATACAAAGTATGATATATATGTGTATATGTAAGATCATAAACAATGCTAAGGGAAAAAAGCAAGAAATCAAGCCGGAGATGGAGAAAAAGGATCAAATTATACAGTGATCAAATATGTAACAGTGAGCGTTTGAAGGGCTAAATTGGTCATTTAACACTGCTACTTGGAGGGCGTCCAATTAGCCTACACTGGTCTGGAAGTAAAGATGACACGACTTGACCAGACACTCGAAAAAGTTCACCATCGATTCCACAACCATTGTGTGTGCTTTTTCCTGGTTTCAGCTTCACCGATTTGACCTGCAAACGGTAATGGTGTTGATTCACATCATATACATTCAGTTTAAGACAAATATAATCACGAGACCGAACAGAATGAAAACACCCTATTAGGATCAGAATTGTTCATATGATAAATAGATTCTTCCATAATCTATTGCAGAGAAAAACGGAAGGTATTATTGAAAGTAGAGGTGGAAATTTCAACCCAAATTGCGTACAAACGGGTTTTGGCAGGTCACATTTTATCTGTTACAGGCCAAATTGGTTAAGCTAAGTGACTGATTACTAAGAAAATGGGTCGCCAAGGTATAAGTCATCATATAAATATCCACATTCATTTAACCTCGCAAGTTCATAATCCATAAAAAACAATCGGCAAACAATTTTATATTAAAATCTTTGAATAGAACTGAGGTTATATACATTAAAAATCACTTTTGAGTTGCTATCATTTGGCTTATTTGACTCGTTTGAAATAGAACACAACCCAGATCAACCATTAGCTGGGTCAAAACTGCCACCTCTAGCGGATTTTCATTAACTAACAATTCAAACAACCAACAATTAACTATATAGCAACTAAAATTAAAAACTTTAGGCAGGTGATGTATATACCTTCACATATTCAACATAAGGAAGAGAAAGGTGTCGCCCCATTTGCAAAAGCAAAAAAAATCTTATTAACCTTAATCTTCCACTTCCATGAACCAACAATAAATCCATAGTATTATCATCATGCTCGGCTTTCGGTGCCACCACTTGAGAACTCAAACTTTGAACCGTTTTACACGAATGGTTACAAACCAAAACACCAAGAAACTTCCCTTTTTTAACAACCCATTTTTCTTCCATTTTAACCCCCGTTTCATTCCTCTCCCCACTTTCAACCTCATCACGTGGACCCGGACTCGGACCCGGTAATTCAATAGGATTTTCCATCTCCCAATTCGGTTCCTTATCCCACTTGGGTTCCGCATCCCAAATGGGACCCGGATCCGACATCGTTGACGATATATCCTCTTTATCATTTGCTCCCCATTGAGATGATGTCAGCCCACTCCATCCTTTATCGGTACGTGATTTGGACCGTGTTCTTGGCCAATTTGGAGTTGATGAAGGATGGATGACCTCAGCTTCTGATGTCACATTATTTCTTCCAGTTGAAAGACGTTTTGATTTTGAATCTATGGCCCGCACATAATCGGATGGTTCGGTGCTACTACTGGTTGTATTATTATTGTCCATATCGGTTGTAGACCGGCTAGGTGTCATTATGGAGTCGATACTTGATAAACTTGAGGCTCTCGGGATACCGTCAGATCTTTTCATGACATCTGTATATAAGTCTGACATATCGACTATATCGTCGTCAGATAAGGTTTCGGTTTTTTGTTTGGATGCTGGTAAATATTCGAGTTCGTAGCTGTATTTTGGTAAGCATAAGAATTTGAGGACGCCAGCTACAAAATAACGGAGAGGGCCGAACCGTTTCTGATATCTCTCAGAAAGTTCCAACACTGACACAAAATTATAATATCAAATACCAGTTAATATTATTGATAAAAAAATCATAAGCATGGATGTTTGAGGCTAGAATTTATAATAAAACATTTTCTTTTAATGATAATGAAAATGAAAATATGTAATTATTGTGCCTCTATGTTCAATAATAAAATTAGTTTTTGTTGTAATAAAGTAGCAGCTTACCATCACCAATAAATCCAAAGTATGAAACGGTCATTCCAAAATGAATAACGCCTGTTTGAATCCATTCGACAGCAAATACATCTGTAGCAGTCAGACCTCCCTATAAATAGATATTCAGTACATATTAGTTAATCACCTATTTATTACTATTATGTATTATCTCCAAAAGTATAATGCATGTTCCTAGAGCACATAAGAACCATTTTCATTAGATAATGTCAAGGAAACAATATTATTGAAAGTCTTACGACTGTCTCTCTGTTTTCTTCCCTTTAGTTGACCTAGTACCTCAGCCAATCACAATGGCTTCTTTATTTTTCATGTTCAAAAAGCTAGTTTTTTTTTTTAATACAAATTATAAGAACTAGTGGGCACAACATCTCATCTATATGGTTCAGGTCGAAAAGGCCAAAAGGCTAAATTTAGTACAGGTAAGCAGAAACACTAGTACAGAAATAAGATCACAAAAATTATACTGCCTCAATAATCTTTAAGATAACATGACTAGTAAGGTTTTATTCATTTAAGACACATTTTATTATATATTACCTAGTTGATTGACGTGTTACGATAAAAACATATCCCGAATTGACCCCTTCACGAGTAGATGGGCCAGAATTGCCACCTCAATACCAAACTAGTTAGGCAGAAAACAAAAAAAATATAGGCATAACAGAGGTTGACAACATGGTTCACTGATTAAGTCTAAACCTGGATTATCTATTTATAATTGTGTCCTCAAATCTCTCTATAACCCTTAAATGATTTGAGCAATTCAATAAGATTGTCGTTGACCATGTTCGGCCTTAATCTTTATGGTCATAGTTGACTTCGTGTTCACTTTTATCCATATGAATACCAAGAATTACCTTGACTATAGTTAGTGCAGCAGATACCGGGTCCCGCACTCCAAGGACAGTCCAGACTAAAGAATTGTCAGAGCCAGCAGGTATAATACCAATCGGGATTGAAATTGCTTCTTTTTGGTTATCTCTGCAAAGAAGCCCATTTAGAACCTGCACAATGAGTAACATCATGTATGTGAGTAATCTAACATAGAAAAACTAAAAAAAATTCTTACTAACAGAAATATAGCTCATATATTTGTAGAGAAACGCATAAATAACTTTATCGATTTATCATTCAAAATGGCTTACAAAAAATCCAAATACGACTTCAGTGTCACGCTCTTTACCTTTTGAAATGGAGGATGAAAATAGAAAATTAATATTATTGTGGTACTTATACACTCCGCATATTTTATTCTGTCTTTCGAGGATCAAAATAGTTAATTTTTAATAGAGAGGCTATTGAAGTATATGTGTGCATTATTATGATAATAAAGCATACCAACCTAATTTTTGGCTTGATTCGTTACGGATAATTTGGAGTCATTAGTTCAGATCTCACACTTGTATATGTTGCTACCTTTTGGGGTTTCATGACAGGCCAGGATGTTCATTTATACTAAAAATATAACCAAGTAAACAGAAGATAGCACCAACCTCGTTGACAATTCCATCACCTCCAACACATATAATCCCTGGTATACGATACAAAATCAGAATTGGCTCTAGAATACATATATTATTCATGAAAGACCCATTGAAAAGTATAAACGCGTACCATCTGGACATGTGCTAAAATCAACACTAAAAGCTAGATTTCTAGCATGACCAGCAGATGTTGTCTTGACTACCTCCAATTTAAAACCAGCAAGCTGCAAATACAGAGAAATGAAATATAATCCTCATGAAATAACATGTAGACAGAAATAGTACTTGTGCTATCCTTATCTAAGGTCAAGATAAAACAGACATTTGCAAAGGTAACAAAGTATACCTTAAATATGGGTTCAACTAAGTTATGGAAAACTTTGCTAGAGCGACCACGACCGGATCGGGGATTAAGTATGACAAGCATCCGAGGAGGACTTTTACTTTTAATATGTGTATAAAGAAAATCAGAAGCAAATATTTCTGAATCCTGCTTTTTCGAAGGGACCATAGGATGAGGAGAACAATTCACATAACAATGCTGATCAGCAAACCCCGTAACCCATTGAGAAGCTTCATCAGCAGTAGAAGCCAAAAAGCAATAATCTTTCCTGCTTCTGCCAGATTTCATAAAGCAAGAAAGGCTGTGTGCGGTTTTTTTTATAGGGTATGAATGTACTACAAAATGTCTTAGACCATAGTTGTACGATACCTGCAGAAACATAATTACCGTCAAAAATGGAAACAAAAGCAAGAAAATGAAAAGAAAAAAAAATGAGAAACTTACTGAAACGACATCATCAAGGCTTAAAACATGAGAACCCCAAACCAATGCCCGGCTGGTTAGTTTAGCATCAACAGCATCCAAGTGTGCAGTTTCGTTTGAATTCTGTGCATCAGTAGCTTTAATGGTCTTTCTCTTATCCAAAACTAACTTTCCGGAAATAACTTCATATCCCAATAAGTCAGAATGTTCGTCTCCTATATCAATCCTGTGTTCCTCCCTCTTTGTTTTCGTGACATCATCGCTGCAGGCGATGACATCATTTCGCCTTGACACTTTTCCTTTGGTACGTTTTTCGGGAAACACGACAGGAGATGTTTGCTGAGCTGTCGATACTTGAGAGCAAAAGTTAAGGAGACGAAGTGAATGTTGAGGACTTCTTAAAGAATTGCTCTTTGAAAGACTGCCACTGTTCTGCATACTAAATGAACGGAATGCAAGAGACAGTGGCAATAGTGATTTGGCCTTAGCTGTAAGAAAACGAATAGTCAAAGTATAAGAACCAGCATAAAGATGCACCCAATATATTACTCATATAGTCACCAAAGTACATAGTAGAAAAGACAACAATATGCAGAAACAAATGAGACGAATATTTATATGATCATTAATAGACGTCTCATACAAAAAATATCAAAATAACGAATGAAATAAATTACTTCCTTAGTCTCATAAAAACGCAACAACTCTTTTTAAGTTTTCATGTAAGCTACGGAAGGCACAACTTTTTCAATTAGTGATCTTTCTAACCCAAAACTAACTGGTTCCCATGTTGTCATCATTACACAAAACAGATGATATTGTTGTGAATCCACAATATTCCTGAACTTTTTCATTACTAAATGGCATTTACATAAACTGGTAAACAACCGAACATTTCCATTAATATATGTGTTTAGTCAAACTTAGTGATGTGCATGAGATGAAGTCACGGAGCGAGTAAAAGGAACGAAGGATGTTAGGTTCAGACCTATTGCATAGATCTAATGAGCATCAAACAAGAGGACTTAAAGTTGACCATTTTACAAAAATCAAATCAAAACCCTCTTTGATTTTGCGACATTCGATCCTCGCCTGCGGGGCATTTCATCTCTTTATAAAAATAAAATAAAAAATAAAAAAAATAAAAAAAAAACCTCCTTAGATACAGGTACGAATAAAAGGAGCAGAAGACCAACATTAACTTACATACATACAAACTAATAATAATAATAATAATGAAGTTTCATTTGGATATGCTAACCAAAATCCCCCCGTTACTAATTACAACTCCCTAATTAGAACTACTCATTAAGTAAAAACAAAACCATACAAACAGCATAACATAAACTTCTATTGACAAATTCTTATAATCCTCACCCGACACGATTTGATGTTACTAGAAAGTATACTAAAAACAAGAACTCACGGAAACTATCAGACAGTATCGCATTTGTACACTATGTTGAACACTAAAAGAAATGCATTTTGTATAAGTAGCCATAACGCTTAAGTTTCATGATCCAATCCAGATAAGCATCACCGCATCGGTGATATTTCTGACCGAAACTCACTTTATATGGCTAAATAATGAGCTAGAAAGGCCATCGATTAACAACCGAATTAGACAGATGAACCACAGAAATGAAGCTTGGTAAGAGGTTTAACTTTCATGAACATTATACAGTTTAAATATTTTGTTCGTAAATGTAACTGTAGCCCATCTGATCACACATTCATATACTCTCACATGCAAACATGATTATCATGAGAGTAACTTCATACTTCAACAAGTGTCCACATATCAACAAACCATAACACAATCTAGCCATTCCAGCAGTACCACTTATCAAGAAAAACGAATGCAAATCTAAAGTACAATCAACTTCATTAGGGATACATATCAGTCTAGCACCCTAAACGGTGCGTCCCAACACGCAAACTCTCTTGTCAAACACATATCCTGATTACTATCTGATAACTGCACTATTTAAACAAAAAAAACAAAAAAAAAAAAAAACAAAAATCCTAATTTCCAGTTCAAGGGTTTCTAGAAATCAAGCAGCAATAAAACCTTCCGGCAACATATATTCACCATCTCCAGCAGCACTAATTTCACTCTAGCATATAAATAGTTAAAACGCTCCAATTTTTGAAACAATAAAAGATAAGATCGAACTCATAATAACACTACGCTTAAAAACGCAAATTTATCAGCAACAATTTTACATCAATATAAGCAGATCAAGTTACAAATAAGCATTAACGCAACATAATTAGGGCAAAAAAATACCAAATGGTGCGATCGCCAGTTAATCGTGAATTAAACGTGCAGATACAGGATTAAAGTGACTGGCGGCTAATCGATGAGCATATATTACTTCATATGTTTTAGTAATAGTAAAATAGAAAACTACTGTATATAGTAAGATTTTGTAGTTATTAACGGCGCGATTGTCAACGATGACGGCGGCAGTAGGTGAACGGCGACGGAGAAAATAGTGGCGAAAATTAAATGATAATTTGTGTTTTTATTATTATTTTATTATTTGAAGAGGAAGAAGAAAGAATATGATCCAGAAACACAAATTCCACTCAAAAATTTGTTTATTTTCTATTTTTATTTTCCGTTATATGTTTTTTGTTATAGTTGTCGTAAAAGCATTTTATTTATTTATGTAAAGTATTATGGAGTCATAGGAGTCAAGGTTGAAAAACTAGTTATTTTCAGTAGCAGAACTTGAACCTGAATATAAATGGACGGACGTAAAAATTTAATAAATTTTTCATTATAGGTAGTAGGGGTGTTCATTTTCGGATATCCGAATTTTCGGATATTCGAATTTTCGGATATCCGAAAATTCGAATAGTGAAAACCCCATCTGAAATCCGAATCCAATATACGAATCCGAAATTTCGGATTCGGATATCGGATTTTCAGAAAATCCGATATTTTTGAAGAATTTTGAATATTTTCGGATATTCCAGATATTTGGAATATTTTTCGGATAGTTCGGATATTTTTTGAATAATTTTCGGACTTTTTCGAATTTTTTTTGAAATTTTCGGATATTCGGATATGCGAAAATTTTGAAAACTCTATCCGATATCCAAATTCGAAAAATCGGATATTCAAATTTTCGGATATTTGAATTTTCGGATATATCTGATTTTTCGGATATTTTCAGATTCGGATTTCGGATTCGGATAATTTTGAACCCCCTAATCAGCAGGGGTAAACCCTAAAAAAAAAACCCTTATTTTTGCTATAAAAAAAACTTAGTGTAAAATTTTTCCCCGTTAAATTCAGGTGGGGCGGATGCCCATTTGAGTTATACAATCTTCCGCGACTGGCTATTTCGGAATAATGCGTTGAGACTTTATGGGCAGTAATAAGCAATTCAAGAATTATTCCAAGATTAAGTGGATTGTACTTTTTATAAATTTTAAATATAAAATTTCAAAATTAAATGTCTATGTATAGAAAAACCATAAATAAATATAAATATTGTAAGTAACTAGAGGGGTAAATAGTTACTTAATACGATTTTTAAAACATTTTCGATGATCAATAAGATTTGAATAATCCTTGATCACTTCAATCAACTCAAACCAACGTGTGACGTGTTTAGGTTTGTAATGATGCGGAATGTAAAGTAAAGAACATAAACACAAGAATTTATAGTGGTTCGGGTGGATGTTAACTAATCCACCGTAATCCACTCCCCGATTCACTAATCTGGAGTTTTGCTTCACTAAGCACCTTTCTCCAAATTCGGTGGAGATTCGATTTACAAGTCTTGTACTTCTCCTTAGACAACAAACCTAATCCTTCTATCCCTTTGAAAGATTACCTCCAACTTAGATCAACTTGTCTTCACCTTGGACAAGTATTAATCCTCAATGGGATTAATCAACTTCTAATTCGCTTTAAGGAAGATGATAGCTAAGCTAGCATATGCTTCTAATTACAAAGTACAAAGAGCCACCCTTTATAGTGATGACAATCCTAAGACAATTCTAAGGATTAATATAACACTATGTAAACTCATAAAGATAGTAATTTGAAAGTAAGTTTACAACCCTTCTATAATCTATGAGATTATAGAACTTCTCTTGCTAATCACAAACATATGTATAAGTGTTATGTTCTTGTGATTCTCTGATGATTTTGAGTTGTAGCATGCAAGAGGTCCAAGTCTTCAAATTTCTCCAAGTCTTGCTATTTATATGGAGAGATAAAAAAAAAGTAGTCGTTGTTGCGGCTTGGACCACAGTCGATCGTGGGTCGACCGCACGCGGTCCAGTCCAAAACTCCTATCCGTTGTATAGCCGTTTGAATCAGTTTTGAACATTAATCTTTGGACTCTTTACTTCATTTAACACCTGCAAAAGATACCCAACATCCTATATAAGTACTATATATGCATTAAATGTTCATTTATCTTGGATGTATTGCCTTGATAGTGACTTGTCATGCTTAAACAGGAAAGTCTAACATTCTTGGATACAAGTCATGATAATCATTTGAGGCAATCTCAGTTTTGTCATAATCTTTTGTTTGTAATTAACACAATTGCCAAACCCTTATTATTTAGTCAACATGTCCTTGATGACAACAACCCACTATAATCACAAAGCATGCTAGTATTCAAATTTAAACTTGTTTGTGAATTAATCGAGTGTGTTAGTGATGTCTTAACAATTTAAGCAAGTAATATCAATTATGCATGTTGTAAGACATCAAGTTAAATCAAGTCAAATCCATTCATAAACTTGATTTTAGACTTAAGCAAACCTGTGTGTGTTAGTGATTCATTATCTTTTAAGATTACTATATTATGACATCTTAAATATTATCCAAGTAGCATATATTAAAGTAGTCCAAATACAAGTTGATGGAATTCTAACTTGTAACACATAGCAAGACAAAGTTCATACATATACATATTAAGTAACTACTTATTATTTAGCACATAGTCAAATAATACACATGTATTAATAGCAAGTAGTCACGTAATATTCATGTAATGACTAGCAAGAGATCACTAATTAATCTAGGATTAAACATATAGTGACAATATAGCTTTAAACTAAGGCTATGTAAGTTTTACTTGCAAAGTGGCATTTGCAAGATTAATGTATAAGTATACATTAATGTTCAATACATGTACAAGGAAGGATCAACTCTTGGTTGAGACTTGATGACCATCCTAAGTATGTCTAAATACATTTAAGATGTACATGTTTTTCTATAACACTTATGTGTTATTCTTAATCAAGTTTTAATCGTCATTAAGGTGTCATTAGGTGTGATTAACCAAGACTGGTGTTCTAGTGACCAAAACTCCTTTGGGTATGAAGGAGGCAACTATTCTAAGCATGTTTAAACAAGTTTCATAAATTATAGATGCCCCGAAGTGGTCGAACTAAAATTGGTGGAAATTAGGACAGAACCTTTTACGGTCGACCCACGATTGACCGTGGAGTCGACCGTGCATGCCTGGTTTCATAAACCAGGGTGCAAGGTTCCACGATCTGACCTGCGGTCGACCGTGGACCTAACCGTGAAGCCTATATTCTTATTTTAAGCTTTGTTTGGTTTTGGTCTTTTGCTAGAGTAAGTGTGGATTAGTGAACTTGTGTATTTATGTCAAGATGTCTACCATCACCTCTAGTTATGTGCATATGTCATCATCAAAACACTTATTGTTATGGGTTAATATTAGTATATTCATTAAGCATAATCTCACATTAATCCACATTCTCCCCCCAACATATATAAATATAAATATAAACATTGACGATTGGTCCGGTTTGGGTGCTCTATCTCTGTTATTTCGAGAAGGTACATATTTATGGCTGGATTCACATATAAATCTATAGTGGGTGATATAGTTGATCATAATGTTTTGAGATGGCCACCAGATTTGATTCATAAGTACTCGATCCTAACATGTATCAATTGCCCCTTGTTGATTAATGAATCTGATCACACTCTTTGGAAATATAACAATAGTGTAGTCGAGTTTTTTGTTTTTCATGCTTAGAATAGAATTCGTCAACAGGCTCCCATTGTTGTTTGGTTCTAGATTGTTTGGTATTCGCAATGAATTTCTCACCACGCGTTCTTTTTATGGCTCGTAATAGGAAGAAACTAAAGACTCAGGATCGACTGCAAACATGGGAGGTGCAAGAAGGTGTGAATGTGGTATGTTTCTTTTGTAAAAATTGTGTTGAAACTCCTGAGCATTTATTTTTTCAGTGTGGATATTTTGCTTCGGTTTGGGCTAAAGCTAAAAGAAGAATCCAAATGGGTAAAAACAATAAGCAATATTGGAGTATCATTAACCTATTATGCGATGCCCCGTACAAAACCATCGTGTACGAATCATCAACAACAGGATCATTACAAGGTTAAGTACTATATGTTGTAATTAAAGAAGTTGCATTCACGATAAAAAGGTGATGTCATAACCGACATCAAATGTTTTACATTTCAAAAGCATGCTTCACTAAGTAGAAGCAAATAATAAGTGTATGTGACCACAATGGTCGTTACAAGTCATAGTTCAAAAGTACTAATGTTTGAATGCAAAATAAAGTAGTTCATGCGATAACAACTCTAAGCAGCGGGTGTCTACAGCACGACTAGTACACAGCGGAAGCTAACCTCAAGCACCTGAGAAAAACATGCTTTAAAATGTCAACACAAAGGTTGGTGAGCTATAGTTTAAGTATAACAGTATGTAAGGTAGGCCACGAGATTTCAGTGCTACAAAGAGCGTTTCAAAACAGTATGATAAAGTATATGTTAACCGTGGGCACTTGGTAACTAACTTAACGTTTATACCCCCTGAAAGTACACTTGGCAAGTGCGTATGTCTACGAAGTATTAAACATTCGTTAAATGCTCTACTAGCCCGAGTGGGGATGTCCAACCCTATGGATCCATATCTAAGATTCGCGTTCACCGGTTCAAAAACCAATGACTAAACGTTACCGAGCTAAAGGGAATGTTTCTGCTGTTATATAACCCACACATATATAAGTTTAAGTACTCGTGCCTAGTATGTAAAACATAAAATCCGCATGTATTCTCAGTTCCCAAAATAAGTTAAAGTAAAAAGGGAATGCTATAACTCACAATGATAATGTAGTCGTAAAGTCGGTTCGGAAAAGGTGTGAAAGTAATTGGTCCGAAGGTCCTCAACCTAAGTCAAATAGTACTAAGTCAGTAAATCGTCTTAATAGGTTTAAAGTATGTAAATAAGGTCTTAAGGGTCATCATCATTCATCATTTAACAAAAGGTGTAAAGTAGGTTTCGTTCATGAAAGTAGTTTACAACAAAGGCTGAATTCAGTCAGTCACCACGGCCTCTACCCTTACTGAATTAAGATGAGACCAGTGGACATGGCTTCGTATATGAGTCCCTTAAGTGTGGTAAAATTTACAGAAGCAAACTCGTCTTCGTTTGACCGTGGCGACGGTCTAAGTGCGAGTAGGTCAGAAATTTCTGCACAATGTTAAAGGACATAGTGACGATCGGAGGGCCATAAATCCTAAACCGCAACTCGGATTAAGACGAGTCCTATATGAAAAGTTATCTACTCGAAAAGTTCTATCTAAAAATCATGGTCTCAGTAGCCCAGGTCTACTGGTATGTTACAGAAACAGCAGGTCAGTAGGGTTTGGACAGAAACAGTAAGTTTAAGTGAGTTCCGGTGGTCTTGGTGCTTGATGTTCATCATGGTTCTCATCCTTGATGCATATAGCTTCAAGTGTACAACTCATTGATGTATCTACATCATCTTAACCAAGTCTTGACCATCATAACCCTAGTGCAAGTCTAAGACATGAAGCACAACTCACTTAAGAGTTGCATGTAGTTTGATGAACCAAAGTTACATCAAAGTCTTAGGTTTGACACTTACATGAACTATAATAGAAATATTGAACTCTAAACTTGAAAATAAACTAACTAATCAAGATCTTAAGGTGTAGAACATGGTTCTTAGTTAGATCTTGAAGATCCAAGACCCAAAAGTCTAGATCAAGCATAAGTATACAAAGTTATATTTAAAGAAAAATTATTTGTGTGTTCTTGAACTTTCAAGGTTGACTTTTAGTTCAAGATTAATGAGATCAAGACTAACTTGTAGTACTTGACCATTTAAACTAATTACATGAAATTAAAGTGCAAGAAGTAAACTAAGTAAACATGTAATTTGTTCATGGTTGTTCATACTTTAAAGATTCAAACCAAAGTTTGATCTTTAAGAAAGTAAACTTTTAAAGTTTACTAACATGAGTTACAAGTATGAGTTTATCAACACATGAACATAAAGCTTTTAAAAATAACAAATGTAGAACATAACTTGAAAGTATATGTTCTTGTTGTTCTTGTTTTAACAAGATAAAATGAAGAATCAAACTAACAAGTTTGATTCTTGAAAGCTAGTAAGTAAGTAACAACAACAAAGTAATCAAACTACAAGTAACAAAAGATGAATCAAACAAAGAATGATGATGATTATGCATGTATGAATTCAGTTTTGGGACAAAGAAGGAAGAGAAAAGAGAGCTCAAATCACTTACAAGAAAGAGAGCAAAATGAGAGAAAACTTGAGAGAATTGCAAGTAAGTGTGTGTGTGTGTTTGAATGAGGGAATACAAGTGAATAAGTGATGTAAAAAAAAGATTTTTGAATCCCATCTCCCCATGGGAAGTCACGGTTCAGCAGAAAAAGGGAGGGGGAGGGATTTGTCCATAAAACACTTGCATGGTAAAGCTTAAAAGTGTGGTTACAAGGGGTGTTTGCATGGGGAGGAGAAGTAACAAGATTCCTAAGTATTCTAACTAACTAGTTCACAATAAATTTGGTACTTACACATTAAAGAGTGGGCTAAGTCCATTTAAATGGTAGGGTGGGCTTGGAAGCCCAATATCAAGAGTCCATTAACATTAAACAAAGCTCAAGTTCAAAAATTAACAAATAAAGTCCAACAAAAGCCCAAGTAATTAACCAACAACCTTAGTTAATTAAAATGATTAATAAAACTAATCATGAATGTAAATAATATCTAAAAATATTATTCGTGAAAGTTCCGGGTGTCACAAAGACGTTTCGGGCAATTAAAGTCAAGTTCGGGCAATCATGGCAACATGTAAATGTAATGACATACATTCGTTTTATCACACGTATTAATAATAATAATTATTAATAAATAAACATTGGAAATTCTAGGGTCGTTACATATTACAACCGATAGCTGCTAAAAATCGAGTTGATATAGTAGTGTCGAAGCTTGTGTTTGCGGACTCGATCTACTTTATATGGCAAGAAAGGAAGAATCGTTGTTTTACAGCAAAAGTGAGATCAGATCAATGTTTAGCGGACTTAATTTTATCCACTGTTAGGATAAAATTGTTATCACTTCAGTTTAAAGAATCCCCTAAAGTTGCTAATATGAGGTCAATTTGGATGATGTAATGTGTTGTTAGGGCTGGTAGTTAAATGTCTGTATAGTTGTTTGGCTAGTTGTGTTTTGTTTTGGTTGTTTAGTGGGTTGCAAGGCCTCGTGTAACACTTGTGCTTCGTTGTAATCATTCTTTATTATTTTTAATAATATTCATCGGGGTAAACCCTTTACCCAAAAAATGTGTAAAATCGTTAAGTTTATTAAAAAAAACTCTAAAATGTTTATTTAGAGTCATGTTGAAATGTTATTAATTTTGATTTTAACCGATTTTGATCAACAAAATTCGATTTTTACTTATTAATCGACGTTAACTGATTAATTAAATTGATTTTAGAAAATCGGAACGGACCTCACTTAAAAATCAGTAATCGATGATTAATCGAAAGTATTCAGGTTTTTTATAACAGTGATGGGAGGTGAACCACTTTATTTATTTGTTGTACTACACTAACGTACAAATGGAAACAAACACAAATACAGAACATAAAAAATACAGAAATGATGGACCACTTACAAAATTGAAGACTTGTAGGAAGGAATCGAAAGAAAAAGTAATTAGATAATGATCAACACATATGATAATTGCATGAAATATAAAAGGCTCCAAAAAAACATTTTAAAAAAAAGATAAGAAAGAAAGAGCAAATCCCATATTGGTTATGTTTTGTTGGAACCCCATCCAACCATACACAAAACTCGGTGGATTTTGTTTGTTTTAATAATAAGTTTAAAAAAAAATCATGATTTTGATAATGATTTAGGTTGAATTGTTTATAGAAGAATAACAATGTTGGTGCTTTGACGATGATACAATTGTTTAAGAAATTAATTTGGATAATATAATATGAAAGGGTAAAAGTTTCAAAATATTTATTAAATGGTGTATGGTGAAAAGAGGCGGTGTAAGGATCACTTCACTTGATTATAAGCAAACTTAGATATGCTTAATTAGAAAGTACAAAAATTTTTCGTCTATGAATATATGAATAAGTACAAGATTTCGTATGTATGGATCAATTTATGTTATAAATCACTTCTCGATACAAAATAATTCTTATGACACCAAATTATCATAATCACGTATCCATTGCGAATAATGTGATTTACAATTCTACAAACACCCTCAAAATCACTTTTGTTTCATATAACACTTATGATACTTCACAAAACCAATTATTTATATCCTTTATAACTCATAATATGTAAAAATCAGCAAAGGGCCCTCTGAAATAAAATGAAAGTGATTATTTTGAACTAAAACTATAATTAATTAACAACTTAATAGACACGATAAAAGCAAATACGAGAAAGGGTAGCTCATCTTCCAAGATCGATTTAATAAACATAGCCTTGCAGCCAATGCTCGCCCTGAATCACCGTCTTCCGGCTTATCTATAAAACTAGCAATATCTTTTTTTAACGTCAACTCACGCTCAACACAAATTAATCCACGAAGATGTCCACGATGGGCTTGAACCCCCAACCTCTTAAGTTGAAAGACTCCTTGAATTCCGCTAGGATATAAGCCATTTCATAAAACCGGTAATATTTCCCACTAGTTCAAACCATAGTCGCGGACTGCTCGTTACTTTAGGAAAATCAAAGCACATGGCGGACTCACCCTTTATTTCTGGAATGCGATATTCTGCAACCACTACCATCTTCTCTGAAAGACCCCTATCAACATATATCATAGCATTATCACATTAGATTTGAATAAAAAACAATATAATTATTGAGGGATATCTAAAAACTATTAGTATTCCCCCTTACATAAAAGATATTGTTGATGTTCAAAGTACATGTAACGCGTATGCTTGATTATGTAGTATTGCAGGAAATAAAAATCTATGTTGGAACACAATAGATGACATGTCCAATGAGTTTACATTCGAAGAAACTGAATGGATTAGTTGAAATTTTATAACGCTAAAACCATCAAGACAAAACCCTGCTACCTTGGGTGAAGCTGGAGAAATGTTCTGCTCCAAGACCAAATCACGGTCAATCAAATTTTATGACTCTGTTCGAACCTGCAACAAAGAGGACAATATGAATCTACAATAATTTTTGCTTGGGATTAGTATTAGAATTATTATTCAGGCTTTATTGTTTAGGCACCTAATTTGGCCCATGTATAGTCTTGTAATATTTCGGGTTTAACCCCAATTACCACGTACTTCTAATACCAGAAACTTACAGAGTGATTCAAGCTAGAATATGGATACATGTGCTTCCTCTCGTCTCTCCGCATTTGTTAATAGTCTTAGCCGCATTTTTGATCATTGCATTTATCCGTCAGTAGCTGTGGGTCATGGGACACCTAATCATGTCAGCAACAACGGTCATAGTGTTTTTCCAACCATTCATCGTCCATTACACCTTCGAAGTGTACCTATCAAGCCTAACATTGTAAAGAATCTTATTTCTGTTAGTCACTTTACTCGTGATATTAAAGTCTAAATCAAATTTGATGAATTTGATTTTTCTGTAAAGAACAATATGACTCGTCGGCTCCTTTTTCGATGTGACATTACTGGTGACTTGTGTCCGGATACAAAGTTTGTCTCGCGACCAAATCATCAAGCACTCGCCACTTCTCATAACACGTGGCATCAACGACTTATTCATCTCATCAATGTGAATTTATGATTTCGATTGATTAGGTGCAGTTAGGTTTATTAATGATTAATTGAACTTTCTATACAGATGGTGAACATTAAATAATGAATATAATGTGCTAATCAGGTTTTATCTGTTGTTAATATGAACTAGAATTTTAACTTACTATCGTGTTGTTAGAATATAAATAAATACAATATACAAATATATATGTAAACATGCATATGTATATACAAAAGAGATCTGAATGATTATTAGAATAAGAGCACTAAGTTGCATTGAATATGAGTGTGTTGGCCGGTAGGATCACATTTGTATTTAGCTATTGTAAACGTTTGGTTATCTATTGACTTGTGATTTAGAAGTATACTTAAGGATAAGCTTAATATAATGCAACTAAGAGCTGTTTTTTTTTCTTTGTATAATTGTATTCAAAGTAAGGCACCATGGTCGAGAAGGTTACACAATTACAAGAGTCTACGGTTACATAATATAGAGTTAAAAAGATAAGGAACTGTGCAAGCTGAAGATCGAGTCTGGTGACACTAAGGTCGCGATAGGTCTCTTGCCTCTTTCCTTTTTTCAGTTTTGTTCAAATTCTCCATAACTCAACATATATGTGACTAGTGCCTCATCTCCATATGTATGTGTTGAAAGGCACGCTTTGACGCGCCTGTTTCGAAACCCATAGTAGTTGCTCACACTCAATTTCGATTTTTATATTGACGTAGACGTTAATTAAATGTCAATTTGTAGCACACAAATATATAAAAGGATTAGATATACATCATAAACATATTATTATCTTTGAAATATTTTCATATATAAAGAGGGTTTAAAATTCTTATAAAGATAATAGATAGAAGATGTGAATCTACCTAGTAAGAAGCCCCCCGTTAAGTATCAATTGTCGGGTGATATGTTCAATCATCATAATTGAACCAACGATTATAACCTTAAAGCTTATGAAAGTAGAAAATCTCTGTAGTAGAACTACCAAACCAAACTTTATTTATATTTGAATTTGAAATTGAAAGTATGAAAGAAATTGTTACAACTGCAAGTCTAACTAACCACTTCGTTGAATTAGTTATTTATCAAATACAAATTGTAAAAAGAAAAAAAAACACACACACAAAAACTGGGCGGGAAAATTCCTTAGTCGCTGAAACAGTATGCACATGTTCCTCATGTGATGTCTCCTTAACTTCTCATGTGCTTTGCACATGTTGCTCATATCACCGGGATGAGACCTACTGCGATGAGCTATAAGAGCAACAATTCCTTCTTTACGCTTTCAAATATTCCATATTTTGCAAATCTTTGTAAGTTTAAATGAATTACTTAACAATACAATCCTATTAGTTAGGGCTGTTTCCATTTTAGGATAGATTTTTTTATTTATTATACCTAATACACAAATTAGGAATGTTTACATTTTTTAAAAAATAAATAAATAAATAATATAAAAAGAACCACTATACTTAACCCGGTCCTAAAACTACTTAGCCGGGTCCCATAGTCCTAAAAATTGACAGCCCACTTAGCTACTAACAACACCTTCCAAATCTTCCCGCCCAAGTTTCTCTCTCATCATCGCTTTTCATCTTATTGCCGTCTTTAGGTAATTGTTACCATCTTTATCTGTTTTTAAAGAGTTTAAATGTTTGATGCTAATTTGAATTAGGTTTATTAACTCTACAGATCCATCTTTTCATCTCACCTCATATATTTCCAGAATTCGTTCAGGTAAAGCTTCGATTCGAGTTTCGCATCTGAATTAGGTTTATGTAATTGAACAAACTGGAATTGATAATGTGACAACCCGAAAATTTCCGAACAAATTTAAACTTTATCTTTATAGTATTCCGACACGATAAGCAAAGTTTGTTAAGTTAAATCTCAAGAATTTTAAACTATGTTCATACATTCATTTAACCTCGACCAAATTCCAACGATTCACGAACTATTATATAAATGGATATTATTATATATGTATATATATACGTGCATATATCATAACTAACAAGTATTAAACGTATAATACTTTACATGAACATATTTGTTTCGATATAGTTACCGACTGAATTAAGAGATAATATCAAATGATTGAATTATCAGATTCATTATGATATGATTTACGTGTCTCTGTTGAGAGGTCCACGTTGATTTAGAAAACCTTTCCTTTTTAACGGTATTCGGAATAATTAGTAAAGTGATCTACAAGTAGGCACAATGTGTCAAGTAACGAAAGTTAGACAAACGTTAGTGGAGAATTGAATTTCATAATATTCGATTGATCTATTTTTCAAACGTGTGAAAATGTTTTTTCGATACCATAGGATTTGATTATTAAAATATTTTTGTTTGAAAAACTTAATTTGAATATATACAATAAGTTATAATATTAATTATTAGAATTATACATTTAAATAACTCACAACGAGTATTATATTGAATATATATATATATATATATATATATATATATATATATATATATATATATATATATATATATATATATATATATATGATTTCAAATTAGTTAAGTGAACGATAGTAACACTTGTTTATTGATTCGACTGATAATTAAATATATTAATTAGAACATTTGAGAAATTAAAATAAACATTGGCGCATAAAGGAATTTTATCAATTTAGGCTTTACAGTGTAAACGTGACGTGTTATAAAAATTTCTATTATTTAAATGATTTTAAAATAAACTTTGAAATATAATTGATTTTGAAAAACTAAATATTATTAAATAAATATTTCAGTTATATATAATATGTACAAATTTATTTTTAAATGAAAATGTATTTTACAAAGTGATAAAATATAATATTAACTTAGCCATAAAACGTTTGATTTAAAATAATATATTTTGATAAACATTGAGACTTTGATTTATAGAAGCAAATGACCACAATACTCAAATGTAAGAGTTATAATTTGAGTAATATAGTCTATCGATGATTAAGTCTAATTATTGATAAAGGTACGTGTCGCGAAACGTAAAGTACAAGTTTTTTAAGCGTATGAAAGGACGTTCAAAAAACCGGAAATGATACGTAAGTTGAGCGTTAGCGTACAATTCATCAGTGCTAAAATTACAAATCAACTATGCACGAGAATATAATATAATATTTAATTAATTCTAAAGATTAAATATATTATATATTAAATAATATATATATAAATTATAAATGTGTCGGCATATATCATTGGATGTTTAGGAGTTGGTGAAACACTCCATGTGAGCGCATGATTTACAAGTACACTCCCCATGCGATCGCATGGGGATTAGGTGCATCAATTGTCTATAAAACGGGTTCGACGTCTGGTTCTCTGAATCACTTTAACCATCTATCTCTCTATATTACATATTACTCCGTATTACTTATCTTATTTATTTATTTTAATTATTAATATTATTATTAAAGATTATTATTATTAATGATATTAATATTAGTAGTAGTATTATTATTAGTATATACATAAAATACTACGACGAGGTCATGAGTGCATTATTTTCAAAACAGGTTTTATGTGCGGTATAGAGCTAAGGAAATTATGGGTTATAGCTATGGAGGTTATGGGTATTGTTCGGGGGCTTAGCTTGTGAGGTCAAACTAGTGTTTATCATCTTCGTTGCGTTTACGTACCTTTCCTGCAATATTGAATCTCAATATTGTTTGTAACCTTCGTACCATATTCTCCAAAGCTACTACCCGAGCGCGAAGCTCGTTGACTTCTTCTATTACACCGGGGTGACTGTCGGTTCAGACGAGCGGATAAATAAGATCTAGAATTTGGTATAGTATATGATCGTGACGAGATATTCTGGAAATGAGAGAGAAGATGGTGTTTCGAACAGGTTCGCCGGTAAGTGCTTTAGGTTCTTCACCCAGAGGTGAATTCGGTTGGTGGAAGGGATCACCCTCTTCTTGCCTCTAATGATTAAGTAGGCTACGAACCCATCCCCAGTTCATCCAGAACTGGTGATGATTGATTGGTTGGTCCATTCCGGTTACACTGCTTTCGGATCTTGAGTCGAAATCCATATCGGAATAGCTGCCGGAATCTAAGGAATTTGAACTAGTTGCGAGTTCCGTCTTATACGGATTAACAAAGGATTTTCGATATGAAAGGATTTTTGGATATCGGATAATATTCTAATTGCATAGAATACCTAAATATAGTACAGATGATCCCATGAATTACGGACGGAATTAAGGAAACGTGTCAGACAAAGTTTAGTGTGATGGGATATGAATTTGTCTGTACATCATCTATACAATAATTGCAATAAGACGTGTCGAGACTGAATATGATAAGTAGATATTTTTCGACAATTGGTGGTAAGCAAAAACTTTTGACATACGGACCAGGTTCAAGTCCAAACTTATTAATATAACCTAACAACTACTAGGCCGAAGTCCAGACTAACTAATGCATCCTAACAACTCCTAGTTAGACACATTAATGCAAGACCTGGTTCGCTACGACAACCGCTCTGATACCAACTGTAATGACCCGTCCTAATCCATCTGGACGAAGTCATTAACATTAGGTTCCATTGCGATGATCGACTCCAAGTAATGTCCTTAAAATGAGCAAATGCACAGCGGAAGACTTAATTCGTACCTGAGAATAAGCATGCTTAAAAGTGTCAACCAAAAGGTTAGTGAGTTCATAGGTTTATCATAACAATCATTTCAATATATTAATAGACTACAAGATTTCCGTTTATATATATATGTACACTCGCAAGTGTATAAAAGTATTCTATAAGTTGTAGGCACCCGGTAACAAGCCTTAACGTTCATGTTTTACCCTCTGAAGTACACCAAATCGGGTGTGTTTAAAATAACCTCGAAGTACTAAAGCATCCCATAGTCAGGATGGGGTTTGTCAGGCCCAATAGATCTATCTTTAGGATTCGCGCCTACCGTACATAGACAAGTAGTTTAATGTTACCAAGCTAAGGGTATATTTCTGATTTAAACCCACATAGAATTAGTTTTAGTACTTGTGCCTATTTCATAAAACATTCATAAAACAGCACATGTATTCTCAGCCCAAAAATATATATAAAAAGGAAGCAATGAAACTCACCATACTGTATTTTGTAGTAAAAATACATAGGACGACATTGAACAAGTATAGGGTTGGCCTTGGATTCACGAACCTATATCATTTGTATATCTATTAATACATATAATCGTAATTCAATACTTTCATATATTATAACTTATGTTATATATTATTTATTTAGTTTGTATATATATTTGAAAAATGATTATTATTTATATAGCTTTATATAACTATTATTCATCATTAATAATGATAAAATTGTATATTAAAGTTTATATATGATAAAAATATATGTTTATATTTTAATTGATATCTTTTACTTTTATATATAGCTTAATTTATATCTTTTTAATAATAAAAATAATATAGTGTAATATATTTTTATATAAAAATATCTATTTGTAGTAGTACAGATAATGATAAAAATGATAGTAATAGTATTGATAATGATAATGATAATACTAATAATAATAATAATAATAATAATAATAATAATAATAATAATAATAATAATAATAATAATATAATAATAATAATAATAATAATAATAATAATAATAATAATAATAATAATAATAATAATAATAAATGTACAACCTTTGAAGAAAGGAGCTCTAAAATAAAACGTCATTGCCCGGGCTCGAACCCGAGACTTCTCGCTCAACAGCCACAACCCTAACCATTCTTCTACTTGTTCTTTTCTAATTTAATTCACAGCAGAATTCTATCTAACCCATACTTTCTGTTTTTCATATTCATTACTTAGCATCATCATTATTGTGATTATCATCAACTAATCAACTAATCATCATCATCTTCTTATCATCATAACATCATCAACTCGTTCTCACTATCATAATCATAATTCCATCATTCTAATCATAGTCCGAATCATAATCATCTATTATCTCTCGGCTCTATTAACAATATTTACCTTCATTTTCATAGTTTAATCCAACAAAAGGAGAAATGGGATTAAAACCCAACAAAACACACCCCATATTTACGGTCATCAAACTTTGTTTTGGATGTATAATATATCTCGTGGATACAAATTGGGAATGGGTCTCAATTAACAACAAACACTTCACCTAATCAATTAAAAATTCGGACGTCTTTTTACTTGGCACAAATTGGTCGGCCAACAATATTTTTTAAACGTCCCACTAGCTCCTTTTGTGATCATAGCAAATATTTGCTCATTCCTTTAAGGTAGGGACAATCTATTTTTTTTAATGGCCACTATATCAAATCACTCGCCATAATATAAAGTTGGTACCCTATCACTTTAAAAAGAAAATAAAATGAGGCTAGCTTCCGTAATCATCGATGGTTGCAGTACACAATAGTAGTCCAAATTTTACGTACTGTTTGTCAAAGAAATTCAGTGGGTTTTTGCAGCGTACTTCGAGTAGGTTTTATGGCAATTTTGTTTGTGGAAGAAGGTGATAGTGAGGATGACGGTTATGGTAGTGATGGGGTGGTTGATGGTTTTGTTCATCCAAAACCGATACAGAAAGAATAGAAGTAAAAGGAGAAGTGACAACATAATTTGGAAGTGGTGATGAAGTAGTGGTTTGTTGATTTGTTTTATTGATGTTTTGTCGAGCTGCAGTGGTCAAGAGAAAAGCAAATTTGTTTTAGTGGTGATTGATAACGAGTATCAATAAGGATCAAGGTGGTGGGTTTTGAATGGGTGAAAGTAATGGGTTGTTGTTAGTTTAAATCGAAACAAGTAATGAGTATGGAATAGTTATAGGGTGATTTTGGGTTCGATTTCCTTGTATAGAAAAGAATTAAACAGCCTCATGTAATGGTGTTGGTTATGTCGGGTTAGTGAAGGTGATGATAAAGTGGTAATGGGTTTAGTGTTCAAGGTGTGATGAAAGGTGATAGAGTAGGTTATGGTGGCGGACGTGGTTGATGGTGATCGAATGCATTCTCAATAAGATAGAGATGATGCATATATAATTGTATATGTTGACAGATTTATTCCCTTAAGAATGAACAAAAAAGAAAACGTTAAAACTTGATTTAGACCTGCAACTGATTTTGGCTTCTGCTGCAGAGATTAAACTTGATTTGTACGACCAATTAAACAAAGATCAATCACCTACAGTTTTCAAAAATGATGGAAAATAGAATACCAAATTCCGGTATTTATGTTTACGTACATATCTGTATGTATATATATCCGTATATATCTTTATATCTGTATTTGTATTTGTTAATTGATAGTGTGGTTAACTGGTCTCATAATATACTCGAATTGATGACGTTAAATAAGGATCAATGATCTTCAGAAAGATGTTCAGGTACAAAACAACAAAAATAAAAATAAAATAATCTAAAAGGAGATGGAGATTGCTAACAGACTTTGTTGGTTTGCTGTGATCTTATTCGATTTATAAACAAGGGAAACAAAATCAGTACATTGTGATTGTGACAAGAAACAAATTCCACTCATATATATCTGATTCTTTTATAATTCATATAATACAATTAATATTAATAAATAATTAAGTATATTAATAATAATAATTCTAATAATAATAATATCTAATAATACAAGTGATATATATATATATATATATATATATATATATATATATATATATATATATATATATATATAACAAGTTACATGAATTCTATTTTTATATTAGAATAAAGATATTAATAATACTGATATAGATATTAATGTTAACAATAATAAAAGTAATCATAATATTACACAAATATATTTTCAACTTGTAGTTACATTTAATATAATAATTTTACAATTTACTACCTATGTAATGTTTACTAATTATGCAATATATAATTGAATTATTACATATAATAATACTTATACATAGAATTCCTATATATTTATGTGTATAGATTTATTACAACATACATATTATATTTATTGTGTATAGGATTCATATATAAATAACATCTTAATGATTTTGTATGTTACTCTACATATTTAATTCAAATGATTAAATGGTATTATATTAGTTTAACTTAATATATACACTTATATTTATATTTACATATATATATTTAATTACTTGCTTATTTACACACAATTGTTCGTGAATCGTCGGGAATAGTCGAAGGACAAATGAATTCATATAAACAGTTCCAAAAATTTTTAAGACTTAACATTACAGACTTTGCTTAACTTGTCGGAATCATGTAAAGATTAAGTTTAAATTTGGTCGGAAATTCCCGGGTCGTCACAGTACCTACCCGTTAAAGAAATTTCGTCCCGAAATTTGAGTGAGGTGATCATGGCTAATAATAAAAATATTTTCATGACGAATATGAGTTGATAAATTGCGTTTTGTCAACCTTGAGTAATATGGATAAAACGATTCGATTATTTGAAGAGTAAGAGTGAAGCTGTTACAAAAGAGCGAAGTGAATAATTGCAGATTCATCTTGTCTGGTGACGTAGTCTCGGTTGATTTCCTGAAATCGAGGAATTTAGAGGAAATCTTCGTAATAAAATTTGATTCTTCGATAATTAAGGAAATTAGGATCCTCTTTGGTTCAATGCGATAATCTGTCTCAATTGCTTTGTCGGATATTTCACTATAAATCTACTCCATTTATTTCCTTTATATTTTGGAGTTCTATACTTTGGTTTTCTCTTCCCGACTTTAAGTTAAGCGAATAATGGTCCAGAATTCGTAGATATAAGTTTCAGAATGAACATTGCTAATGTCCTAAGAAAGAAACGGTAATAGCACAATTTGACTTGTCAAATTACCAGAATTCAAGGAAAGATAGGACTATCAAGAAAAATATGTTCTTGATATGTTTATAGATTAGACAGAACGTAAGAGTCGTGTAACATGGCACATGATGACGTTATGATCTGTGAATCATCACGTTCCATTAGAAACTCAGCATGACCTACTGTAATATAATCACGTTGATCAAGCGTCATTATATTATACTAACCCATGCATAAGTTCCGAACACTACTTAAAAAACATTCATATTTTAAATTCGAAGGTTCACCGAATATAGAAACTAAAACAGTTTCCTTTTTATGATATAATGCAGATAGCGCGGAGAGATAATTAATATCGGACGAGAATATTTATTAAGATATCTTCAGAAATATTGAGGATATTAATAAAGAAAGGTACGATGATATCTTAGGATTTCAGAATCAAATTGTGATGAAGATATTCATTCACGATGATTTAGAGTGGTTAAGGAGTAAGGTATTCGCTAAAGATTTCATCAGAAACAGAATCATCTGGATTCTTTATGTACAAGTTTAGTCCTTGTAATTTGTTCAGAGTCTCCTTCATGGTTTGCTCAATCCAGTTTCCAGTTCCAACTTTTCTGAGCTTTGCCAACATACTATTCTTTATCTTTATACCTTCGACGGTTAAGGTCGTGTACAGTTTTTGCTGCTGTATTCAGCTTTTTTAGAATTTGGAGTATTGATTTGTAGACTGGGTGCTTTTCAAAATTTCAGAGTGGAAGATCATAATTCTAAGAGATAAGGATTATATGTATACTTATAACTGTTGAAGTAAAAACGCTGCGAGATTTAAAAATACTGATTGCTAATTCCCGGTAGTTGGTATAGTAATTCTCGTTATAAGATGTAAATGAGTAAATGATAGGGTTTCACTGAATATAGTGATTTTTCAGAAAGTCAAAGATCAACGGAGTTGTTGGTAAATTTACTACTAATGTGGTGAGATATAAACGGTTTCCCGGTATCGATGATGAAAGACAACTTATATATCAGGGTTATAATAAGCTAATCTGAGTGAAAATTCGAAGTTGACTTGTTGGAGCTGTGACAAAATTGGCTAATTTGGAAAGGGATTGCAAAGTTATTTCCGGTAATAGCAATGCTAAAGGATCTGACACAGATACGTGTAGTTGGATCATCCTATCGATTGAGGTGTTTCCAAGATTCGTGAAAGGTTTGAACGCAGATTGTAATCGTCAAGATACAAATGAGGTTTAAGATGAAACCAAGTTACAAAGGATGTTTAATATTAAATCAAGTGGCAAACTCAAAGAATTGTTTAGTTTCATATGTTATAATCGATATTTTAATTCATTTTAATTGTCCAATATTGGTATTCCACAGTTAGCAGTCCACAGTTACTAATTCAATAATTCATATATAGTTTATAATATTCGAATTAATTAATACGTACCGTGACCCGTGTACATGTCTCAGACTTGATCACAACTTAAAGTATATATATTATTATAGAATAAACCTCAACCCTGTATAGCGAACTTGAGCATTACAGCATATAGAGTGTCTATGTTTATTCCAAATAATATATATACATGCGTCGATATAATATGTCAAAACTTTATATACGTGTCCCAATATTTAAAGTGCGTAAAATAAATAATAGAAATTAAATGACGATAAATAAAATTGCGAGAATATAAATTGCGATAATTAAATTGCGATAAATAAAATGTGACTAGTTAGCTAGGAACAGTTAGCTAGGAACAATTAGCGTGAATTCTTAACAATATTTCAATTAGTTAGTTCGTTTGTTTCTAACAAATTTTATTTTGTCCAATATTTTTTTCTTTATGCCACTTGTTGGATTCTGAGAAGTCAAAATCCAAATATGGGATTGAATGAAAATAGTTATTTTGTGGTGAACATATTCGTATATCGGTGAATGTAAATAGAATAGTAAATGACTGTTGATTCAGATTCGAAAAATGTACCGTGTAACTGATTAATGTGCAATCTAAATATTCCTCGGGTATTACCTACCCGTTAAAGTATTTTTACCATTAACAGTTTTGTACAAAAGAATTTTTAATTACAATCTTTATGAAAACATATATACATATATATTTCTTCAGATGTAATCATAGATTTAATGAGTTAATATGATATTAAACTCATATGATTTTTGGTTTGAGCTAGAATAAGTAATCTCTGGGACTATTAGGAACTACATATACTTCGCAGAATATTAATGAAGTTATGGGTCAATACTTCATCGGTTATTGTTGTTGGTACTCCTTGGTATCTATGGTGCGTATGATGTTGATGTTCGAGGTATAGTTTGTGATGTCGAGGTGTGGGATGCGGATGTTGTTGTTGGTGATGGTGATGGTACTGTTGGTGTTGCTGATGGTGGTAATGTTTATGCTGCTGGTGCTGCTGCTGGTGTTTGTAACCTTCGTACCATATTCTCCAAAGCTACTACCCGAGCGCGAAGCTCGTTGACTTCTTCTATTACACTGGGGTGACTGTTGGTTCAGATGAGCGGATAAATAAGATCTAGAATTTGGTATAGTATATGATCGTGACGAGATATTCTGGAAATGAGAGAGAAGATGGTGTTTCGAACAGGTTCGCCGGTAAGTGCTTTAGGTTTTTCACCCAGAGGTGAATTCGGTTGGTGGAAGGGATCACCCTCTTCTTGCCGCCAATGATTAAGTAGGCTACGAACCCATCCCCAGTTCATCCAGAACTGGTGATGACTGATTGGTTGGTCCATTCCGGTTACACTGCTTTCGGAGCTTGAGTCGAAATCCATATCGGAATAGCTGCCGGAATCTAAGGAATTTGAACTAGTTGCGAGTTCTGTCTTGTACGGATGAACAAAGGATTTTCGATATGAAATGATTTTCGGATATCGGATAATATTCTAATTGCATAGAATATCTAAATATAGTACAGAAGATCCCGTGAATTACGGACGGAATTAAGGAAACGTGTCAGACAAAGTTTAGTGTGATGGGATATGAATTTCTCTGTACATCATCTATACAATAATTGCAATAAGACGTGTCGAGACTGAATATGATAAGTAGATATTTTTCGACAATTGGTGGTAAGCAAAAACTTTTGACATACGGACCAGGTTCAAGTCTAAACTTATTAATATAACCTAACAACTACTAGGCCGAAGTCCAGACTCACTAATGCATCCTAACAACTCCTAGTTAGACACACTAATGCAAGACCTGGTTCGCTACGACAACAGCTCTGATACCAACTGTAATGACCCGTCATAATCCATCTGGACGAAGTCATTAACATTAGGTTCCATTGCGATGATTGACTTCAAGTAATGTCCTTAAAATGAGCAAATGCACAGCGGAAGACTTAATTCGTACCTGAGAATAAACATGCTTAAAAGTGTCAACCAAAAGGTTGGTGAGTTCATAGGTTTATCATAACAATCATTTCAATATATTAATAGACTACAAGATTTCCGTTTATATATATATGTACACTCGCAAGTGTATAAAAGTATTCTATAAGTTGTAGGCACCCGGTAACAAGCCTTAACGTTCATGTTTTACCCTCTGAATTACACCAAATCAGGTGTGTTTAAAATAACCTCGAAGTACTAAAGCATCCCATAGTCAGGATGGGGTTTGTCAGGCCCAATAGATCTATCTTTAGGATTCGCGCTTACCGTACATAGACAAGTAGTTTAATTTTACAAAGCTAAGGGTATATTTCTGGTTTAAATCCACATAGAATTAGTTTTAGTACTTATGCCTATTTCGTAAAACATTTATAAAACAACGCATGTATTCTCAACCCAAAAATATATATATAAAGGGAGTAATCAAACTCACCATACTGTATTTTGTAGTAAAAATACATAGGACGACATTGAACAAGTATAGGGTTGGCCTTGGATTCACGAATCTATATCATTTGTATATCTATTAATACATATAATCGTAATTGAATACTTTCATATATTATAACTTATGTTATATATTATTTATTTAGTTTGTATATATATTTGAAAAATGATTATTATTTATATAGCTTTATATAACTATTATTCATCATTAATAATAATAAAATTGTATATTAAAGTTTATATATGATAAAAATATATGTTTATATTTTAATTGATATCTTTTATATATAGCTTAATTTATATCTTTTTAATAATAAAAATAATATAGTGTAATATATTTTTATATAAAAATATCTATTTGTAGTAGTACAGATAATGATAAAAATGATAGTAATAGTATTGATAATGATAATGATAATGATAATAATAATAATAATAATAATAATAATAATAATAATAATAATAATAATAATAACAATAAATGTACAACCTTTGAAGAAAGGAGCTCTAAAATAAAACGTCATTGCCCGGGCTCGAACCCGAGACTTCTCGCTCAACAGCCATAACCCTAACCATTCTTCTACTTGTTCTTTTCTAATTTAATTCACAGCAGAATTCTATCTAACCCATACTTTCTGTTTTTCATATTCATTACTTAGCATCATGATAATGCTAAAAACGAACATATATTTCATAGCATTATTCCTCAAGAAAGACAAGCTTTTAGTTGCAATTGTCCTATTTACAAGTGATTCTCGTTTAAATAATAAAAAGATGAAGACAAAAGACAGATTCGACGAATTGAAGACGCAAACGACCAAAAAAGCTCAAAAGTACAAAAGACAATCAAAGAGGTTCCAATTATCGATAAGAAACGTCTCAAAATTACAAGAGTACAAGATTCAAAACGCAAAGTACAAGATATTAAATTGTACGTAAGGACGTTCGAAAATCTGAAACCGGGACCAGAGTCAACTCTCAACGCTCGACGCAACGGACTAAAAATTACAAGTTAACTTTGTATATAAATATAATATAACATATAATTAATTCTTAAAATTAATATATATATTATAATATATTTATAAATTGTCAGCAAACAAAGAGCCAAAGCTGGGTGAGCTGTAATTTCAAACTCCGCGAGTTGCGGAGTTTGAAGGCAAAAAATTACGCGACTCGCGGAGTCCCCCTGGACGAAAATTCCTATAAAAGCCAGCGAATTCTGATCGTAAAAATATCATAAATCAATCTCTCTCTCTATATATGTATACGTAATATTTATATTTATATTTTATATTTTAATTTTAATTTCTAATAATAAGGGTATGTTAGCGAATGTTGTAAGGGTGTAAGTCGAAATTCTGTCCGTGTAACGCTACGCTATTTTTAATCATCGTAAGTTATGTTCAACCTTTTTACATTAATGTCTCGTAGCTAAGTTATTATTATGCTTATTTAAAACGAAGTAATCATGATGTTGGGCTAATTACTAAAATTGGGTAATTGGACTTTGTACCATAATTGGGGTTTGGACAAAAGAACGACACTTGTGGAAATTAGACTATGGGCTATTAATGGGCTTTATATTTGTTTAACTAAATGATAGTTTGTTAATGTTAATATAAAGATTTACAATTGGACGTCCCTATAAATAACCATATACACTCGATCGGACACGATGGACGGGGTATTTATATGTACGAATAATCGTTCATTTAACCGGACACGGGAATGGATTAATAGTCACTAGAATTATTAAAACAGGGGTGAAATTATGTACAAGGACACTTGGCATAATTGATAACAAAGTATTAAAACCTTGGGTTACACTCAGTCGACATCCTGGTGTAATTATTAAACAAAGTATTAAAATCTTGTTACAGTTTAAGTCCCCAATTAGTTGGAATATTTAACTTCGGGTATAAGGATAATTTGACGAGGACACTCGCACTTTATATTTATTACTGATGGACTGTTATGGACAAAAACCAGACGGACATATTAAATAATCCAGGACAAAGGACAATTAACCCATGGGCATAAAACTAAAATCAACACGTCAAACATCATGATTACGGAAGTTTAAATAAGCATAATTCTTTTATTTCATATTTAATTTCCTTTATTTTATATTTAATTGCACTTCTAATTATCGCACTTTTATTTATTGTTATTGTATTTAATTGCACTTTTAATTATCATACTTTTTAATTATCGCAAGTTTATTTTATCGCACTTTTATTTATCACAATTTCATTATCGTTATTTACTTTACGCTTTAAATTAAGTCTTTTATTTATTTAATATTTTACATTTTGTTTTAACTGTAACTAAAGTTTTTAAAATCGACAAACCGGTCATTAAACGGTAAAAACCCCCCTTTATAATAATAATATTACTTATATATATATTTGTATTTATATAAAATAAAACTAATTTAGCGTTAAGCTTTGTGAAAAAGATTCCATGTGGAACGAACCGGACTTACTAAAAACTACACTACTGTACGATTAGGTACACTGCCTATAAGTGTTGTAGCAAGGTTTAAGTATATCCATTCAATAAATAAATAAATATCTTGTGTAAAATTGTATCGTATTTAATAGTATTTCCTAGTAAAATTTAAGCTATTTTATATACACCTCGCATAACATCAAGCATTTTTTGGCGCCGCTGCCGGGGAACTCAATTTCTAGCTTAAAAGCCGGAAGCGCAACGCTAATATAAAGAAAAAAAAAGATTTTTATTTTTAGTTTGCTTTTGTAAAAATACGTTTTAAATATTCGAAAACATAAAAAGAAAACAAAAATATAAATATTTTTAAGAGTTTGATAAATATTTAAGTTTTATAAAGTTTCTTTATTTTTATTTTATAAAAAAATATAAGTTTTATTTAAATATTTTGTTTTTATTAAAACATAAAAAAACCGAAAAAAAATATATATATAAATCTAGTTTTAAGATTTTTATTTATAAAATATAAAGTATTTTATTTCTATTTTAGTTTTTTAAGATAAGTTTTATTTAAATTATATAAATATATTAATTAAATTAAAAACAGAAAAAAAAATAATTACGTCGAAAACTGAAACGAAATAGCCTGTCATCTGAAATTTCGATCTCCGCGACTCGCGGAGTTGGTTGCCAGGTGGAGCCGCAACTCGCGGAGTTCTCCTGACGCGCCTGACAGAACCCTAATCAGCATTTATTACGGAGTAATTATTATTATTAATTAAACCCTAATTAGTTTTGTTAATTTATTATTAAGTTTAGTTTATTTATTTAATTTGTATATTTAGTTTATTTAGTTTAATTAAATTGTAAAATTAATAGTTTTAATAAATAAATAATATAAAAATAATATTTTTATAAAAATTGTACTTTTTACAACTTTTAGTGTATTTTTATATTTTGTCCCTTTTTAATTGTTTTAGCGTAATATTTGTATTTTTCGCTCATATTTAGTTTTAAACATAAGTTTTTGCCATAGTATTTTTACTTCTAGATTTTTAGGCTTTGCCGTAAAATCCCTTAAGTGCTTTTTCTTTAGACTAAGATTTAAGTGCTTTAGAATTTTGCGACGCCTTTTTAAGTTTTAGTTTTTTTTAAGTTATTTCCATTTGGGATATAGTTTTACTTGTAAGCTTTAATATTTTTAGACGCCTTTTACCTATGTATCAATTATCATTTCAATTAGTAATCTCAATTTGCGATTATAATTTTAAGTTAGTGATAGTAATAAGGTTGGGTTAGTCAAGTGTTTTTAAGTTTTATAAGTCACTCCTTTTCTTTTTCATTTTTCGATGCCTTTTTCAATTTTTTTTCTTTTTCGACCTTTTTCGACGCGCTCTTTTTCTTTCTTATTTCTCGCTATTCTAGTTTTTAGGACATAGATTTTTATTCTACTTCTTATCTAAATTTCTTAAAATTACGAAAATTTATTTTAAGTGGTTAAATTGATAGACATCAAAATTTTCTGGTTCGTAGTAATAGTTGGATTTGTACGTGGACCGGGTTATTGGAGCCAAATAGTCCTCAATTATATTGAGACCAAAAGAATCCTGCCCCTCTGCTGCATCTTTTGGCTATTCGAAACGTGGGCAAAATCAGAAAAGTCTATTAATTGGATAACTTATATAATTTTTCTTTCCTTTTAAAAACTAATAGGATATTCAATGAATGCACCGAGCAAGACGTTCACCACCTTTTGTACGTTCACCACCTGTAACTAGATCAAGACATTTAGCAAATATTACCGCCGTTGATTTTTCTTTAGAATCGTCATCCAGTCGACCAAGTACTCCAATTCAAATTTCCGATAATCCATTTTTTGAACCCGACCTCACAATTGAGAATCCGGAGAATATTCAGGGACAATTCATAGATCCTGAACCATTAAATTTTCCTCTGGAACCACCAATCATTCAAACAGAGATTGTTGAGGAACGAACCATTAAATCAGAATCCTCTAGTGATTCCGATTCAACAAATTCAATTATGGAAGTAATGGAACCTTTAAGTATGGAAGACCGAATGAGAGCTAAACGCACTGGCCAAGGTCACGCAATTACTCATCTAGACATTAATGCGCCAGATTATGAAATCAAAGGACAAATTCTACACATGGTGACTAATCAATGCCAATTTAGTGGTGCACCGAAGGAAGATCCAAATGAACATCTTCGTACCTTTAATAGGATCTGCACACTATTTAAAATAAGAGAAGTTGAGGATGAACAGATATATCTCATGTTATTTCTCTGGACTTTAAAGGGAGAAGCCAAAGATTGGTTGGAATCGTTACCTGAAGGGGCGATTGATACATGGGACGTTTTAGTTGAAAAATTTCTTAAACAATTCTTTCCGGCATCTAAAGCCGTAAGACTTCAAGGAGAAATTGTTACGTTTACACAGAAACTAAATGAAACTCTATATGAGGCGTGGACAAGATTTGGAAAATTATTAAGAGGATGTCCGCAACATGGTTTAGACACCTGTCATATAGTACAAATATTCTACCAAGGATGCGACATCACTACAAGGAAAGACATCGATATAGCAGCTGGTGGTTCTATTATGAAGAAAACCGAAACTGATGCTTATAAAATTATTGATAACACTGCTTCCCACTCACATGAGTGGCACCAAGAAAAAGATATCGTTAGATCATCTAAAGCAGCTAGAGCCGATTCTAGCCATGACTTAGATTCCATTTCCGCAAAGATAGATGCTGTCGAGAGACGAATGGAAAAGATGACTAAAGATATCCACTCAATACGAATTAGTTATGAGCAGTGTGGAGGACCACATTTGACAAACGATTGTCTCAGTATTGAACTAACAATGGAACAAAGAGAGAATGTTTCATATCTAAACCAAAGGCCTGGAAATAATTATCAGAATAATTATCAACAGCCAAGACCGATTTACAATCAAAATCAGAATTATAACCGAAATATTCCATACAACAACCAACAAGGTCCTAGCAATCAACAAGTATCCAATAATACTTACAACCAGTAAAGACCTAATTTTCAAAACAAACCACCACAAACCGATGATAAAAAGCCGAATTTAGAAGATATGATGACGAAGCTAGTTGAAACTCAAACGCAGTTTTTCACATCTCAAAAACAAACTAATGAACAAAATGATCAAGCATTTAGAAATCAACAAGCTTCTATTCAAAACTTGGAACAAGAAGTAAGTAACCTAGCAAGGTTAATAGGAGATAGAAAACCGGGAAGTTTACCTAGTGATACAAATGCAAACCTCCGGAATGAAACAGCTAAAGCTATTACCACAAGAAGTGGTACAACACTTAAACCACCTGAAATACCTGAAAATTCTGATGAAGCTATTCTTACTTCACAAGAACCACAACCTGAACAAGAAAAGGAAAAAAGAACCGGTAGTTGAAAAGGTTAATGAAGATAACACAGTTAAGGATAAACCTTATGTTAAACCATACCAACCACCACTTCCTTACCTGAGTAAAATGAAAAAAGAGAAACTTGAAGTCGAGCAATCCAAATTCTTGGATATGTTTAAACAAATAAATGTAAATCTTCCTTTCATTGATGTGATTTCAGGAATGCCTAGATATGCTAAATTTCTGAAAGATCTAATCTCGAATAGAAAGAAAATGGAAGAACTCTCGGCTGTTACTATGAATGCTAATTGTTCAGCAGTGCTGTTGAATAAGATACCAGAAAAACTATCTGATCCAGGAAGTTTCACAATTCCATGTTTTCTGGGTAGTCTTAGTTCAATAGAAGCATTGGCAGACTTAGGTGCTAGTATAAATTTAATGTCGTATTAACTATACGCTAAACTAGACCTTGGGGAATTGAAACCAACAAGAATAAGCATACAACTAGCCGATCGATCAATAAAATATCCTAGAGGGATAATAGAGAACATGCTAGTTAAAGTTAGTACTTTAGTATTTCCAGTAGATTTTGTTGTTCTGGACATAGAAGAAGATCCTCAAGTTCCTCTCATATTAGGAAGACCATTCTTAAACACGGCTAAAGCAATGATAGACGTGTTTGGTAAAAAATTGACCCTAAGTATAGAGGACGAGAGTGTTACCTTTTCAGTTGATAGAGCAATTCAACAACCACAATCTGTAGATGATACATGCTATTATATTCAAACCATAGATTCACATGCAGAATTGTTAGAAGAATTTCCAGAATTACAAGGAACAGGAGAATGTTCTTTAGGAGAAGGAACTGAACCAATTGATGAAGTTGAAATGTTAGCTACACTAATAGCTAATGGATATGAACCAACAATAGAAGAAATTCAAATGCTAAAAGAAGAAGACAGATATCGATATAAATCATCGATAGAAGAACCTCCGACATTAGAGTTAAAGCCACTTCCAAACCATTTGGAATACGCTTATTTACATGGTGAATCTGAATTACCTGTAATAATATCGTCTTCTCTTACTGAAAATGAGAAATCACAACTCATTTCTGTGTTGAAAGCTCATAAACCAGCCATTACATGGAAGATTCATGATATTAAAGGAATAAGTCCTTCATATTGCACACATAAAATCCTTATGGAAGAAGGTCATAAAACGTATGTGCAACGCCAACGAAGACTAAATCCGAATATGCAAGATGTTGTTAAAAAAATTTATTAAACTGCTAGATGCAGGTTTAATTTATCCAATTTCTGATAGTCCATGGGTAAGCCCAGTTCAATGCATGCCTAAGAAGGGTGGCATGACTGTCATTACAAATGAGAAAAATGAGCTTATTCCTACTAGGACTGTAACAGGATGGCGTGTATGTATTGATTATAGAAAATTAAATGACGCCACCATAAAAGATCACTTTCCCTTACCTTTCATTGATCAAATGTTGGAAAGGCTAGCCGGAAACAGTTACTATTGTTTTCTAGATGGATTTTCCGGATATTTTCAAATTCCAATAGCACCCGAGGACTAAGAGAAAACCACGTTCATGTGCCCTTATGGTACTTTTGCTTACAAACGCATGCCATTTGGACTTTGCAATGCCCCTGCAACCTTTCAAAGGTGTATGATGGCGATTTTTCACGACATGATAGAAGAATGCATGGAAGTTTTCATGGATGACTTTTCAGTCTTCGGTGATACATTTGAATCATGTTTAGCTAATCTTGAACGAATGCTGATTAGATGCGAACAATCAAATCTAGTACTTAATTGGGAGAAATGCCATTTCATGGTTAAAGAAGGCATTGTTCTTGGTCATAAAATTTCAAAAGAAGGAATTGAAGTGGATAGAGCTAAAGTAGATGTAATTGCTAAACTTCCACATTCCACCAATGTTAGAGGAGTTAGGAGTTTTCTAGGGCATGCCAGTTTTTACTGACGTTTCATAAAAGATTTTTCTAAAATTGCCACTCCTATGAAAAAACTCCTAGAAAAGGATGCTCCATTCATCTTTTCAGATGAATGCATCAAATCTTTTAATATTCTTAAAGAGAAACTCACTAATGCGCCGATCATGATAACACCAAATTGGAATCTACTGTTTGAACTAATGTGCGATGCAAGTGATTTTGCAATGGGAGCCGTTTTAGGACAAAGGATTGAAAAACGATTTCAACCTATATATTATGCTAGTAAGACGTTACAAGGAGCACAAACGAATTACACAACTACTGAAAAAGAACTCCTTGCTATTGTCTTTGCTTTTGAAAAATTTCGTTCATATCTCGTTCTAGCAAAAACGGTGGTCTATACTGACCATTCTGCTCTTAGATACCTATTTTCGAAACAAGATGCTAAACCAAGATTAATCCGTTGGATCTTACTCTTACAAGAGTTCGATATTGAAATCCGAGATAAAAGAGGAGCAGAAAATCTCGCCGCTGATCATCTTTCTCGTCTTGAAAATCCCGAATTAGAAGTTCTAAATGAATCGACTATACAAGACAACTTTCCTGATGAATATCTATTGAAGATAGATTATAATGAAATTCCATGGTTTGCAGACTATGCAAACTACTTAGTATGTGGATTCCTTGAAAAAGGATTATCGTACCAAAAACGAAAGAAATTCTTCAGTGATATAAAACACTATTTCTGGGAAGATCCACATTTGTTTAAAAGTTGTCCAGATGGAATAATACGCCGATGTGTATTCGGAGATGAAGCTAGTAAAATCTTAAACCATTGTCACACAGGACCAACAGGAGGGCACTATGGGCCTCAACTAACAGCAAGAAAAGTTTATGATGCTGGATTCTATTGGCCTACAATTTACAAAGACGCACACCTTCTTTGCAAATCCTGTGATGCTTGTCAAAGGGCTGGAAAAATAAGTCAACGTGATGAAATGCCACAAAATGTCATTCAAGTATGTGAATTATTTGACATTTGGGGTATTGACTTTATGGGTCCATTTTCAAAATCTCATAATAATCTCTATATTCTCGTAGCCATTGATTATGTATCTAAATGGGCGGAAGCACAAGCTCTCCCAACTAACGATGCACGAGTTGTAGTCAACTTTTTAAAACGTCTTTTTGCAAGGTTTGGAACACCGAAAGCTTTAATAAGTGATCGGGGAACTCATTTCTGTAATAATCAACTTGAGAAAGTTCTTAAAAGATATGGAGTAACTCATAAAATCTCCACTGCTTATCATCCACAAACAAGTGGACAAGTTGAAAATACCAACCGAGCTTTAAAACGTATTCTAGAAAAAACCGTTGGATCAAATCCGAAGGAATGGTCCATTAAATTGGAGGATGCACTCTGGGCTTTTAGAACAGCCTACATAACTCCAATTGGAACCACACCTTTTAGACTTGTTTATGGAAAAGCATGTCATCTTCCAGTAGAAATTGAACACAAAGCATTTTGGGCTTTGAAGACATATAATCTTGATTTACATGAAGCTGGACGTCTACGGTTAAGTCAATTAAACGAATTAGAAGAATTAAGACAAGAAGCACACGAAAATTCGTTGATATATAAGGAAAGAACGAAGAAATGGCATGATAAAAGAATCAGAAATTCAAAAGAATTCAAAGAAGGAGACAGAGTTCTTCTTTTCAATTCACGATTCAAGCTATTTCCTGGAAAATTGAAATCAAGATGGTCTGGACCATTCATAGTCAAAAGAGTTTTCCCATATGGAACAGTAGAGTTAATAAATTCAAATGGGATTGAATTTAAAGTTAATGGTCATAGAGTTAAACATTACATAGATAGTCCGATGGAAGTTGACAACGAAGTTAATCACAATTTCGATACCACAGCTAACTAAGTGTGGGGAGAATCAAGTCTTTAAAGGATAATATGTATTTCTGTTAGAGTTAGAATTTCTGTTTTCGTGTAGTTCTCGAAAATGGAACCCGAATGGTCTTTCCCTAGCAGACCCTAAAGAACTAGTCTTTTCCCCCCATTCTGAATTTTTATTTTTTTTAGGTTTTTACGAAATGAAGACTGCCTGTGAACTAAACCATGGTCTAATGCTACACGCTATGATCACTAAACGTAATAATGACACACTTCCAAGTGAAATAGTATCAGTAATCAGAGAAAGATTGGACGGAGTAAGAAAAGAATCCAGATGCGAAGATAATAAGTTACAATTTGGTAAAGGAAAATCAAAATCCGCAGCGAAAAGAAGAGCACGACACCTAGAAAGATGTCACAAATGCGGAAAATGGTCACATGGAGGTAAATGTTCAAATAATCAAACCTATTCAAACACCGAATTTGTTACTTTATGCAGAGACGGACCGTTCATATGTTTAGAAGAAAAAACACTGAATGCTCGAGGTTACGCCTATGTAGCCATGGAAAATCAATTAAACCGACTATCTTTTGAATGGGATAGGTCATATTACTAAGAATACTATCTCACAGGTAAGTCTGTACAGATTTTATTTTTTATTTTTATTTTTAACCTTTTGATAATAAACGCTAATTTGTTCGCTATAAAGTATTAAATTGGTATTCAATAAAATTAGGTTTGGCGACCGAAATTATTGATATCATACAAAAATTTATTACATCACTGCGAAATTTAACGTTTATTCTTAAGGTATAAATATCTTTAATCAATCAACCCAAAATATTTCAAAAATTCGTTATGAGTTAAATTAGGTCATGGAACCGAAATTACTTTACCGAAAAGAGGGGCGTATATTTTTGATAATATTTGATTGATTAAAGTGGGATAAAATCCAAAAAGATTTTTAATTTTATTTTTTACCATGTTTTTAAAATTAATATATAAATATTAAATTAATATTTTGAACTTTGTAAAATCAATATATTTAAGTTTGTCAATATTTGAAAAAATTAATATTTTTAAGTTTGTATGTATAACAATAAAATTAAATATAAGTTTGGTGTGAATTTATAATATGAATTTTTAATTAAGTTTGGTGTGAATTTAAAATTTTATGCATTTTAAATTTAAGTTTGGTGTGAATTTAAAAGCAAAAATTTACTTTATTTCGGTAAGTTAAAAATATGATTTTTAAAATTCGTCGTAAGTTGAAGACTAGGTCTTTGAATCGAAATTGCTTTACCCGAGGGAGGGACGAGAACTTTTATTATCATTATTTTTAATCTTATTGAATTAAAGTATGCCAAAAACATTAAAAAAACCCAAAAAAAAATCTTTGCTTTTAAAACCGCGCTTTAAATAGACAAATTTTAAAATTTTGTCGAAGGACGGACTAGGACATCGATCCGAAACGACCTCATCCTAAAACAAAAGAAAACAAAATTTTAAATTTATTTTATATTTGTTATAAGTTAAGGATTATTAAAATAATAAAAAAAAGCACCGCGACTCGCGGAGTTTGCAATGGCCAAATGCCGCGACTCGCGGAGGATGTAAAATACAGAAAAAAATAAAAGGGGCCGAACAGATAAGTCTGCACACACCACACCCACAAATAACTGCAAAAAACACCCGAAAAATCACACAAAAATCGAATTTTTTCACCAAAAATCATCAAATCTTTTACTAAAATCATGTTGAGAAGGATGCTATCAAGGAATTACTCAAGAAAAACGGTAAATTTCTACACCTAAACACCATTTAATCCGAAAATTAGTGTTCTTGAGCAATTTTATACCCAATTCGATTTTGACGCTTTTTAGTGTAATTATGCTTAAATTGCTTGTGTATTATGCTTGTATAACCTAGATTGATGCTATTTAACATGATTAGAAGCCTTAAACTTCAAATTTTGAGTAATCTAGGGTTTGTGTTCTTGAGCAATTTGGGGCTTTTTTATATAAACAGGTTATGGTCGATTTTTGTCATGAATTGTTGCTAAATTAAGTAGTGTAACATATTTAGGTAGTTAAATGATCCAACTTTGAGCCTAAACATGATTTTGAGAATTAAAGTGGACTTTTTCAAGTCTAAAATTCATGAACTTGATTTTTAAGAGATAATGCCATTTGAAACTTGTTTAATTGCTAGTAATGATTATTTTGACATGTTATTTGAGTTGAATGCTTATGAACTTGGCGAACATTTTCGTATATGCTTATTTGAAAAAGTGTAGATTTGATAAAAATATGAAAATGAGCTTAAGTTTGATATAAATTGAACATGTCATTGTAATTATTTTGATTGATGATTTTGCTGACACTAATGCATATTTGGATGCACAAAAATTGTGTTTGATGTATTTTGCAGACTGAAAGGGGTGAATCTTCATCCCAAGCTCGCAATGCTTCTCCTGAGAATGCGGAACAACAGGATGTTGATAGCTATTATAAACAAGATATACCTCATCCAGTTATCACATTTTCAGATATGCACTTAGAAGAGTTGCACCCGAACTTGAGATTTGACAGACGTTGGATAGATTATCCAAAATACGAAAGGGGCTTGCATACTCTTCATTCTAAAGTTGTTGAAGTACCTAGGGTAATAGAATGGGGACCATTAGAAGCTGTAGAATTGGCCGGGCCAATTAGAGAATTACTTACACAGAGGTATGGTAATTCTACTTTTAACGATTGGGTACGATTATTCAGCATGCGTAGACCTGTATATAAAGTATGGTGTGAAGAATTATTGTGTAGTATAGAAATAAATGATCGGGTAGTTAGTTTAACCGATCGATCTTTTATTACATTTTTGTTAGGAGGTTCGATGCGCCACATGTCTCTACTAGACATGGCTCAGGCCTTACGTATATATACGCCTGAGGAGTTAGCATCTACCGATTGTAGAGGGTTGATATTGAACGGTAGGAAAATTGATAAAAATTTTGATACGCATGGTGTATGGAGTCAAATGACTAGCCATCACCGATTTAAAGGGGGAAATTACTCTTATTTGGATATAGATAAAGCAGAGTTAAGAGTAATTCATAGGTTTTTAGCCAATTCGATTACACAACGAGGTAAGAATAAGGAAAAGGTAAATGAACAGGATTTGTTTTACCACATGTGTATTCGAGACTCACAAAGCGCTGTAAGTATACCTTATTGTGTGGGTTATTATTTATCAGCTATGGTTAGGGGGATGAGACCGCATAGCATAATAGGAGGTGGTATATTTATTACTTTGATTGCTGAATATCTCAGTGTGGATATAAGTTGGGGGGGATTATTAGTCGAAGAACCAGAACCCCGCGATACAATAGGTTTAAATATATACCATGGTGCGAAGGTTTTGAAGAGGCAAAATAACGCCGCAGTACAATACCATGGTAGACATCCACAGGTTGAGAGAAACCAACAGCCAGGTAATGTGGGAGGGGGAAATGAAATGACAGAAATGCAAAGGTTTATAGCTTCACAAGAGTATGAAAATGCTAGACATCGAGCATTTGAAGATTGGCAAGTTCATCAAAACCAAATCATAGCTCATTGCCAACATGTAGGTAGAAACTATATTCCTGCTCAATCGCCCGTATTTCCTCCCTGGTCTATAGAGATCCAACCACCGTATCCTACGTATAACCCAGCCGAAGCATTCTATAACACATACGGTTATGCATGGAACCCCTACTAGTATCAGTATCATCCCTAGTCTACTTAGTTTTATTTATTTTATTATTTGTAATGTTAATACATTTAATACTTATGTTAATATTGTAATAGTTTTTATAATTTTCTAACTTTTATTATTAGATTTTAATAATTTTTGAATGTGGGGTAATATACCAAACTTCAAAAATATGTATATATGTTTGCAGTTTATCTTATGTACATAACGGGGTAAAACAACGCATTTTCAAAGACTGGCATTAAGTTCAGCAAAAGCAACTAATTTTGACGACAAGATGCAAAATATATGTGAAATAACAACAAGACGGAATGAACAAATGATGTGCACCATTTATCATTCAACATAAACAACAATATGTTTGGAAACTTTGGTAAAATTTAATCATTTCTACGCTAATCACCCTCAATAATTTAAATTGTTACTGATTTCTTGCAAATGAGGGCATTGCAAGATCTTAAGTGTGGGAAGGGGTTAAATTCTTTCGGATTTTAAAATTTTTTTATCTTAAACACTTGGTTACCATTAAAAATACTAGTAAAGTAGTAGTTATATTAGAATCTAGTGCTCTCTGATAATAAAGAACAGCCCTAGTCTTATATACTGACTACCCAATTCTAGTAAAATTTTTCAATTAAATGAACTCAAAATCATGTTTATACATATTTATGAACGATAAAACTAGGTGTTAACACCGAAATTATTGTTACCTTGGAAAGGACATAAATTGAGAAACAAACCAAAATGTTAGAATTCATTTAAAATGGAATAGAGGACAATAAAAAGGAAAATAAAAGCCAAGTGTGGGAAAATTTACCAAGTTATTTTAAACATATGTCACATATTTCTGTAACAAATAACTGAAAATACTTTTGCTTTGGACTAAACTAAACTGTTTTACCCGATGAAAGAAAAGAAGAGATGGATCTACACGATGAATCAATTCCATCATTAAAAGGAAGTAAAGTCTTCCGAAAAAGAAACGCGCTTCTTGATTTAGGTCAGGAAGTTGTCGTCCAGACCAGCTGTAGGTTGATGAAAAATCTAGAAAAGTCATCTCTAAAATCAGCAGGAAATCCACGGACCTCGGCATAAAACAGGGTCGCCAAGTGGTCAGATTTATCCTAACCATGAGAAGGATTTATCTCGTACAATGGGGGGCACCGTGCAAATTAGCTTGAAAAGACTAATGAATCAGATCCCCAGAAAGGATAATCTCCTTAAAGATTAAAAATCAGCTTATAAGCCTGATATTACTCAATCCTTGAGATTGACCTTAAAGATTGAGAATTCAAACTCATGGAATTCAATGATATCTAAACTCGAGCTTGAACGAGAAAAATATTTTGATCAAATTACAAACCGATTTGTTTTCTGAAAACCCATTTTCAATGCGTTCATTACCATTGAACGTAAAATCCTAGGAATTCACCTGAAATTCATTAGGTCACCTGAACCAAATCGGGTGTCAACCGTAAGAACGGTGGTTGCATAGCATGGTCAAAGACAGGACCTTGTGCCAGACCAAAAAATCATAAGGGTGAGCACTATTGCTCCTACCAAGGATAGTAATTGCGTCCGACACGTTATAGACCATAATTAAAAGCATGTCAGGGGACATTGCCTTAACAGTTGCTAGTTCAACGCTTTCCTTTACAACCGGACGGTAGTTTACCGAAAGGTAATATACGGAGCAAGTAAACTGGACGTGTTGCTTTCCTAATACAAGGTTAGCAAGTGGGTGACACAAAACCGCAAGTTTTGAGCTAAAATTTTCAAATCTGAAACCCACTAAACCCACAAAAAGAATTTGCAAACACCGGTGAAGGGTTATTCCGGAAAACTTATCTAGGATAAAAGCTAGATTGAATTTTCAAAAAGATCAAATGTTTTCATAAAGATCCAATTTCCTTAAAGGATCTAAATTTTATAGTCATGTGGGACTGTAAACCACATCGTTACTACCATTGTTTATACCGCTGTAAAGAAGTCACTGATGTACAAAGTGTAAAGAATAAAGAAGTGATTCTAGTATTTCAAGACTATATTGCTTGAGGACAAGCAATGCTCAAGTGTGGGAATATTTGATAATGCTAAAAACGAACATATATTTCATAGCATTATTCCTCAAGAAAGACAAGCTTTTAGTTGCAATTGTCTTATTTACAAGTGATTCTCGTTTAAATAATAAAAAGATGAAGACAAAAGACAGATTCGACGAATTGAAGACGCAAACGACCAAAAAAGCTCAAAAGTACAAAAGACAATCAAAGAGGTTCCAATTATCGATAAGAAACGTCTCAAAATTACAAGAGTACAAGATTCAAAACGCAAAGTACAAGATATTAAATTGTACGCAAGGACGTTCGAAAATCCGGAACCGGGACCAGAGTCAACTCTCAACGCTCGACGCAACGGACTAAAAATTACAAGTTAACTATGTATATAAATATAATATAATATATAATTAATTCTTAAAATTAATATATATATATATATATATATATATATATATATATATATATATATATATATATATATATATATATATATATATATATATATATATATATATATATATATATTATAATATATTTATAAATCGTCGGCAAACAAAGAGCCAAAGCTGGGTGAGCTGTAATTTCAAACACCGCGAGTTGCGGAGTTCGAAGGCAAAAAATTACGCGACTCGCGGAGTCCCCCTGGACGAAAATTCCTATAAAAGCCAGCGAATTCTGATCGTAAAAATATCATAAATCAATCTCTCTCTATATATGTATACGTAATATTTATATTTATATTTTATATTTTAATTTTAATTTTAATTTTATTTTTTAATAATAAGGGTATGTTAGCGAATGTTGTAAGGGTGTAAGTCGAAATTCTGTCCGTGTAATGCTACGCTATTTTTAATCATCATAAGTTATGTTCAACCTTTTTACATTAATGTCTCGTAGCTAAGTTATTATTATGCTTATTTAAAATGAAGTAATCATGATGTTGGGCTAATTACTAAAATTGGGTAATTGGGCTTTGTACCATAATTGGGGTTTGGACAAAAGAACGACACTTGTGGAAATTAGACTATGGGCTATTAATGGGCTTTATATTTGTTTAACTAAATGATAGTTTGTTAATGTTAATATAAAGATTTACAATTGGACGTCCCTATAAATAACCATATACACTCGATCGGACACGATGAGCGGGGTATTTATATGTACGAATAATCGTTCATTTAACCGGACACGGGAATGGATTAATAGTCACTAGAATTATTAAAACAGGGGTGAAATTATGTACAAGGACACTTGGCATAATTGATAACAATGTATTAAAACCTTGGGTTACACTCAGTCGACATCCTGGTGTAATTATTAAACAAAGTATTAAAATCTTGTTACAGTTTAAGTCCCCAATTAGTTGGAATATTTAACTTCGGGTATAAGGATAATTTGACGAGGACACTCGCACTTTATATTTATGACTGATGGACTGTTATGGACAAAAACCAGACCCACATATTAAATAATCCAGGACAAAGGACAATTAACCCATGGGCATAAAACTAAAATCAACACGTCAAACATCATGATTACGGAAGTTTAAATAAGCATAATTCTTTTATTTCATATTTAATTTCCTTTATTTTATATTTAATTGCACTTCTAATTATCGCACTTTTATTTATTGTTATTGTATTTAATTGCACTTTTAATTATCGTACTTTTTAATTATCGCAAGTTTACTTTATCGCACTTTTATTTATCGCAATTTCATTATCGTTATTTACTTTACGCTTTAAATTAAGTCTTTTATTTATTTAATATTTTACATTTTGTTTTAACTGCAACTAAAGTTTTTAAAATCGACAAACCGGTCATTAAACGGTAAAAACCCCCTTTATAATAATAATATTACTTATATATATATTTGTATTTTTATAAAATAAAGCTAATATAGCGTTAAGCTTTGTGAAAAAGATTCCCTGTGGAACGAACCGGACTTACTAAAAACTACACTACTGTACGATTAGGTACACTGCCTATAAGTGTTGTAGCAAGGTTTAAGTATATCCATTCAATAAATAAATAAATATCTTGTGTAAAATTGTATCGTATTTAATAGTATTTCCTAGTAAAATTTAAGCTATTTTATATACACCTCGCATAACATCACATCATCATTATTGTGATTATCATCAACTAATCAACTAATCATCATCATCTTCTTATCATCATAACATCATCAACTCGTTCTCACTATCATAATCATAATTCCATCATTCTAATCATAGTCCGAATCATAATCATCTATTATCTCTCGGCTCTATTAACAATATTTACCTTCATTTTCATAGTTTAATCCAACAAAAGGAGAAATGGGATTAAAACCCAACAAAACACAGCCCATATTTACGGTCATCAAACTTTGTTTTGGATGTATAATATATCTCATGGATACAAATTGGGAATGGGTCTCAATTAACAACAAACACTTCACCTAATCAATTAAACATTCGGACGTCTTTTTACTTGGCACAAATTGGTCGGCCAACAATATTTTTTAAACGTCCCACTAGCTCCTTTTGTGATCATAGCAAATATTTGCTCATTCCTTTAAGGTAGGGACAATCTCTTTTTTTTTTTCAATGGCCACTATATCAAATCACTCGCCATAATATAAAGTTGGTACCCTATCACTTTAAAAAGAAAATAAAACGAGGCTAGCTGCTGTAATCATCAATGGTTGCAGCACACAATAGTAGTCCAAATTTTACGTACTGTTTGTCAAAGAAATTCAGTGGGTTTTTGCAGCGTACTTCGAGTAGGTTTTATGGCGATTTTGTTTGTGGAAGAAGGTGATAGTGAGGATGACGGTTATGGTAGTGATGGGGTGGTTGATGGTTTTGTTCATCCAAAACTGATACAGAAAGAATAGCAGTAAAAGGAGAAGTGACAACATAATTTGGAAGTGGTGATGAAGTAGTGGTTTGTTGATTTGTTTTGTTGATGTTTTGTCGAGCTGCAGTGGTCAAGAGAAAAGCAAATTTGTTTTAGTGGTGATTGATAACGAGTATCAATAAGGATCAAGGTGGTGGGTTTTGAATGGGTGAAAGTAATGGGTTGTTGTTAGTTTAAACCGAAACAAGTAATGAGTATGGAATAGTTATAGGGTGATTTTGGGTTCGATTTCCTTGTATAGAAAAGAAGTAAACAGCCACATGTAATGGTGTTGGTTATGTCGGGTTAGTGAGGTGATGATAAAGTGGTAACGGGTTTAGTGTTCAAGGTGTGATGAAAGGTGATAGAGTAGGTTATGGTGGTGGACGTGGTTGATGATGATCGAATGCATTCTCAATAAGATAGAGATGATGCATATATAATGGTATATGTTAACAGATTTATTCCCTTAAGAATGAACAAAAAAGAAAATGTTAAAACTTGATTTAGACCTGCAACTAATTTTGGCTTCTGCTGTAGAGATTAAACTTGATTTGTACGACCAATTAAACAAAGATCAATCACCTACAGTTTTCGAAAACGATGGAAAATAGAATACCAAATTCCGGTATTTATGTTTACGTACATATCTGTATGTATATATATCTATATATATATATCTTTATATCTGTATTTGTATTTGTTAATTGATAGTGTAGTTAACTGGTCTCATAATATACTCGAATTGATGACTTTAAATAAGGATCTATGATCGTCAGAAAGATGTTCAGGTACAAAACAACAAAAATAAAAATAAAATAATCTAAAAGGAGATGGAGATTGCTAACAGACTTTGTTGGTTTGCTGTGATCTTATTCGATTTATAAACAAGGGAAACAAAATCAGTACATTGTGATTGTGACAAGAAACAAATTCCACTCATATATATCTGATTCTTTTATAATTCATATAATATAATTAATATTAATAAATAATTAAGTATATTAATAATAATAATTCTAATAATAATAATATCTAATAATACAAGTGATATATATATATATATATATATATATATATATATATATATAACAAGTTACATGAATTCTATTTTTATATTAGAATAAAGATATTAATAATACTGATATAGATATTAATGTTAACAATAATAAAAGTAATATTACACAAATATATTTTCAACTTGTAGTTACATTTAATATAATAATTTTACAATTTACTACCTATGTAATGTTTACTAATTATGCAATATATAATTGAATTATTACATATAATAATACTTATACATAGAATTCCTATATATTTATGTGTATAGATTTATTACAACATACATATTATATTTATTGTGTATAGGATTCATATATAAATAACATCTTAATGATTTTTTATGTTACTCTACATATTTAATTCAAATGATTAAATGGTATTATATTAGTTCAACTTAATATATACACTTATATTTATATTTATATATATATATTTAATTACTTGCTTATTTACACACAATTGTTCGTGAATCGTCGGGAATAATCGAAGGACAAATGAATTCATATAAACAGTTCCAAAAATTTTTAAGATTTAATATTACAGACTTTACTTAACTTGTCGGAATCATGTAAAGATTAAGTTTAAATTTGGTCGGAAATTCCCGGGTCATCACAGTACCTACCCGTTAAAGAAATTTCGTCCCGAAATTTGAGTGAGGTGGTCATGGCTAACAATAAAAATATTTTCATGACGAATATGAGTTGATAAATTGCGTTTTGTCATCCTTGAGTAATATAGATAAAACGATTCGATTATTTGAAGAGTACGAGTGAAGCTGTTACAAAAGAGTGAAGTGAATAATTGCAGATTCATCTTGTCTGGTGACGTAGTCTCGGTTGATTTCCTGAAATCGAGGAATTTAGAGGAAATCTTCGTAATAAAATTTGATTCTTCGATAATTAAGGAAATTAGGATCCTCTTTGGTTCAATGCGATAATCTGTCTCAATTGCTTTGTCGGATATTTCACTATAAATCTACTCCATTTATTTCCTTTATATTTTGGAGTTCTATACTTTGGTTTTCTCTTCCCGACTTTAAGTTAAGCGAATAATGGTCCAGAATTCGTAGATATAAGTTTCAGAATGAACATTGCTAATGTCCTAAGAAAGAAACGGTAATAGCATAATTTGACTTGTCAAATTACCAGAATTCAAGGAAAGATAGGACTATCAAGAAAAATATGTCCTTGATATGTTTATAGATTAGACAGAACGTAAGAGTCGTGTAACATGGCACATGATGACGTTATGATCTGTGAATCATCACATTTATTAGAAACTCAGCATGACTTACTGTAATATAATCACGTTGATCAAGTGTCATTATATTATACTAACTCATGCATCAGTTCCGAACACTACTTCAAAAACATTCATATTTAAAATTCGAAGGTTCACCGAATATAGAAACTAAAACAGTTTCCTTTTTATGATATAATGCAGATAGCGCGGAGAGATAATTAATATCGGACGAGAATATTTATTAAGATATCTTCAGAAATATTGAGGATATTAATAAAGAAAGGTACGATGATATCTTAGGATTTCAGAATCAAATTGTGATGAAGATATTCATTCACGATGATTTATAGTGGTTAAGGAGTAAGGTATTAGAATCATCTGGATTCTTTATGTACAAGTTTAGTCCTTGTAATTTGTTCAGAGTCTCCTTCATGGTTTGCTCAATCCAGTTTCCAGTTTCAACTTTTCTGACCTTTGCCAACATACTATTCTTTATCTTTATACCTTCGACGGTTAAGGTCGTGTACAGTTTTTGCTGCTGTATTTAGCTTTTTCAGAATTTGGAGTATTGATTTGTAGACTGGGTGCTTTTCAAAATTTCAGAGTGGAAGATCATAATTCTAAGAGATAAGGATTATATGTATACTTATAACTGTTGAAGTAAAAACGCTGCAAGATTTAAAAATACTGATTGCTAATTCCTGGTAGTTGGTATAGTAATTCTCGTTATAAAATGTAAATAAGTAAATTTACAATTACATATGTATGTATCTATGTATGTGTATAGTCATCAATAGGGGTGTAAATGAGCTGAGTTACTAGCGAGCTACTCGAGTTCGACTTGTTAAAAACTCGATTCAAGTCGAGCCTAAACGGGCTCGAGCCAGAGCTTGAACATATTTTGAAGCTCGTTTAGTAAATGAGCCCGAGCTCGAGGTTCATATCTCGAGCTCGAACAGGCTCGCGAGCCTAGAATTTTTTTATTTATATACATTAAATTACTAATTTATAACAATATAATTATTATAATTTAATATTGTATATAATATAATTTCATAATAATTGTTATAATTTTTATATTGTTAAAATACTAATAATAAATCTTATTTATATGTGAATAAAAATATACAAAAACAAATATGTAATATAATTCAATAAAAATTATTAATAAAAATTTATTACGTAATAAACGAGTCGAGCTCGAGCTTCTATAAATCAAACGAGCCGAAGTCGAGCTTAAGATATTAGGCTTGAATCTAGCCGAGCTCGAACTCGAGCTCTGTGAATTTTAAACGAGCCGAACTCGAGCGTAGTCAAGCTCGGGCTCGGATCGGCTCGTTTACACCCCTAGTCAGCAACACATAAAGTTAAGGCCTGAATGTTTGCATAATTTGTATATAAAGTTGACATGATCGAGGTTTTAAAGATGAGGAGGGCTTGCTGTCATAGATTTATCTCGATAATCTCCTCGTACACTTAATAACTACTACGTCAACCTTACTCGAACTTTTCAACGATCTAAGTAACCAAAGAGAACAAATGGGAATAAAGGGAAATACTTATATTAATTGAGTGAACTTAAAAGAGAGTACACAAAATTTGATGAGTGTTGTGTCAAATGAGGTTACCAATATTTATATTACGCTTACTACATTATATGACGACCCGGGAATTTCTGACTAAATTTAAACTTAATCTTGATAATATTTCGACACGATAAGCAAAGTCACTTTAGTTGAATCTCAAAATGTTTTAAACTGTTTCATATATTCAATTAACCTTCGACTATTTTCGACGATTCACGAACTATTGTCTGTATATATAAATATAAATATAAGCGTATATATAATACTTTGCATAAATAAAAATACACTTTAATTAATTAGAATTAAAAATGTAAAACAGAATAATTAAGTACAATTAAAATGAATAAATATAAACATATACACGATATTATTATGAATCTATATGTATATATATATATATATATATATATATATATATATATATATATATATATATATATATATATATATGATTTCTATTAATAATTATTATTATTAATTAAATTTATTAAAATTAGCATTATTGTTAGTATTAACATTATCAATTATCATTATTAGATCCTTTATCAAAAATTTTATTATTATTAGTAATATTATTATTGTAATATTAATATTAATATATTTATACTTGTAATTAACAAAATTTACAAATCATATACATATAATCAGATATATAATTACAGATTTATGTAAATAGATATACATATGCGAAATACTATTACATATATATAAATACATATACAGGTATTCAGATATATAAAGTACTGATATATAAATTTAAATACAGATATAATTATAGATATATAGACGCGTATGAATATATCCATCTGTATCTGTTTATTTAATTTTTTTCAGTTTCTTTCTTCTTGCTTTCTGTTCGACATCACGATCTAACTGTGCTATTTTTTTGTTTCTGTCTTGAGTTTGTTACACATTTACATCAATCGTACAAATCAGTGTTATATCATGAACAAATCCAAGGAAATTGTTAGCAGTCAGTTTCATTCTTTGTCTATTCTTATTTTTCTTTGATTAAATACAGAACGAGCCAAATCAATTTAAACCAGCAATTTCTTTGTATTACTAACAAAATCATTCAGTAAATTATCACTCTTATCAATTACAATCACTACCAAATGGTTTTATTTATCACATTCAACTGGAAAAATCCATTAAAAACTTGACACCTCTGTTTATAAACCCATAACACCATAACTCGAATTCGATTGAATTTTCAAAAACTAGAAATGCAGAAGTGTTAGGATTCTTTACTCAATCATTATGCAAAATCTTATATTTCAATTCGTTGTATCGAATTCTAATTTTCAAGTCAAAGTTTATTTTAAAAAAAAAGTCAAATATTTGTTCATCACGAAATTCATGAAATTGCTGATGTTTCTTGATCAATTGGCGAGTCAGGAAGTTTCTAATAGTCATTTGAAATAAAATTTGTTTTATAATCGTTGTCTAAAACGACCTAGAAATTTAAATTGGATTTTGAGTTCATAAAGATACTCGATAGGTCTGTTATAAAATTATTTTTATTTATTTTTTGTTTTCTGTTAATTATACAACTATTCTACTAGTCGTTTTCTGTTTTATTTATACATCATATTACAATTCCTAATCGAACATATAATTATGGTTATAAGAGAGTGATTCCAGTCGACGAGTAATGAAGGAGAAGAAGTGGGAAAAATAGAAGATAAGATAAATCTAATTAAATTGTAATATAAATTAGTAAAACCAAACGGTTCAGATGGTTTGAGGGTGTGCGGGTGAGCGAAAGGTCCTGGGTTCGAGCCCCGTTTCGGGCATTTCTTTTTAGAAAAAGATCCAAAGGGTATACTCTTTAATCTTATTTTTATAAATATTATTTCTATTATTATTGTTATAATTATTATTGTTAGAAATATTACTAGTATTATGGTATTAATAATTATTATCAATATTATTAATAAAATGATTATTAAAAATTTGTATCATCAATATAGTTTATATTATAATCATTTCTAGTATTAATATTAAGTAGTATTATTATTAACATTATCATTAGTATTATTATTATAAGTATTATTATTGTCATTTAGGATTAGTATTAGTATCATTATCGAAATTATTATTATTACAAGATTATTAATGTTTACCATCGCTATTATTATTATAAGTATTATTACGAATAAGATTATTTTTATTATCAATGGTATGAAAATAATACAAACTATTATAATTATCATTAACATTAGTATTAGTATCATTTTAGAATTTTATTATTATTATTATTATTATTAACAAAAGTATTATTATTAAGACTATCACTAGAAATAAGACTGTTATAATTATTATTATTAGTAAGTATTAGGTATTATTATCAAAATTATTATTTTCATTACCATTACTATTAAATTATTTATATTATTATAAACTACTGTTATTATCATTATTATGAGATTCATTATAAAAACTATCATTAATAGAATCATTTATAGAATTATTAACACTATTATCATTATTATTAATATTATCATCATAATCAAATACAACTTTTATTTACTATTATTAATTTTATATATTATTATGTATATAATATTATACTTATAAGTATATTACATATAAGTATAAATTAATTAGATTAACAATCTTTATATAAATATCCATATATAACAATTAAGTATTTTTAATATATATATATATATATATATATATATATATATATATATATATATATATATATATATATATATATATATATATATATATATCTATATATATATAGATAGATAGATAGATAATAATCATTTTCAAATATATATACAAATTAATTACATAATATATAAAGTTATAGTTGTCCGATTACGAATATATGTTTTAATATATATATGAATGATATAGGTTCGTGAATCCGAGGTCAACCCTGTACTTGTTCAAAGTTGTCATATGTATTTCAACTACAAAATACAGTATTGTGAGTTCATTTGATTCCCTTTTACTCTTCACATTTTTGGGACTGAGAATACATGCGCTGTTTTTACAACTGCTTTATTAAATGCTTTTTAAATATATTTGGAACAGTGAATACATGAAATGCTTTTATAAATGTTTGATGAAATAGACACAAGTACTTAAAAACATTATACGAATGAGTTATGAGTACACCGGATATCACCCCTTTTAGTCTGGTAATCTGAGAATTTGGGAACCGAGCCCCAAATTGACGCGAATCCTAAAGATAGATCTATGGGCACTAACAAGCCCTAGTCATAGAATTTGAACTGCTTTAGTACTTCAAAATAGGTATACAACCACCAGCTTTAAAAGATATGATCTGTTTGTGAGGTGTACACAACTATCATATTTAAAAAAGTGGCCTGATTGTATGCTTTTTGCATGACCGTGCGAAATGCCGGTATGCGGGGGATATTTTAGATGCATTTTGTTAAGCTCGATTACCAGGTGTTTGTAGTTCGTATGAATAACTTTTATATACAGGTTATGTGTATTAGTTTTTTGTGCACGAGATATGTGTACGATTATTAAAAATCGCGAGGCAACCTACGGGGGAGAAAAGGATACGAACCTACTCTGCTAAGCATTATGAAATATGGTTTCGTACACGAGATAGGTGTACTGTATTTAAATCTTGTGGTCTATTAAAATGATGAATTTTATTGTTTACGATAAACTTATGGACTCACCAACCTTTTGGTTGACACTTTAAAGCATGTTTATTCTCAGGTATGAAAGAAATCTTCCGCTGTGCATTTGCTCATTTTAGAGATATTACTTGGAGTCATTCATGGAATATTTCAAAAGACGTTGCATTCGAGTCGTTGATTTCATCAAGATTATTAATAAGTCAATTATATTTGGATATATTATGAAATGGTATGCATACCGTCAACTTTCGATGCAATGAAAGTTTGTCTTTTTAATATGCAATGTTTGTAAAATGTATCATATAGAGGTAAAGTACCTCGCGATGTAACCAAATGTAATGTATTCGTCCAGATGGATTAGGATGGGTCGTTAAAGTTGCTATCAGAGCGGTGGTCTTAGCGAACCAGGTCTTGCATTAGTGTGTCTAACTGATAGTTGTTTAGATGCATTAGTGGGTCTGGACTTCGACCGTGTCTGCATGTCAAAAGTTTTGCTTATCATTTTGTGTCAAAAATTACCTGCTTATCATTCTTAGGGAATCACTTGCTTATCACTCTTAGTCTAGACACATCTTACTGCATTGATTGCATGAATAGTGTATAGACAAAATTCATATCTTGGCGTATCTGCTAATTCATATCTTAGCGTATATGTTACTGTAAACTTTGCTTAGTATATTCCGTAAATTCCTCCGTAATCTACGAAATCTTTTTAACTATATATATAGACATTCTATGTAAACTAGAATACCATCCGATAGCCAGGAATCATTTTTTATCGAAAAATTCTTTATTCAATTGTACGCAATGGAATTCCCCACTAGTTCAAGTCCCTTAGATTCCGATATGGAGTTTCACTCGAGCTCCGAAAATAGTGTAACCGGAATGGATCAACAAATCAGTCATCACTAAATCTGGATGAATTGGGGATGGGTTCGTAGTCGACTTAATCAATGGGGACGAGAAGAAGACAATCATTTCCACCAACCGAATGCACCTTTTGGTGAAGAACCTGAAGCACTTACCGGCGAACCTATTCGAGACACCATTTTCTCTCTCATTTCCAGAGTATCTCGTCACAATTATATACTATCTCACATTCTAGATCTTATTCACCCACTCGTCCGAACCGACAATCATCCTGGAGTAATGGAAGAAGTCAACGAACTTCATGCTCGAGTAATCAATTTGGAGAATATGGTGCGAAATTTATCAGCATCAGCAACATTACGACATCAACAGTACCACCATCATCAACACCAACAGTACCAGTACCACCAATAACAACATCCACATCCCACACCTCGACATCACAATCTGTACCTCGAGCATCAATGTCGTACGTACCATAGATACCAAGGAGTACTAATAAGAATCAACGATGAACTATTGATTCATAACTTCATTGGAGAAACATTCTGCAGCGATTATGTAATCTCTAAAGTCTTAGAGATTATTTAATCTAATTCCAACCGAAAAAGAAAATAAGATTAATATCATATTAACTCATTAAATCCATGATTACATCTGAAGAAAATATATATGTAAGTATATTTTCATAAAGATTGTAATTAAAAATTCTTTTGTACAAACCGTTAATGGTGAAAATATTTTAACGGGTATGTAATACCCGAGGAAATATTTAGCTTTCATATTAACATGTTATACTGTACAATCTTCCAACCTGATTCAACAGTCATTTACTATCCTATTTACATCCACAGAGATACGAATCCGTTCACCACAAAATAACCATTTTCATTCAATTTCATATTTGGATTTTGACTTACCAGAATCCAACAAGTGGCATAATGAAGAAAACATTTGACAAAATAAAATTTGTTAGAAACAAACAAATTAACTATGAGAAATTTTGTTAAGAATCCACGCTAACAAAATCCTAGCTAACTGTTAATTCCATATTACATTTATTTATCGCAATTTATTTATCGCAATTTATTTATCGCAATTTTCATTCTCGCAATTTTATTTATCGTCATTTAATTTCTGTTATTTATTTTACGCACTTTAAAAATTAGGACACATATACAAGGTTTTGACATATCATATCGACGCATCTATATATATTATTTGGAATAACCATAGACACTCTATATGCGGTAATGATCGAGTTAGCTATACAGGGTTGAGGTTGATTCTATAATAATATATATATACTTTGAGTTGTGATCGAGTCTGAGACATGTATACAATGGGTCACGAATACGTATTAATTAATTCGAATATTATATATTAAACTATATATGAATTGTTGAATTACTAACTGTGGACTACCAACTGTGGACTACCAACATTAGACAATTAAAATGAATTAAAATATTGATTATAACATATGAAACTAAACATTTCTTCAAGTTGCCACTTGATTTCATCTTAAACCTCATTTGTATCTTGACGATTACAATCTGCATTCAAATCTTTCATAATTCTTGAAAACACCTCAATCGAAAGGATGAACCAACCGCACTTCATCTACGGAAGGAAAGATTTATGCATATAGTTATGCACCTGAAAAACTCTTGGAACCTGAGTAAACGTTTAACACGTATTTGTGCTAGCTCCTTTGGCGTTGTTATTTCCGAAAATCACTTTACAATACCTTTCCAAAATAGCCAGTTTTGTCACAGCTCAGCAAAGTCAACTTCGATCTTTTATCCGGATTAGTCTTATATTATAACTTTGATATAAAATTTGCCCTTTATTGTTATCGAGAAACCTTTTATACTCCACCATGATAACAACAGACTTATCAACAATCACGTTGCTCTTTGGTATAAATATTCCAAAAAATCACTATATATATTCATTGAAACCCCAACATGTACTCATATACATCCTGTAACAATAATTGCCATACCAACAATCGGGAATCATCAATCATCAATCTCGAATCTCACAGCATTTTCACTTCAACAGTTATATATACATATAACGTGTAACTCTTGGAAATTTTGATTTTCAATTCTGAAATTCTGAAAAGCACCCAATCTACGAATCAATACACTGAATTTTGAAAAAGCTGAATGAAGCAGCAGAAACGGTAGACAACCATAAACGACCTTAACCGTCGAAAGTATGATGATAAAGAATGGAGTGTTGGAAACGCTCAATAGAAAATTTAATACCAAAAAGCGGATTATGTGAAATTATGAAGGAGACTCTGAACAAATCACAAGGACTAAACTTGTACATAAAGAATCCTGATGATTCTGATTCTGAGGAAATCTTTAGCAAATATCTTGCTCCTTAATCGCTCTAAATTATCGTGAATGAATTTCTTTATCACAATTTGATTCTAAAATCCTAAGATATCATCATATCTTTCATCATAAATATCCTCAATATTTCTGAAGATATTTTCATAGCTATTCTTATCTGAAATCATTTATCTCTTTGTGTTATCTGTATTACATCATAAATGAAACTGTTTAGTTTCTATATTCTGTAAACATTCGAGTATGAATGATGAATGTTTTGAAGAAGTGTTGGAAATTGATGCATGAGTTAGTATAATATAATGACACTTGATCAACGTGATTATATTACAGTAAGTCATGATGAGTTTCTAATGGAATGTGATGATTCACAGACCCTACCGTCATCAGGTGACATGTTACACGGCTCTTACATTCTATCAAAACTCCAAACATATCAGGAACATATCTTCCTGATAGTTCTATCTTTCTCTTGAATTCTGGTAATTTAACCAATCAAGATCGTGCTATTACAATCTCTCTCTTATAACATTAGTCATGTTTATTCAAAAATTCATATCTACGAATTCTGGACCATTACTCGCTTGACTTAAAGTCCCGAAGAGAAAACAAAAGCATGAAGCTCCGAAATAGAAGTGGGAGTATAAATCTCAGCAAATAGGAGAGAGCATTAACTGTGGATGTCAATGATTATAGAAAGACAGAAGCAGGGATTCTGAAATATAAGGGAAGAAATAAAGCCCAACAACAACGCCAAAATTACAAATCGTGTATATAAATGCATATAGCAATATAAAGGCTCAGGAGAACTAAAAACACTATAAATCCAAAAGAAGAGTAGAAGTAGACAGATTCCTCCGGTGGTAGATGAAAAAGGAGAATGATTGATAAGAAAGTCAGGAATATATTCAGAATTAAAGTTGGATGAAGTATATTGACTGATAACTTGGAAATATGAATTATAATATAGAAAATGGGAGTGATGGAAAATAATGGAAGGGAAAAAGTTTAAATGGAAATATCAGACAGAGTAATCGAGACAAATCACCGTATTTAATTATAGAGATCTTAATTCACCGAAGAATCAAATCTTTTAGATTTCGAAGATTTTCTTAAATCCCTTGAATTCCGGAATTCAACTAAGACAACGTCAAAAGTTAAGATGCATCTTATTTTCTAAAATCAACCGTAACTACGTCACCAGACAAAAAGAATCTGCATTTATTCATTTCACTCTTTTGTGATAGCTTCATTCGTACTCTTCACATAAACAATATATTTTATCCATATTACTCACTGATGATAAAAACTCTAATTTCTAACTCATATGCGTCATGAAAACATATTTATTGTTAACCATGACCATCTCAATCAAATTTCGGGACGAAATTTCTTTAACGGGTAGGTACTGTGACGACCTGAGAATTTCCGACTAAATTTAAACTTAATCTTGATATGATTTCGACACGATAAGCAAAGTCACTTTAGTTGAATCTCAAAATGTTTTGAACTGTTTCATATATTCAATTGACCTTCGACTATTTTCGACGATTCACGAACTATTGTTTGTATATATAAATATAAATATAAGCGTATATATAATACTTTGCATAAATAAAAAGACACTTTAATTAATAAGAATTAAAGTTGTAAAACAGAATAATTAAGTACAATTAAAATGAATAAATATAAACATATACACGGTATTATTATGAATCTATATGTATATATATATGATTTCTATTAATAATAATTATTATTAATTAAATTTATTAAAATTAGCATTATTGTTAGTATTAACATTATCAATTATCATTATTAAATCCTTTATCAAAATTTTTATTATTATTAGTAATATTATTAATGTAATATTAATATATTTATACTTGTAATTAACAAAATTTACAAATCATATACATATAATCAGATATATAATTACAGATTTATGTAAATAGATATACATATGCGAAATACTATTACATATATATATATATATATATATATAAATTCATATACAGGTATTCAGATATATAAAATACTGATATATAAATTTAAATACAGATATAATTATAGATATATAGACGCATATGAATATATTCATCTGTATCTGTTTATTTAATTTTTTTTTTATGTTTCTTTCTTCTTGCTTTCTGTTCGACATCACGATCCAAATGTGCTATTTTTTTGTTTCTGTCTTGAGTTTGTTACACATTTACATCAATCGTACAAATTAGTGTTATATCATGAACAAATCCAAGGAAATTGTTAGCAGTCAGTTTCATTCTTTGTCTATTCTTATTTTTCTTTGATTAAATACAGAACGAGCCAAATCAAATTAAACCAGCAATTTCTTTGTATTACTAAGAAAATCATTCAGTAAATTATCACTCTTATCAATTACAATCACTACCAAATGGTTTTATTTATCACATTCAACAGAAAAATCCATTAAAAACTCGACACCTCTGTTTATAAACCCATAACACCATAACTCGAATTCGATTGAATTTTCAAAAACTAGAAATGCAGAAGTGTTAGGATTCTTTTACTCAATCATTCTGCAAAATCTTATATTTCAATTCGTTGTATCGAATTCTAATTTTCAAGTCAAAGTTTATTTTAAAAAAAGTCAAATATTTGTTCATCGCGAAATTCATGAAATTGCTGATGTTTCTTGATCAATTGGTGAGTCAGGAAGTTTCTAATAGTCATTTGAAGCAAAATTTGTTTTATAATCGTTGTCTAAAACTACCTAGAAATTTAAATTGGAATTTGAGTTCATAAAGATACTCGATAGGTCTGTTATAAAATTTTTTTATTTATTTTTCATTTGCTGTTAATTAAACAACTATTCTACTAGTCGTTTTCTGTTTTATTCATACATCATATTACAATTCCTAATCGAACATATAATTATGGTTATAAGAGAGTGATTCTAGTCGACGAGTAATGAAGGAGAAGAAGTGGGAAAAACAGAAGATAAGATAAATCTAATTAAACTGTAATATAAATCAGTAAAACCAAACGGTTCAGATGGTTTGAGGGTGTGCGGGTGAGTGAGAGGTCTAGGGTTCGAGCCCCGTTTCGGGCATTTCTTTTTAGAAAAAGATCCAAAGGGTATACTCTTTAATCTTATTTGTATAAATATTATTGCTATTATTATTGTTATAATTATTATTGTTAGAAATATTACTAGTATTATGGTATTAATAATTATTATCAATATTATTAATAAAACGATTATTAAAAATTTGTATCATCAATATAGTTTATATTATAATCATTTCTAGTATTAATATTAAGTAGTATTATTATTAATATTATCATTAGTATTATTATTATAAGTATTATTATTGTCATTTAGGATTAGTATTAGTATCATTATCGAGATTATTATTATTACAAGATTATTAATGTTTACCATCGCTATTATAATTATAAGTATTATTATGAATAGGATTATTTTTATTATCGTTGGTATGAAAATAATACAAACTATTATAATTATCATTAACATTAGTATTAGTATCATTTTAGAATTTTATTATTATTATTATTAACAAAAGTATTATTATTAAGACTATCACTAGAAATAAGACTATTATAATTATTATTATTAGTAAGTATTATGTATTATTATCAAAATTATTATTTTCATTACCATTACTATTAAATTATTTATTTTATTATAAACTACTGTTATTATCATTATTATGAGATTCATTATAAAAACTATCATTAATAGTATCATTTATAGAATTATTAACACTATTATCATTATTATTAATATTATCATCATAATCAAATACAACTTTTATTTACTATTATTAATATTATATATTATTATATATATAAAAATATACTTATAAGTATATTACATATAAGTATAAATTAATTAGATTAACAATCTTTATATAAATATCCATATATAACAATTAAGTATTTTTAATATATATATATATATATATATATATATATATATATATATATATATATATATATATATATATATATATATATATAATAATCATTTTCAAATATATATACAAATTAATTACATAATATATAAAGTTATAATTGTTCGATTACGAGTATATGTTTTAATATATATATGAATGATATAGGTTCGTGAATCCGAGGTCAACCCTACACTTGTTCAAAGTCGTCATATGTATTTCTACTACAAAATACAGTATTGTGAGTTTATTTGATTCCCTTTTACTCTTCACATTTTTGGGACTGAGAATACATGCGCTGTTTTTACAACTGCTTTATTAAATGCTTTTGAAATATATTTGGAACTGCGAATACATGAAATGCTTTTATAAATGTTTGATGAAATAGACACAAGTACTTAAAAACATTCTACGAATGGGTTATGAGTACACCGGATATCACCCCTTTTAGTCTGGTAATCTGAGAATTTGAGAATCGAGCCCCAAATTGACGTGAATCCTAAAGATAGATCTATGGGCACTAACAAGCCCCAGTCATAGAATTTGAACTGATTTAGTACTTCGAAATAGGTATACAACCGCCAGCTTTAAAAGATATGATCTGTTTGTGAGGTGTACACAACCATCATATTTAAAAGAGTGGCCTGATTGTATGCTTTTTGCATGACCGTGCGAAATGCCGGTATGCGGGGGATATTCTAGATGCATTTTGTTAAGTCAATTACCAGGTGTTTGTAGTTCGTATGAATGACTTTTATACACAGGTTATGTGTATTAATTTTTTGTGCACGAGATATGTGTACGATTATTAAAAATCGCGAGGCAACCTACGGGGAAGAAAAGGATACGAACCTACTCTGCTAAGCATTATGAAATATGATTTCATACACGAGATAGGTGTACTGTATTTAAATCTTGTGGTCTATTAAAATGATGAATTTTATTGTTTACGATAAACTTATGAACTCACCAACCTTTTGGTTGACACTTTAAAGCATGTTTATTCTCAGGTATGAAAGAAATCTTCCGCTGTGCATTTGCTCGTTTTAGAGATATTACTTGGAGTCATTCATGGCATATTTCAAAAGGCGTTGTATTCGAGTCATTGAGTTCATCAAGATTATTAATAAGTCAATTATAGTTGGATATATTATGAAATGGTATGCATACCATCAACTTTCGATGTAATGAAAGTTTGTCTTTTTAAAAACGAATGCAATGTTTGTAAAATGTATCATATAGAGGTAAAGTACCTCGCGATTTAACCAAATGTAATGTATTCGTCCAGATGGATTAGGAAGGGTCGTTAAACATTATGAATGAATAAAGTTAAATGAAATGAATGACTATGATCAAAGTATTAGAAGCTTTAAATATGTAAGTAATTCTAGAGATATTCACAGAGTTTCAACATCATCTCAAAGATGAGTTCCAGGAAAACTTCCATGGAATTCTTGGATCTTTCGATTTTGGGTTAATATCTCATAATTGTGCTACAAGATAAATGAGTTGAGCCACAAGCTTTGTGGGGTGTGACATCAACCAACAGTTAAATAATTATAATAACAACTTTATCTTTAAATTGTAATAAAATATTATATTGAAAAAATAAGTTAACAACCATAACCGTTTTAGATAGAATAAATATGTGATTCAAACTAATAAATAGATTTTATCAAATATAATCTATAAATATTAGTTAATTTTGTACACAGTCATTTATCACGAACTAGATTGTCGATAATAGTAAATAGTTATTATTAATTAACTATTCATATTCTTGTTGTTTAACAAACAGATAAAGACATGACACTTTTGATTGCAAGTGACCGTTAAGAAGAAATTTGAATATATAAAATGTCTAACTATTGCCATTGCTTCTAATTAGTTTTGCATCATATACCTAGAACCTCCAATGTATGATAAATTTCATCATCAAACAACATATAAAATGTGATGCCCTGTACAAAACCATCGTGTACGAATCATCAACAACAGGATCATTACAAGGTTAAGTACTATATGCTGTAATTAAAGAAGTTGCATTCACGATAAAAAGGTGATGTCATAACCGACATCAAATGTTTTACATTTCAAAAGCATGCTTCACTAAGTAGAAGCAAATAAATAAGTGTACGTGACCCCAAAGGTCGTTACATAACATAGTTTCAAAAGTAAATAAGTTTGAATGCAAGATAAGTAGTCATGCGATAACAACTCTAAGCAGCAGGTTCTACAGCACGACTAGTACACAGCGGAAGCAACCTCAAGCACCTGAGAAATACATGCTTAAAAACGTCAACACAAAGGTTGGTGAGCTATAGTTTAAGTATAACAGTATGTAAGGTAGGCCACGAGATTTCAGTGCTACAAAGAGCGTTTCAAAACAGTATGATAAAGTATATGTTAACCGTGGGCACTTGGTAACTAACTTAACGTTTATACCCCCTGAAAGTACACTTGGCAAGTGCGTATGTCTATGAAGTATTAAACACTCGTTAAATGCTAGCACGACTAGCCCGAGTGGGGATGTCAAACCCTATGGATCCATATCTAAGATTCGCGTTCACGGTTCAAAAACCAATGATTAAACGTTACCGAGCTAAAGGGAATGTTTATGCCGTTGTATAACCCACACATATATAAGTTTAAGTACTCGTGCCTAGTATGTAAAACATAAAATCCGCATGTATTCTCAGTTCCCAAAATAAGTTAAAGTAAAAAGGGAATGCTATAACTCACAATGATATGTAGCGGTAAAGTAGTAGTCGGGAAAGGTGTGCAAGTAAATGGTCCGAAGTCCTCAACCTAAGTCAAATAGTACTAAGTCAGTAAATCGTCTTAATAGGTTTAAAAGTATGTAATTAAGGTCTTAAGGGTCATCATCAATCATCATTAAACAAAAGGCGTAAAGTAGGTTTCGTTTATGAAAGTAGTTTTCAACAAAGTCTGATTTCAGTCAGTCACCACGGCCTCTACCCTTACTGAATTAAGGTGAGACCAGTGGACATGGCTCCGTCTATGAGTCCCTTAAGTGTGGTAAAATTTACAGAAGCAAACTCATCTTGGTTTGACCGTGGCGACGGTCTAAGTGCGAGTAGGTCAGAAATTTCTGCACAACGTTAAAGGACATAGTAACGATCGGAGGGCCATAAATCCTAAACCGTAACTCGGAGTAAGACGAGTCCTATATGAAAAGTTATCTACTCGAAAAGTTCTATCTAAAAATCCAGGTTAGAACAGCCCAGGTCTACTGGTCTGTTCCAGAAGCATCAGGTCAGTAGGTTTTGGACAGAACAGTGAGTTTAAAAGGGTTCCGGTGGTCTTGGTGCTTGATGTTCATCATGGTTCTCATCCTTGATGCATATAGCTTCAAGTGTACAACTCATTGATGTATCTACATCATGTCAACCAAGTCTTGACCATCATAACCCATGTGCAAGTCTAAGACATGAAGCACAACTCACTTAAGAGTTGTATGAAGTTTGATGAACCAAAGTTGCATCAAGGTCTTAGATCTAACACATACATGGACTTTAAAGCTAATAACAAGTTACAAACTTGAAAGTAAACTAACTAATCAAGATCATAAGTAGTAGAACATAGTTCTTAGTTTGATCTTGAAGATCCAAGACTCAAAAGTCTAGATCCAAAGTTATATTTAAGGAAAACTTATTTGTGTGTTCTTGAACTTTCAAAGTTAACTTAATTTGTTCAAGAGATATGAGATCAAGACTAACTTGTAGTACTTGACCATATAAACTAACTACATGAAATTAAAGTGTATAAAATAAAGAAACAAGTTAATAAAACAAGTAATTAGTTCAAGGGTTGCTCATACTTTAAAGATTCAACCAAAGTTGATCTTTAAGTAAAGTAAACTTTAAGTTTACTTCCATGACTTACAAGTATGATTTCAACAACAATGAACTTATATCTTTTGAAACAATATATGTAGAACATAAACTAGTAAGTTTAGTTCTTGTGTTCTTGATGAATACAAGATATTATGAAGAATCAAGACTAGGAAGTTAGATTCTTGGAACTAAGTAAGATTAACTAACAATTTCATGAAACAAACTAACAAGTAAACAAACAACAAACAAAGATTGATGATTCATGTATGTATTTAGTTTTAAGACAAAGGAAAGAAGAAGAGAAAAAAATGTTCTTGTTACTTACAAAAATGTAGAAGAATATGAGAGAAAGTTTGAGAGAAAAGTGAGTGTGTGTGTGTGTAAATGAAAGAGTAATATGAATACAAGTGAGTATGTAGTGTAAAAAAAATTCAAAACACCACTAAATGGTCACCATGGCTTCGGCATTCAGCAGAAAAAGGGAGGGGGGAGGTTTGTTCTTTGGTTACTAGCTTGTAAAGTTCATTAAAGTTGGACACAAGGTGGTATGTGCATGGGGATGATGTGTAACAAGATTCCAAGTGCCTTAAACTAGCTAGTTACCATCTAACATGATACTTACAAGTAGTGTTGGGCTAATTAAGTCCACTAATAATGTAGGGTGGGCTTGGAAGTTCAATAACATGAGTCCATTACACTAACAAAGCCCAAGTTCAAATAAATCACAAGTTAAACCAATTAAAGTCCAAGTAACTAACTAATAGCCTTAGTTAATTAAAATGATCAATAAATTTAATCATGAATGTAAATAATATCTAAAAATATTATTCGTGAAAGTTCCGGGTGTCACAAAGACGTTTCGGGCAATTAAAGTCAAGTTCAGGCAATCATGGCAACATGTAAATGTAATGACATACATTCGTTTAAACACGCGTATTAATAATAATAATTATTAATAAAATAACGTTGGAATTTACAGGGTCGTTACATTACCCACCTGTTAAAGAAAATTTCGTCCCGAAATTTAAGCTGAGGTAGATGGAGGAGTCGGGAAAAGGTGAGGATACTTCCGCATCATTTGATCCTCTCGCTCCCAAGTAAACTCAGGTCCTCGTTTGGCATTCCATCGCACTCAGACGATCGGAATCTTGTTGTGTTTCAAAGTTTTGATCTCACGATCCATAATTTCAACAGGTTCCTCCACAAAGTGGAGTTTGTCATCAATCGTAAGTTCCTCAAGTGGTATGATAAGTTCAGGTGCAGCAAGACACTTCTTCAAGTTTGACACATGGAAGGTAGGATGAACTGAGCTCAATTGTGCTGGTAGATCCAAACGGTATGCAACGGGTCCAACACGTTCTAAGATTTCAAAAGGACCAATGTATCGTGGGTTTAACTTTCCACGTTTTCCAAAACGAATCACACCTTTCCAAGGTGCAACCTTTAACATTACACGATCACCAACGTTGAATTCAAAGTCTTTACGTTTAAGATCGGCATAACTCTTCTGATGATCGCGGGCAGTCTTAAGTCTATCTTGAATCTGAGCAATCTTCTCCGTGGTTTCATGGACTACCTCGGGTCCGGTGATTTGCTTTTCGCCTACTTCGGCCCAACAAATAGGAGATCGGCACTTGCGGCCATACAATGCTTCGAAAGGTGCAGCATTAATGCTAGAGTGATAACTGTTGTTGTACGAGAATTCGGCGAGTGGCAAATGTCTTTCCCAGGCCTTTCCAAAATCAATGACACATGCACGCAACATGTCCTCCAAGGTCTGAATCGTTCACTCACTTTGCCCGTCAGTCTGGGGATGATAAGCAGTGCTCATGTCGAGACGAGTTCCCATGGCTTCTTGCAAAGAACGCCAAAATCTAGAAGCAAAACGGGGATCGCGATCGGAGATGATCGATAAAGGTACACCGTGTTGTGATATAACCTCCTTAATGTATAATTGAGCAAGTCTTTCCATTGTATCAGTTTCCTTCATCGCTAGAAAGTGTGCAGATTTGGTAAGGCGGTCAACAATAACCCAAATAGTATCGCATCCGCCCACCGTCTTCGGCAGCTTAGTAATGAAATCCATTGTGATCCTTTCCCACTTCCATTGTGGGATTTCCGGCTGTTGAAGTAACCCAGAAGGTCTCTGATGTTTGACCTTAACTTTCGAACAAGTCAAACACTTCCCAACATAAGTTGCAACGTCCTTCTTAAGATTCGGCCACCAATACTGTTCTTTAAGGTCGTGGTACATTTTACCCGCTCCAGGATGAATCGAATATCTTGACTTGTGTGCTTCATCAAGTATCAGGTTCCGTAGATCTCCATATAGAGGTACCCAAATTCTTCCAGCATAACATCGGAGTCCAGACTCCCTAACCTCGAGTCGAGAGACAAGTATGTTCAAATGTTCGTGAGATATATTCTCCTCCTTGAGAGCCTCAACTTGGGCTACTCTGATCTGGCTGTTGAGGTTCGAATGGATGCTGATGTTCAGAGCCCTAACACGGAGAGGTGCCATCCTCTCCTTTCGGCTTAAAGCGTCAGCTACAACATTGGCCTTGCCAGGGTGATAACGGAGTTCACAATCGTAGTCGTTGAGCGTCTCGATCCATCGACGCTGTCTCATATTTAGTTGCTTCTGATCAAAGATGTGCTGGAGACTCTTGTGGTCGGTGAAGATAGTGCTCTTAGTTCCATACAGATAATGTCTCCACAATTTGAGTGCAAAGACAACGGCTCCAAGTTCAAGATCATGTGTAGTGTAGTTCCGCTCGTGAATCTTCAATTGGCGGGAGGCATAGGCAATAACCTTTGATCGTTGCATCAGTACACAACCAAAACCACTCTTCGAAGCATCGCAATAAACAACAAAGTCGTCACTGCCTTCAGGAAGTGATAGGATAGGTGCGGTGGTTAACTTCTTCTTCAAAGTTTGAAATGCCGATTCATGTGCGGGTTCCCAAATGAACTTCTTGCCCTTGTGAGTCAGTGCGGTCAAAGGACGCGCAATCAGAGAAAATCCTTCGATGAATCTTCGGTAATAACCGGCGAGACCTAGGAATTGGCGAATATGCGTCGGAGTAGTGGGGGTCTCCCACTTGCTGATGGCTTCAATCTTGGCGGGATCAACTTTGATACCCTGGTCGCTTACAACATGACCCAAAAATTGTACTTCCTTCAACCAAAATTCACACTTGGAGAATTTGGCGTAAAGTTGCTCTTGTCTTAAGAGTTCAAGCACTAATCGGAGGTGTTGCTCATGTTCTTCTTCGCTCTTAGAGTAGATGAGGATATCATCTATGAAGACGATAACAAACTTGTCCAAGTAAGGCTTGCAGACACGATTCATGAGGTCCATGAACACGGCAGGTGCATTTGTCAAACCGAATGGCATCACGAGAAACTCATAATGACCATAACGGGTCCTGAATGCATTTTTCATCACGTCACTTTCCTTCACCCTCAACTGGTGATAACCGGATCGCAAATCGATCTTTGAGTAGACACTCGATCCTTGTAGTTGGTCAAAAAGATCGTCAATTCGCGGAAGAGGATACCGATTCTTGATTGTCAATTTGTTGAGCTCACGGTAGTCGATACACATACGGAAGGATCCATCCTTCTTCTTCACAAACAACACAGGTGCGCCCCAAGGCGAGAAACTTGGTTGAATAAATCCTCGGTCTAACAGCTCTTGTAGTTGACTCTGTAACTCTTTCATCTCGAAAGGTGCGAGTCTATAAGGTGCGCGAGCTACAGGTGCTGCTCCTGGCACTAAATCAATCTGAAACTCTATGGCTCTCTGCGGCGGAAATCCAGGCAATTCCTCAGGGAAGACATCGGAAAATTCGTTCACAATTCGAACATCGTTCACGCTCTTCACCTCAGTTTCTACTGCTTTCACATGTGCTAGGACAGCAAAACGTCCCTTCTTCATAATCTTTTGCGCTTTCACGCAACTAATGAGGTTCAACTTCGAGGTACATCTCTCTCCATAGATAACCAGTGGTTTGCCATCTCCTTGTGGTATGCGAAGTGCTTTATCTCCGCAGATTATATCGGCCTTTATCTTGCTCAACCAATCCATACCAACGATCACGTCAAAACTTTCCAGTTTGATAGGTATCAAATCAATTTCAAAATCTGCACCAGCTATGTTGATAATAGCTCCTCGACTAATGTGGTCAACTTTTTCAAGTTTTCCATTTGCGACCTCGACAAGCATACTTTCTTTTAACGGGACTAATGACCAATTAATCTTATCGCAAAAATGTCTACATATATAACTTCTATCCGCACCAGTATCAAACAAGACAGAAGCTAAAAGATTGTTGATTTTAAATATACCTGTCACCAAGTCGGGGTTATCGCGTGCATCCCTTGCATTAACATTGAAGGCTCTACCTCGGGGTGGTCCTCCGTCTTTTCGCTTGTTTGGGCACGCATTTCTGAAATGGCCCGTCTGTCCACATTCATAACACTTCTTTGGTCCATTGGTGTTTGGTTTCCCATTCAAAGTGGTGACCTTGCAGTCCCTTCCGATATGCCCAGCCCGTTGGCACTTCTCACAAACAACATTGCAATACCCAGTGTGGTGCTTGTAACATCGCTTGCATTAAGGTAAGGTTCCTTTGTAGTTCGGGTTGGTGTTGGTGTTGTTGTTGGGATTAGGGTTTCCACCGTTGTTGTGCCTCTTGGCGGGGGTTTGATCGTAGTTTCTCCCCCTGTTGTTGTTGTTGTTGTTGTTGTTGTTGTGGTTGTTGTGGTTGTTATGGTTGTTGTCCCATTTCCTCTTTTCACTACTACCGGATTCAAACTTAGCCTTCTCCGGCTCGTCAAGGATGATTTGATTCAGGAGAGTATGCGCCATGCGCATTGCTTCGGGAACATTCGGTGGTTTGGATGAGGTAACATTACCCTTGATGGACTTAGGAAGTCCCGAGAAGTATTTCTCCAAGCGCTTAAATTCGGGGGTGACCATGGTCGGACACATCAGTGCTAACTCCAAAAACCTACGATTGTAACTGTTAAGGTCGTTCCCTACGGCCTTCAACTGCATGAATTCAATTTCCATCTTCTGAATTTCTGTTCTCGGACAATACTCATCAATCATAGCCGCCTAGAATTCCTCCCATGGCGTAGCATACGCCTCATCGATACCTTTCACTTGAGCTAACGTGTTCCACCACGTTAGCGCGCCGTCAGATAGCGTGCAAGATGCAAACTTGGTCTTATTGTCCTCCGAACAGTTGCTAACTCGGAATACTGATTCAAGTTTTTCGAACCATCTGGTGAGACCAACTGGTCCCTCGGTGCCACTGAAGTTATGCGGTTTGCAGCTCTGGAATTCCTTGTATGTACACCCATTTCGAACGGGTGGAATAACCGGTGGTGGTGGCGGTGGAGCTTCGAGATTTCTTTCTGCTAGGGCTGCAGCGACCCGTTTGTTGATCATGTCCTCAATCTGGGTGGCGGTAGGTGTGGATCTTCCGTTAGCCATGGTATTCTAAACAAAAATTTTGACCCAGGTCAAAATCTAGCATGCAAGTAGTAATAATACAGTATATAGTGACTAACATGGAATCAAAACATCACATATTATTAAATAATGCATCTAGGTACAAATACCACAGAATCATCGTACAGCAATGTAAATAGAACATCGTGCAAGAATTAAATAATGCAAAGTTTCATTCATTAATAATAATAAGTTTCATACATCTGAATAAGTTCGTACAATACATATGAAATACATGAAACTATATCTAGATTACATCATGAAATCTAAATACAAAGTCCTACGGTGAAGGCGGGTGAACTGCTCCTCGAGCCAACTGCTCCTCGAGCTCAGTGACTCGAGCTCGGAGAGTCTCAACCTCCCTCATCAGTTCCTCGTTAGAGGGAGCTGGTGGGGCAGGCGGTGCAGGTGGGGCGGGTGGTGCGGGTGGTGCTGATGTAGATGGTCCGGCTCCGGATGTAGACGGTACGTCCCTAGATGTAAGTGGTCCGTATCTAAATCTAGGTGGTACGGTTCCAGGAATAGTCAATACATAACGGGGAACCTTACGTATCTGTGGGTCGGTAGGGTATGGCACAACTCGTTTACGAGCAGTAACCCTACGACGATGGCCAAATGCGTCAGTAAAAGCACGACCTCCATTCACCCCTGGAATGACGGTGCCGTCAAAACGGTACCGCTTCCTCGGCGGGGTGGAGGGTGCCTAAATAGGTCTATCAGCAAGATCCTCATCATCGCTGGAGTCGTCTGATGATGAAGAATCGGTGGATGATGAGTCATCCAAATCGTGTGGCAGTGACACTGGTGGCTGAGCTGGTAATCCGAAGCGTCCGAAGGCGGCCAACATCTGTCTGTGTCTGCCTGGCGGAATCACGACTAAACATCCGTCGGGAGTGCGTCGGCAAGACGTGCGCATGTGGTTACGAAACGGCCCTTCCCCGAACTCCGCGGGGATCTCAATACCACCAATGCGGGGCTGTGACGTCGAGGGTCCGGGAGCAGACACTGGGGCAGGTGCACTAGTACCAGCTCCGGAAGTAGAAACGCCGGGATCACTAGTGGGTGTCGGGGCCAGTGTATCGGCAGTAGCAGCAGCAGGTGTAGCAGTAGGTAGGGCGACGGGGTCTGAGTCTGTACTGCCCGAAATTCCAGGAGGTGGAACATCCGACATCTGAACAAGGAAAAATAAATTTTCCACGTCAGTATGTCATAAAGCAAGCAAATAATAGGCCAACGGTTTAAATCATGTATAACGGTAACTAGCATGGCAATAACAGTAATTCGTATGAAGGTAGCATGCAATCGAAAGCAAGTAGCATCATGCAGTAGTGAAATCATGTAGTAGCATACGACATATAGCGGAAAAAGTAAGCAGTAGCATGCAGTAAATTCAGCGGAAACAAGTAAACTAGCAAGTTGTAGATTAGTCCTATTAGTGAATCCTACTCGGGTCGGTCTTAGACTCACTAATGCAACCTAATTCCCTAAAACCAATGCTCTGATACCAAATGTGATGCCCCGTACAAAACCATCGTGTACGAATCATCAACAACAGGATCATTACAAAGTTAAGTACTATATGCTGTAATTAAAGAAGTTGCATTCACGATAAAAAGGTGATGTCATAACCGACATCAAATGTTTTACATTTCAAAAGCATGATTCACTAAGTAGAAGCAAATAAATAAGTGTACGTGACCCCAAAGGTCGTTACATAACATAGTTTCAAAAGTAAATAAGTTTGAATGCAAGATAAGTAGTCATGCGATAACAACTCTAAGCAGCAGGTTCTACAGCACGACTAGTACACAGCGGAAGCAACCTCAAGCACCTGAGAAATACATGCTTAAAAACGTCAACACAAAGGTTGGTGAGCTATAGTTTAAGTATAACAGTATGTAAGGTAGGCCACGAGATTTCAGTGCTACAAAGAGCGTTTCAAAACAGTATGATAAAGTATATGTTAACCGTGGGCACTTGGTAACTAACTAAACATTTATACCCCCTGAAAGTACACTTGGCAAGTGCGTATGTCTATGAAGTATTAAACACTCGTTAAATGCTAGCGCGACTAGCCCGAGTGGGGATGTCAAACCCTATGGATCCATATCTAAGATTCGCGTTCACGGTTCAAAAACCAATGATTAAACGTTACCGAGCTAAAGGGAATGTTTATGCCGTTGTATAACCCACACATATATAAGTTTAAGTACTCGTGCCTAGTATGTAAAACATAAAATCCGCATGTATTCTCAGTTCCCAAAATAAGTTAAAGTAAAAAGGGAATGCTATAACTCACAATGATATGTAGCGGTAAAGTAGTAGTCGGGAAAGGTGTGCAAGTAAATGGTCCGAAGTCCTCAACCTAAGTAAAATAGTACTAAGTCAGTAAATTGTCTTAATAGGTTTAAAAGTATGTAATTAAGGTCTTAAGGGTCATCATCAATCATCATTAAACAAAAGGCGTAAAGTAGGTTTCGTTTATGAAAGTAGTTTTCAACAAAGTCTGACTTCAGTCAGTCACCACGGCCTCTACCCTTACTGAATTAAGGTGAGACCAGTGGCCATGGCTCCGTCTATGAGTCCCTTAAGTGTGGTAAAATTTACAGAAGCAAAATCGTCTTGGTTTGACTGTGGCGACGGTCTAAGTGCGAGTAGGTCAGAAATTTCTGCACAACGTTAAAGGACATAGTAACGATCGGAGGGCCATAAATCCTAAACCGTAACTCGGATTAAGACGAGTCCTATACGAAAAGTTATCTACTCGAAAATTTCTATCTAAAAATCAAGGTTAGAACAGCCCAGGTCTAGTGTTCTGTTCCAGAAGCATCAGGTCAGTAGGTTTTGGGCAGAACAGTGAGTTTAAAAGGGTTCCGGTGGTCTTGGTGCTTGATGTTCATCATGGTTCTCATCCTTGATGCATATAGCTTCAAGTGTACAACTCATTGATGTATCTACATCATGTCAACCAAGTCTTGACCATCATAACCCATGTGCAAGTCTAAGACATGAAGCACAACTCACTTAAGAGTTGTATGAAGTTTGATGAACCAAAGTTGCATCAAGGTCTTAGATCTAACACATACATGGACTTTAAAGCTAATAACAAGTTACAAACTTGAAAGTAAACTAACTAATCAAGATCATAAGTAGTAGAACATAGTTCTTAGTTTGATCTTGAAGATCCAAGACTCAAAAGTCTAGATCCAAAGTTATATTTAAGGAAAACTTATTTGTGTGTTCTTGAACTTTCAAAGTTAACTTAATTTGTTCAAGAGATATGAGATCAAGACTAACTTGTAGTACTTGACCATATAAACTAACTACATGAAATTAAAGTGTATAAAATAAAGAAACAAGTTAATTAAACAAGTAATTAGTTCAAGGGTTGCTCATACTTTAAAGATTCAACCAAAGTTGATCTTTAAGTAAAGTAAACTTTAAGTTTACTTCCATGACTTACAAGTATGATTTCAACAACAATGAACTTATATCTTTTGAAACAATATATGTAGAACATAAACTAGTAAGTTTAGTTCTTGTGTTCTTGATGAATACAAGATATTATGAAGAATCAAGACTAGGAAGTTAGATTCTTGGAACTAAGTAAGATTAACTAACAATTTCATGAAACAAACTAACAAGTAAACAAACAACAAACAAAGATTGATGATTCATGTATGTATTTAGTTTTAAGACAAAGGAAAGAAGAAGAGAAAAAAATGTTCTTGTTACTTACAAAAATGTAGAAGAATATGAGAGAAAGTTTGAGAGAAAAGTGAGAGTGTGTGTGTGTAAATGAAAGAGTAATATGAATACAAGTGAGTATGTAGTGTAAAAAAAAATTCAAAACACCACTAAATGGTCACCATGGTTTCAGCATTCAGCAGAAAAAGGGAGGGGGGAGGTTTGTTATTTGGTTACTAGCTTGTAAAGTTCATTAAAGTTGGACACAAGGTGGTATGTGCATGGGGATGATGTGTAACAAGATTCCAAGTGCCTTAAACTAGCTAGTTACCATCTAACATGATACTTACAAGTAGTGTTGGGCTAATTAAGTCCACTAATAATGTAGGGTGGGCTTGGAAGTCCAATAACATGAGTCCATTACACTAACAAAGCCCAAATTCAAATAAATCACAAGTTAAACCAATTAAAGCCCAAGTAACTAACTAATAGCCTTAGTTAATTAAAATGATCAATAAATTTAATCATGAATGTAAATAATATCTAAAAATATTATTCGTGAAAGTTCCGGGTGTCACAAAGACGTTTCGGGCAATCATGGCAACATGTAAATGTAATGACATACATTCGTTTAAACACGCGTATTAATAATAATAATTATTAATAAAATAATGTTGGAATTTCCAGGGTCGTTACATAAAAGAGAATAATTTTTTACAAAAAAGCATGATAAAACCATTAACCAATATGATAATAAGCATTAAGAATGGCGTGAGAATGTACAAACCTGTTTTTTGGAAAATGAAATTTTAGGAAGAAAATATTGAGTGAACGGAGAGAGTTTTTTAGAGACTGACTTTTTATAGCGTATTTAATCTTTGCCTCTCAATGCTTCAATAACGCCATTTAATTGAAATTTAAAGGATAATAAACATATTTCTATTAAATAGGCATAGTTATTTTGTTTTCAAATTAGGCGTATTTAATTTTTTTTGTATATAGAGTCGTATTTAATTCTTATTATTTATGATATTCAAATATTTAATTCGTTTTGTTTTGTTTTTTATTTACAATTAATATAAAAGAATGATATCATCTTCGTGGCATGCTCAAGTAAACTTAAGGAGTAAATCCCCAAACCACCAAGCACCGCTTTAGTGAGTGTAAGCCTCCCACCAATGGATAACAAATTTGCTTTCCATGATGATAAGCGCTTAGCATAGCGGTCAATCGAATGCTTCTAGCTACCAACATATTTCATGTTTATACCAATCAGTAAACCAAGGTAAATAAAATTTGAACTACCTGGTAAACATCCTATGCTATATGCTTTAGAAATCAGCTCATCATTTGGCACCCCAACACCATGTAAGAAAGACTTTGGACAAGTTTATTTTCAATCCTAAAACTGAGAAAAAATCATTAAAAATGGTAACAATATTTTTCATATCCGCATCACACCATTCAGATAAAACAATGTCTGCATAAATTAGATGAGATATGTTAAGCTCCACATTTTCCACTTTCGATCCATGGAACATACCATTTAAAATTCCATTTTTAGCATTAAATTCAAACCCTCCATCACAATTATAATAAGAAACGGACTTAAAGGATCCCCTTGTCTCAACCCACGATTAATGGAAAATCCATCCGTAGGACTCCCATTAATAATATTTGAAGAATGAGCACTGCACAAACACATCTCAATCCACTTTGGGACCGAAACCTAATATACGCAACATGTACAAAAGAAACTCTCAATTCACCGTATCGTATGCCTTTTCGAAGTCAATCTTAAAAATCACCAATCTTTTCTTTTTATGTTTGTACCATGCCATAACCTCACCTAGAATCAGTGGGCCATCAAGAATCTGCCTTCTCGCTATAAAAGCTGATTGTACCGGACTAACAACATCATCAATCACCTTGATAATCCGCCTTGATAACACATTGGATACAATTTTATAACATAAACCTACCAAAGAAATAGGTATGTAATCTTTTGATGAATACTTTAGAGTGTGAGAATTATTTGAGTTGTAAACAACTTTTCATGTACTTTTACTTTTAACTGTCGTGTTGCACAGGCTCTTACTATACACTCAATAAATTTTGTACGGTTATCTTACTCACATGTGAAACATGCGGGCTCTAGTATATAAAGTTTAGGTGTGTTTTATTTTTAAACTTTATGCGCCAGATTAGTGTGTGAGTTTGTAATTTATGATTAATGTCATTGGTTATTCTTTCATTTTCCTAATTTTTTTAATTAGTATCGCTATTTACATACTTGCATGATATATGTAACTGTTTTTGCACGGTTTTTTACCCACTCATGCAACACACGGACTCTAAACCTAGTTAGACCTTTCCTAACCGTTCGTAAGTTTCCATCCGTCATCCTACATGGCAAATCTGATGAACACTAACGAAATTTAACGCAGTGTCACTTTTAACATAAATGGAGCGTCATTTGGTATTTGGACGGAATGTGTATGCTCGTGAGTTTTGACTTCAACCAATCAAATTCAAGTGCTTTTTTATATTAAATATTAAAATTATTATTTTCCACCCAATTTCCAATCAGATTTTACCAAATTACTCTACCCAATATTTAATTCCCCCTCCGTCCCAATTTAATAGTCTCCAGAAAAAACACACAGTTAAAAAAAAGTGACTGACACATGTACTTTTTTTTCTATAATGACGTACGTCACGCCACAACGTGTCACGTGCAACGCGTGGCGCTTTGCTAACCATTAACAAGAACATCGGTCGAGCTAAATAAAAGCATTGTCAAGTCAACGCCACGTCACGGGTAGCGTGACGTACCTAGGAGTTGACTTGTTATCGCTGAGTTGGATGAAAGTCCGGGATATCAGTTACATGGAGGAGATGGAGTAGGTTGTAGGCATGATCAGAAGATTCTAGAGGCAGTTATTGAGGAGTGGTCACTTAAATAGCGGTTATTGGAAATAACCGCCGTTTATCCATCTATAAATAATGGCCTAAAGCCTCATTTGGAGGTTAATCAACATTCACAGACTCTAATCTTCTCATCATTCCTACCTTGGAGGCTAGGCAAAAGACAAATAACACCACACCGTTCAAATCCAAACTAACCAGAGGAACATCTTCCGAAGGTCAGGTCATTTTTTATTCACTTGCACTCAAACCAAACTTTTTTGGTTTGATCAGTCTACTTTTCTGTTTTATCCTTACTTTTTACCTACATTTTTGTCTTATTTTGTAATACCCCATTTTTCTAAACATGACGCTCGGGGCATCATTTGAAGTCCAAGAATGATTATTTAATAGTTTGGATGTAATGCATTGACCACATTTGACTTTGGGATGTTTTAAAAGTGAAATTGAAGTACATCAGGTAAACTGTCAAGTTTGAGTGCAGTTTGTCGCGTTCTGGTGTGTCGCGTTCCGTGACAAACATGGTTTGTGACGCCCCGTACTAAATCATCATGTACGGACCATCAACAACAGGATCATTACAAGGTTAAGTACTATATGCGTTTTCAAAACAGAGTTTACATTCATAAATAAAAGTGACGTCATAACATACGTCAATTGTTTTACAAATCAAAAGTATGCTTCGCTAAGTAGAAGCATTAAATAAGTGTACGTGACCATAATGGTCGTTACATAACATAAGTTCATAAGTAAAAAGTTTGAATGCAACATAAGTAGTCATGCGATAATAACTCTAGGCAGCGGGTTCTACAGCACGACTAGTAAGATAGCGGAAGCGACTTCAAGCACCTGAGAAAATACATGCTTAAAAAGGTCAACACAAAGGTTGGTGAGCTATAGTTTAAGTATAACAGTAACGTAAGTAGGCCACGAGATTTCAGTGCTACAACGAGCGTTTCAAAAGTATGTAAAAGTATATGCTTAACCGTGGGCACCCGGTAACTAACTTAACGTTTAATGTACCCCCTTAAAGTGCACTTGGCAAGTGCGTATAACCTCGAAGTATTAAACACTCGTTAAATGCTAGCGCTACTAGCCCGAGTGGGGATGTCAAACCCTATGGATCCATATCTAAGATTCGCGTTCACGGTTCAAAAACCAATGATTAAACGTTACCGAGCTAAAGGGAATGTTTCTGCCGTTATATAACCCACACATATATAAAGTTTAAGTACTCATGCCTAGTATGTAAAACATAAAATCCGCATGTATTCTCAGTTCCCAAAATAAGTTAAAGTAAAAAGGGAATGCTATAACTCACAATGATTAGTAGTAATGGTAAGGTAGTAGTCGGAAAGTGGTGTGCAAGTAACGGTCCAAACGTCCTCAACCTAAGTCAAATAGCACTAAGTCAATAAGTCGTCTCAAAAGGTTTACAAGTACGTAATTAAGGTCATAAGGGTCATCATCAATCATCATTAAACAAAAGGTAACAAGTAAGACTCGTTTATGAAAGTCGTTTAAAACAAAGGCTGACTTCGGTCAGTCACCACGGCCTCTACCCTTACTGAATTAAGGTGAGACCAGTGGTCATGGCTCCGTCTATGAGTCCCTTAAGTGTGGTAAAATTTGCAGAAGCAAACTCGTCTTGGTTTGACCGTGGCGACGGTCTAAGTGCGAGTAGGTCAGAAATTTCTGCACAACGTTAAAGGACATGGTAACGATCGGAGGGCCATAAATCCTAAACCGTAACTCGGATTAAGACGAGTCCTATATGAAAAGTTATCTACTCGAAAAGTTCTATCTAAAAATCAAGGTTAGAACAGCCCAGGTCTGCTGGTCTGTTCCAGAAGCAGTAGGTCAGAAACTTTTGGACAGAATGCAGTGGGTTTTCAAGGGTTCCGGTGATCTTGGTGTTGGATGCTCATCATGGTTCTCATCCTTGATGCGTCTAGCTTCAAGTGCACCACTCATGGATGTGTATACATCATCTTAACCAAGATTTGTCCATCATAACCTTAGTGCAAGTCTAGGACATGAATTTGATGAACCAAAGTTACATCAAGTCCTAGATCTACACACACATGAACTTTTAAAACAATAATAAGTTACAAATTTGAAAATGAACTTATGAAATCAAGATCTTAAAATGTAGAACATAGTTCTTAGTTAGATCTTGAAGATCCAAGACTCAAAAGTCTAGATCAAGCATAAGTATACAAAGTTTTAATTAAAAAGTTTCCTTTATATGTTCTTGAACTTTAGAGTTAACTTTAAGTTCAAGATTAATGAGATCAAAGTTAACTTGTAACATTTGACCAACAAGAACATAAATCATGAAATTAAAGTGCAAGAATGAAGTAGTAAACTAAGTAAACAAGTAATTTGTTCATGGATGTTCATACTTTAAAGATTCAAACCAAAGTTTGATCTTTAGAAAGTAAACTTTAAAGTTTACTTCATGAACTTCAAGTATGAGTTTAATCAACACATGAACTTGCAATCTTTTAAGAAAGTATATGTAGAATCATAACTATTAAGTTATGTTCTTGAGTGTTCTTGATAAATACAAGATAAAAGAAGAAAGAAACTAGCAAGTTTGTTTCTTGAAATCAAGTAAGTAAATAACTAACAACTACTAGTAATCAACACAAGTAAACAAAGATTAAAACAAACAAAGTATGATGATGATTATGGGTTGTATAAATTCGGTTTTAAGAAGAAAAGAAGAAAAGAAAAAGTCTTCAAGATTACTTACAAGAACTAGAGAAAAAGTGAGAGAGAATGAAGCAAGTTTGAGAGGAATCAAGTGTGTGTTTTTGAGAGAGTAACAAGTGAGCAAGTAGTAATGAAAAATGAAACTAAAATGCCCATCTAATGGCCTAAAGGCCACGACTTTCTGCAGCAAAAAGGAGGGAAGAAGAAGTCTTATGGTTACTTGTATGTAAAGCTTGAAAAAGTTGGGTAAAAGGGTGGTGTTCATGGGGATAATGAGCCAACTATATTCCAATTCTATGTAACCAACTAGTTTAAGTTCAAGTATCATACTTACATGTAAACATGGGCTAGTTTAATCCATAATATAAGTAGGGTGGGCTTACACTAGTCCATTAACACTTAAAAGGCCCAAGTTGCAAGTAGTTAGCAAGTAATCCAATAAAAGTCCATCTTAAGCCCAAGTAACTAACTAAAAGCCTTAGTTAATTAAAATGATTAATAAAATTAATCATGAATGTAAATAATATCTTAAAATATTATTCGTGCAAGTTCCGGGTGTCACAAAGACGTTTCGGGCATTTAAAGTTCAAGTACGGGCAATTAAAGCAACATGTAAATGTAATAACATACATTCGTTTAATCAAGCGTATTAATAATAATAATTATTAATAAATAACGTTGGAAAAACCAGGGTCGTTACATTACCCACCTGTTAAAGAAAATTTCGTCCCGAAATTTAAGCTGAAGTAGATGGAGGAGTCGGGAAAAGGTGAGGATATTTCCGCATCATTTGATCCTCTCGTTCCCAAGTAAACTCAGGTCCTCGTTTGGCATTCCATCGTACTCGTACAATCGGAATCTTGTTGCGTTTCAAAGTTTTGATCTCACGATCCATAATCTCAACAGGTTCCTCCACAAAGTGGAGTTTGTCATCAATAGTAAGTTCTTCCAATGGTATGATAAGTTCAGGTGGAGCAAGACACTTCTTCAAGTTTGACACATGGAAGGTAGGATGAACTGAGCTCAATTGTGCTGGTAGATCCAAACGGTATGCAACTGGTCCAACACGTTCCAAGATCTCGAATGGACCAATGTATCGTGGGTTCAACTTTCCACGTTTTCCAAAACGGATCACACCTTTCCAAGGTGCAACCTTCAACATTACACGATCACCAACATTAAATTCAAAGTCTTTCCGTTTAAGATCGGCATAGCTCTTTTGGCGATCACGGGCAGTCTTAAGTCTAGCTTGGATCTGAGCAATCTTCTCCGTGGTTTCGTGAACTACCTCGGGTCTGGTGATTTGCTTTTCGCCTACTTCGGCCCAACAAATAGGAGATCGGCACTTACGACCATACAATGCTTCAAAAGGTGCAGCATTAATGCTTGAGTGATAACTGTTATTGTACGAGAATTCGGCGAGTGGCAAATGCCTTTCCCAGGCCTTTCCAAAATCAATGACACATGCACGCAGCATGTCCTCCAAGGTCTGAATCGTTCGTTCACTTTGCCCGTCAGTCTGAGGATGATAAGCAGTACTCATGTCAAGACGAGTTCCCATGGCTTCTTGCAAAGAACGCCAAAATCTGGAAGCAAAACGGGGATCGCGATCGGAGATGATTGATAAAGGTACACCATGACGAGATACAACCTCTTTGATGTACAGCTGAGCAAGTCTTTCCATTGTATCAGTTTCCTTCATCGCTAGGAAGTGTGCAGATTTGGTGAGGCGGTCAACAATAACCCAAATAGTATCGCATCCGCCCACCGTCTTCGGCAGCTTAGTAATGAAATCCATTGTGATCCTTTCCCACTTCCATTGTGGGATTTCCGGCTGTTGAAGTAACCCAGAAGGTCTCTGATGCTCGGCTTTAACCTTCGAGCAAGTCAAACACTTACCAACATAAGTCGCAACGTCCTTCTTAAGATTTGGCCACCAATACTGTTCTTTAAGGTCGTGGTACATCTTACCTGCACCGAGGTGAATCGAATATCTCGATTTGTGTGCTTCATCAAGTATCAGGCTTCGTAGATCTCCATAGTAAGGTACCCAAATTCTTCCGGCATAACATCGGAGTCCAGACTCTCTAACCTCGAATCGAGAGACAAGTATGTTCAAATGCTCGTGAGATATGTTCTCCTCCTTGAGAGCCTCAACTTGGGCTACTCTGATCTGGTTGTTGAGGTTCGAATGGATGGTGATGTTCAGAGCCCTAACACGGAGAGGTGCCGTCCTCTCCTTTCGGCTTAAAGCGTCAGCTACAACATTGGCCTTGCCAGGGTGATAACGGAGTTCACAATCGTAGTCGTTGAGCGTCTCAATCCATCGACGCTGTCTCATATTTAGTTGCTTCTGATCAAAAATGTGCTGGAGACTCTTGTGGTCGGTGAAGATAGTGCTCTTAGTTCCATACAGATAATGTCTCCACAATTTGAGTGCAAAGACAACGGCTCCAAGTTCAAGATCATGTGTAGTGTAGTTCCGCTCGTGAATCTTCAATTGGTGGGAGGCATAGGCAATAACCTTTGATCGTTGCATCAGTACACAACCAAAACCACTCTTCGATGCATCGCAATAAACAACAAAGTCGTCACTGCCTTCAGGAAGTGATAGGATAGGTGCGGAGGTTAACTTCTTCTTCAAAGTTTGGAATGCTGATTCTTGTGTGGGTTCCCAAATGAACTTCTTGCCCTTGTGAGTCAGTGCGGTCAAAGGACGCGCAATCAGAGAAAATCCTTCGATAAACCTTCGATAATAACCTGCGAGACCTAGAAATTGGCGAATATGCGTTGGAGTAGTGGGGGTCTCCCACTTGCTGATGGCTTCAATCTTGGCGGGATCAACTTTGATACCCTGGTCGCTCACAACATGACCCAAAAACTGTACTTCCTTCAACCAAAATTCGCACTTAGAGAATTTGGCGTAAAGTTGCTCTTGTCTTAGGAGTTCAAGCACTAGCCGAAGGTGTTGCTCATGTTCTTCTTCGCTCTTAGAGTAGATGAGGATATCATCTATGAAGACGATAACAAACTTATCCAAGTAAGGCTTGCAGACACGATTCATGAGATCCATGAACACGGCAGGTGCATTTGTCAATCCGAATGGCATCACGAGGAACTCATAATGACCATAACGGGTCCTGAATGCAGTTTTCATCACGTCACTTTCCTTCACCCTCAGCTGGTGATATCCGGATCGCAAATCGATCTTTGAATAAACGCTCGATCCTTGTAGTTGATCAAAAAGATCATCAATTCGTGGAAGAGGATATCGATTCTTGATAGTCAATTTGTTGAGTTCACGGTAGTCGATACACATACGGAAGGATCCATCCTTCTTCTTTACAAACAACACAGGTGCGCCCCAAGGCGAGAAGCTTGGTTGGATAAACCCTCGATCTAATAGTTCTTGTAGTTGACTCTGTAATTCTTGCATCTCGGAAGGTGCGAGTCTATAAGGTGCGCGAGCTACAGGTGCAGCTCCTGGCACTAAGTCAATCTGAAACTCTACTGCTCTCTGCGGCGGTAATCCAGGCAATTCCTCTGGGAAGACATCAGAAAATTCGTTCACAATTCGAACGTCGTTCACGTTCTTCATCTCAGTTTCTACCGCTTTCACATGTGCTAGGACAGCAAAGCGTCCCTTTTTCATAATCTTTTGCGCTTTCACGCAACTAATGAGGTTCAACTTCGAGGTACATCTCTCTCCATAGATAACCAGTGGTTCGCCATCTCCTTGTGGTATGCGAAGTGCTTTATCTCCACAGATAACATCGGCCTTTATCTTGCTCAACCAATCCATACCGACGATCGCGTCAAAACTTCCCAGTTTGATAGGTATCAAATCAATTTCGAAATCTGCACCAGCTATGTTGATAATAGCTCCACGACTAATATGGTCAACCTTTTCAAGTTTTCCATTGGCTACCTCGACAAGCATACTTTCCTTCAAAGGAACTAACGACCAATCTAACTTATCACAAAAATGTCTACACACATAGCTCCTATCGGCACCAGTATCAAATAGGACAGAAGCTAAAAGATTGTTGATCTTGAATATACCTGTCACCAAGTCGGGGTTGTCGCGAGCGTCCCTTGCATTAACGTTGAAGGCTCTAGCACGTGGTGGTCCGCCATCCTTACGCTTGTTAGGACACTCGTTTCTGAAATGGCCCGTCTTTCCACATTCATAACACTTCTTAGGCCCATTGTTGTTGTGGTTTGGTTTCACATTCAAAGTGGTAACCTTGCAATCCTTGCCAACATGTCCAGATCGTTGGCACTTCTCACAGATAACATTGCAATACCCAGTGTGGTGCTTGTAGCACCTATTGCATTGTGGTAAGGTTCCTTTGTAGTTCGGATTGGTGCGGTTGTTGTTGTTGGGGTTGGTGTTGTTGTTGTGCATGTTGTTGTTTTGCCTGAACCCTTCATGTCGTTTTGCCGGGTTTTGATCATAGTTCCTACCCCTGTTGTTGTTGTGGTTGTTGTCCCATTTCCTCTTTTCACCACTAACAGTTTCAAACTTAGCCTTCTCCGGCTCGTCCAGGATGATTTGATTCAAGAGAGTATGCGCCATGCGCATTGCTTCGGGAACACTTGGTGGCTTGGATGAGGTAACATTACCCTTGATGGACTTAGGAAGTCCCGAGAAGTATTTCTCCAAACGCTTAAATTCGGGGGTGACCATGGTTGGACACATAAGAGCCAATTCCAAAAACCTACGGTTGTAGCTGTTAAGGTCGTTCCCTACGGTTTTCAATTGCATAAATTCGATTTCCATCTTTTGAATCTCGGTTCTCGGACAGTATTCCTCGATCATAGCACATTTAAATTCTTCCCAAGGCGTAGCATACGCCTCATCAATTCCTTTCGCTTGGGCCATGGTATTCCACCATGTGAGCGCGCCATCAGACAGCGTGCAAGATGCAAATTTCGTTTTGTTAGCCTCAGAACAAATGCTAACCCTGAATACCGATTCCAACTTTTCGAACCATCTGGTGAGACCGACGGGTCCCTCAGTGCCACTGAAGTAGTGTGGCTTGCAGTTTTGGAATTCCTTGTAAGTACACCCATCTCGGACGACAGGTGGATTGACAGGCGGTGGTGGTGGAACTTGGGGTTGTCTTTCAGCTAGTGCAGCAGCGACTCGCTCGTTAATCATTTCCTCAATTTGTGCCGCGGTGGGGATAGATCTCCCGTTGGCCATGATGTTCTATACAAACATTTTGACTCAAGTCAAAATCCATTATGCAAATAATAATAATATAGTATATAACAACCAACATGAAAACAGCACAACACATGTTGATTAAGTAATGCAAGCATATATAGGTACCACAAAACCATGATATGATAACGTAAATAGAACATTTGCGCAAGAAGTAAGCAACACAAATTCCATTCATTAATGATAATAAGTTCATACATTACAATAAGTTCGTACATTACATAAGTGAAATATGAAATTACAAAAGAGATTACAATACAGAATCTAGTACAAAGTCCTACGGCGATGGTGGGTACAAGATGTCCAAAACATGAGTCAACTGCTCCTCGAGCTCAGTAACTCGAGTCTGGAGAATCTCAATCTCCCGCCTCATTTCCTCATTAGAGGAAGGTGATGGGGCAGGTGGTGCTGGCGGTGCAGGTGGAGCCGGTGGTGCTGAAGTGGATGGTCCGGCTCTGGGTGGAGACGGTAATATCTGTGGATCGGCGGGGTACGGCACCAGCCGTTTACGTGCAGTGATCCTACGACGCCGACCATAAGCGTCAGTGACAGTACGACCAGGAATTATGCCAGCGAAGCGATACCGCTTCTTCGGCGGGGTAGAAGGTGCCTGAATCGGTCGGTCAGCGGGATCCTCCTCATCACTGGAGTCGTCAGATGAGGTGTCGTCTGAAGAAGCATCGGTGGAAGAACCGTCGTCTGAATCATGCGGTGGTGGCGCGGGTGGCTCAACGTATCCGAAAGCGGCCAACATCTGTCGGTGTCGGCCTGGCGTAATCACGGCTAAGCGGCCGTCGGCAGTGCGTCGGCAAGGTGTGCGCCAGTGATTACGGAAGGGTCCTTCCCCGAACTCCGCGGGGATCTCCATGCCGCCAATGCGAGCCAGTTGCCTCAGGGGTCTGGAAGAAGACGCCGGGATAGGCACACTAGAGCTAGCTCCAGAACTAGAGGCGCCGGGGTCGCCAGTGGGTGTCGGGGCCGGAATGTTGGCAGCAGCAGCAGCAGCAACAGGTGCAGCAGTGGGTGGAACAACGGGGCCTGAGCCGCTCGGGATGTCAGTAGGTGGAACGTCCGACATCTGAACAAGGAAAAATAAATTTTCCATGTCAGTATGTCATAAAGCAAGCAAATAATAGGCCAACAGTTTAAATCATGTATAATAATAAGTAGCATGGCAATATCAGTAATCGTACGAAACTAGCATGCAATCGAAAGCAAGTAATAGCATGCAGTAGTGAAATCACGTAGTAGCATACGGCATATAGCAGTAACAGTAAGCAGCAGCATGCAGTAAGTTCAGCGGAAACAAGTAAACTAACAAGTTGTAGATTAGCCCTATTAGTGAATCCTACTCGGGTCAGTCTTAGACTCACTAATGCATCCTAATTCCCTACAACCAATGCTCTGATACCAAATGTGACGCCCCGTACTAAATCATCATGTACGGACCATCAACAACAGGATCATTACAAGGTTAAGTACTATATGCGTTTTCAAAACAGAGTTTACATTCATAAATAAAAGTGACGTCATAACATACGTCAATTGTTTTACAAATCAAAAGTATGCTTCGCTAAGTAGAAGCATTAAATAAGTGTACGTGACCATAATGGTCGTTACATAACATAAGTTCATAAGTAAAAAGTTTGAATGCAACATAAGTAGTCATGCGATAATAACTCTAGGCAGCGGGTTCTACAGCACGACTAGTAAGATAGCGGAAGCGACTTCAAGCACCTGAGAAAATACATGCTTAAAAAGGTCAACACAAAGGTTGGTGAGCTATAGTTTAAGTATAACAGTAACGTAAGTAGGCCACGAGATTTCAGTGCTACAACGAGCGTTTCAAAAGTATGTAAAAGTATATGCTTAACCGTGGGCACCCGGTAACTAACTTAACGTTTAATGTACCCCCTTAAAGTGCACTTGGCAAGTGCGTATAACCTCGAAGTATTAAACACTCGTTAAATGCTAGCGCTACTAGCCCGAGTGGGGATGTCAAACCCTATGGATCCATATCTAAGATTCGCGTTCACGGTTCAAAAACCAATGATTAAACGTTACCGAGCTAAAGGGAATGTTTCTGCCGTTATATAACCCACACATATATAAAGTTTAAGTACTCATGCCTAGTATGTAAAACATAAAATCCGCATGTATTCTCAGTTCCCAAAATAAGTTAAAGTAAAAAGGGAATGCTATAACTCACAATGATTAGTAGTAATGGTAAGGTAGTAGTCGGAAAGTGGTGTGCAAGTAACGGTCCAAACGTCCTCAACCTAAGTCAAATAGCACTAAGTCAATAAGTCGTCTCAAAAGGTTTACAAGTACGTAATTAAGGTCATAAGGGTCATCATCAATCATCATTAAACAAAAGGTAACAAGTAAGACTCGTTTATGAAAGTCGTTTAAAACAAAGGCTGACTTCGGTCAGTCACCACGGCCTCTACCCTTACTGAATTAAGGTGAGACCAGTGGTCATGGCTCCGTCTATGAGTCCCTTAAGTGTGGTAAAATTTGCAGAAGCAAACTCGTCTTGGTTTGACCGTGGCGACGGTCTAAGTGCGAGTAGGTCAGAAATTTCTGCACAACGTTAAAGGACATGGTAACGATCGGAGGGCCATAAATCCTAAACCGTAACTCGGATTAAGACGAGTCCTATATGAAAAGTTATCTACTCGAAAAGTTCTATCTAAAAATCAAGGTTAGAACAGCCCAGGTCTGCTGGTCTGTTCCAGAAGCAGTAGGTCAGAAACTTTTGGACAGAATGCAGTGGGTTTTCAAGGGTTCCGGTGATCTTGGTGTTGGATGCTCATCATGGTTCTCATCCTTGATGCGTCTAGCTTCAAGTGCACCACTCATGGATGTGTATACATCATCTTAACCAAGATTTGTCCATCATAACCTTAGTGCAAGTCTAGGACATGAATTTGATGAACCAAAGTTACATCAAGTCCTAGATCTACACACACATGAACTTTTAAAACAATAATAAGTTACAAATTTGAAAATGAACTTATGAAATCAAGATCTTAAAATGTAGAACATAGTTCTTAGTTAGATCTTGAAGATCCAAGACTCAAAAGTCTAGATCAAGCATAAGTATACAAAGTTTTAATTAAAAAGTTTCCTTTATATGTTCTTGAACTTTAGAGTTAACTTTAAGTTCAAGATTAATGAGATCAAAGTTAACTTGTAACATTTGACCAACAAGAACATAAATCATGAAATTAAAGTGCAAGAATGAAGTAGTAAACTAAGTAAACAAGTAATTTGTTCATGGATGTTCATACTTTAAAGATTCAAACCAAAGTTTGATCTTTAGAAAGTAAACTTTAAAGTTTACTTCATGAACTTCAAGTATGAGTTTAATCAACACATGAACTTGCAATCTTTTAAGAAAGTATATGTAGAATCATAACTATTAAGTTATGTTCTTGAGTGTTCTTGATAAATACAAGATAAAAGAAGAAAGAAACTAGCAAGTTTGTTTCTTGAAATCAAGTAAGTAAATAACTAACAACTACTAGTAATCAACACAAGTAAACAAAGATTAAAACAAACAAAGTATGATGATGATTATGGGTTGTATAAATTCGGTTTTAAGAAGAAAAGAAGAAAAGAAAAAGTCTTCAAGATTACTTACAAGAACTAGAGAAAAAGTGAGAGAGAATGAAGCAAGTTTGAGAGGAATCAAGTGTGTGTTTTTGAGAGAGTAACAAGTGAGCAAGTAGTAATGAAAAATGAAACTAAAATGCCCATCTAATGGCCTAAAGGCCACGACTTTCTGCAGCAAAAAGGAGGGAAGAAGAAGTCTTATGGTTACTTGTATGTAAAGCTTGAAAAAGTTGGGTAAAAGGGTGGTGTTCATGGGGATAATGAGCCAACTATATTCCAATTCTATGTAACCAACTAGTTTAAGTTCAAGTATCATACTTACATGTAAACATGGGCTAGTTTAATCCATAATATAAGTAGGGTGGGCTTACACTAGTCCATTAACACTTAAAAGGCCCAAGTTGCAAGTAGTTAGCAAGTAATCCAATAAAAGTCCATCTTAAGCCCAAGTAACTAACTAAAAGCCTTAGTTAATTAAAATGATTAATAAAATTAATCATGAATGTAAATAATATCTTAAAATATTATTCGTGCAAGTTCCGGGTGTCACAAAGACGTTTCGGGCATTTAAAGTTCAAGTACGGGCAATTAAAGCAACATGTAAATGTAATAACATACATTCGTTTAATCAAGCGTATTAATAATAATAATTATTAATAAATAACGTTGGAAAAACCAGGGTCGTTACATTACCCACCTGTTAAAGAAAATTTCGTCCCGAAATTTAAGCTGAAGTAGATGGAGGAGTCGGGAAAAGGTGAGGATATTTCCGCATCATTTGATCCTCTCGTTCCCAAGTAAACTCAGGTCCTCGTTTGGCATTCCATCGTACTCGTACAATCGGAATCTTGTTGCGTTTCAAAGTTTTGATCTCACGATCCATAATCTCAACAGGTTCCTCCACAAAGTGGAGTTTGTCATCAATAGTAAGTTCTTCCAATGGTATGATAAGTTCAGGTGGAGCAAGACACTTCTTCAAGTTTGACACATGGAAGGTAGGATGAACTGAGCTCAATTGTGCTGGTAGATCCAAACGGTATGCAACTGGTCCAACACGTTCCAAGATCTCGAATGGACCAATGTATCGTGGGTTCAACTTTCCACGTTTTCCAAAACGGATCACACCTTTCCAAGGTGCAACCTTCAACATTACACGATCACCAACATTAAATTCAAAGTCTTTCCGTTTAAGATCGGCATAGCTCTTTTGGCGATCACGGGCAGTCTTAAGTCTAGCTTGGATCTGAGCAATCTTCTCCGTGGTTTCGTGAACTACCTCGGGTCTGGTGATTTGCTTTTCGCCTACTTCGGCCCAACAAATAGGAGATCGGCACTTACGACCATACAATGCTTCAAAAGGTGCAGCATTAATGCTTGAGTGATAACTGTTATTGTACGAGAATTCGGCGAGTGGCAAATGCCTTTCCCAGGCCTTTCCAAAATCAATGACACATGCACGCAGCATGTCCTCCAAGGTCTGAATCGTTCGTTCACTTTGCCCGTCAGTCTGAGGATGATAAGCAGTACTCATGTCAAGACGAGTTCCCATGGCTTCTTGCAAAGAACGCCAAAATCTGGAAGCAAAACGGGGATCGCGATCGAAGATTGTTAGTTGTAAAACCCATTTAGATGATGAAGAGGGTTTATGGAAAGTTGTTATTGTTGATACTTGGCGGGTTTTGGGTTGATTAATGATTTAACCATGTTTAAGGCATGTAAGTAGTGTGTAATCACTAGTATTAGTGATTATAGAAGTGTTGGAACCACTTTGGGTGTATTTGGGTTGACTAATTTTGAAATGGGTCAAAATTAGGGTTAAGGTGTCATATTGGGCAAGATTGGTGTTTAACACCTATGCTTTGGTTTAATTGGTGTATTAGGACCATTCTCATTTGTATTAGTGATTATTGGTTAGTTTGGGCGCGGTTTGAGCTTGGAAGTGCAATTGGGTCGAAATTGCAATAGTTGTTGAAATGGGTTGATTTGTAATCCACCCTAATTGTGTTATTTGTTATGTGATAATGGCATAGGTATGTTCCATTGGCGTTTGCAGATTTTGGTTTGGCATCCATCAAGACTTCAAGGTGAGTGTTAATATCCTATGTGCATATGTATGTGTAGGATGGGTGCGGGTCGGGTGAAGCGGTTCTCGTTTATAGAGATCACTTCACATATATGTGGATGATGGACTCTTGGAGTTTTGAGTTTTTGTGTACGCTTATGCGTTTTGGGTCACCACCCTTGGGATAGTGAATCTTTGGAGTATACGGATTCATGATGACTCGGTTGTTCGATCATTATAGAGGTAATGGATCTCGGTTAGGGCGGATTCATGATGACTCGGTTGTTCGGTCATCTTATTATAGAGGTAGTGGATCTCGGTTAGGGCGGATTCATGATGACTCGGTTGTTCGGTCATCTTATTATAGAGAGGTAGTGGATCTCGGTTAAGGCGGATTCATGATGACTCGGTTGTTCGGTCATCTTATTATAGAGGCAGTTGATCTCGATTAGGGTGGATTCATGATGACTCGGTTTGTTCGGTCATCTTATTATAGAGGTAATGAATCTCGGTTAGCGCAGTTTCATGATGACTCAGTTTGCTCGGTCATCTTCTCGTTAAGGTTGTGAATCTCGGTTAGAGCGGGTTCATGATGACTCGGTTTGTTCGGTCATCTTATCGTTGAGGTAGTGTATCTCGGGTCGTGCGAATTCACTAAGGCTCGGGTTGTCTGGCCAACTTTCGTATGTTTAAGGTTAAGTGGTTAACCTTGGGTTGCAGGTTCGTTGGGTATTATATTACCTTATGTTATTGATATTGTTGTGTTGTAGCTAGCCCTCCGGGTGTAGCTTGGTAGTGTTATTCATATCGTAATGAGTGAACTTACATTGATGTTGTAGCTAGTGGTATAGCAATTGTATGGTATGCTTAGATTAGCTTGCTATATGCCTGGATGCTCCGGTATGTGTTATTTGATATTTGTGTGGCGTGTCCATTTTATGCATATATATGTATGTAGTATATTCTCACTCACTAAGCATTAGCTTACCCTCTCGTTGTTGATATTTTTATAGGTTCGCGTGATGGCGGCTCGGGTAAGCGTGGGGATTAGACATCTTGGCTATGTTGCTTAGGAGATCTCACTTTTGGATTTGATTAGGATTGGGTAGCGTATCCCCAATCACCATGCTCAGTTTTGTATGCCCGTTTGGATATTTAAACCTGTGTTAAATGTTTTAAAGTTATTAAACTTACTATTGTATTGAAGATGTCTTGGAAACATAATTGGGACCTAAATGTTAATGATATTAATGTATTATAAAGAAAATTTTTTATGGGCCGTTATTAATACGGGTTGGGTTGTTTCAAGTGGTATCAGAGCATGGTCTAAGGGATTTAGGTGACTTGAGATAGGCGCCTAGACTTAGACTTTTGTGTGTGCTATTATGCGGGACTTGTAGGATTACTGGTCGGTTCGGGTTTTAGTTATGTATTGATTATGTTGTTACTAATCATGTTGATTTGTGTTGAACATCTAGCGAGATGGTTGTTGTATTCATGAGCTCGGCATGGCGTGTGAGCGTAATAATAATTCGCGACCATTATTACGGTTGCAAGCCAAGTCATGCAAGTGATGTACAACAAGTATTGAACTAGATGGGATGTACGAGCGGTGGCATATTTATATGATTATGAATATTGATCGTGACGGTGTATGTAATTTATTCGTGTTGCATTCCTAATCGAGTTCATTTCTTAGAATGACGACAAGGAAAAAACAAGTTAACGATGATCAAGGCGAGGACTCCAAGTTCACGGCTAAGGTTGAGGCCATCTTTAAACGTCAAAAAGCGGAATTTCTAGAGGACGTTAGGAAGATGTTCCTAGATTCGATTAATGAGGAAGTAGTCGATCTAGTCAAAGAACAAGTGAAGATTGTTCTTCATGAGGATAATGTGAGAAGGCGAGACTTTTACTACAAGAATTTCAAGGATGCTCAACCTCCCACTTTTGATGGCGCACGAAACCCACTAAAGAGTGCTCGATGGATTTCCGATATGGAGGGGGATTTTTGTACTAGTGAGTGCCCTCTCGATAAGAAGACGAGGTATGGTAGTAGTATGTGAAGGGGTGAAGCCAAGTTGTGGTGGGATGCGAAAATCCAACTATATGGTGAGGAACAATGCATGGAGTTTACATGGGACGAGTTTAAGACGGAATTTTTCAAGGAGTATCGAACTTTGGCCGATCTTTCTAAGATTAAGGACGAGTTGCATGCTTTGAGGCAAGGGTCAATGGATTTGAACGCTCTCAAATCCGTTTTCTTATCGAAGACCTAATTTTTCCCGGAGTATGTCGGGAATGATCACATGTTGAAAGAAGACTTTTACCGAACCTTGGATGACCGCTACCAAGAGAAAATTAGTTGGAACTCGGTGAGAACTTTTGATGAGTTGTTTGACACGACGAAGGGTTTTGAGGCGTTTATCTCAAAGGCAAGTGTTTTTGGTGATAGTAAGCAAAAGTCCGAAACTACGATGTTTTCGAACAAGAAAAATAAGGGTGCAAGTGCGAGTATGGGTAATGGGGGTAAAGGCACAACGGATTCTAGTGCACCTAGATGTTTCAATTGTGGTGTTAGGGGCCACAAGTTATGGGAGTGCACAATGCCGAGAAGTGATGACGGGATGTGCTACTATTGTCATAAGGAGGGGCATCGCAAGCCGAATTGTCCCGAGTTGGCGGTGGCGAATGCCGCAAAGAGACGTTAAGGTACGTATCGTTTTAATAAATATGTCCTTTGAATACTTATTATGTGCCGTTGAGTTCGGGTTTGTTAAATGCATTTGTTGTGCATGTTATTGTTATGGGTGGCGTTCCTAATGAAAGTACCCTATGGTGACGTGTTGATTGATGGGCGAAGGGCGTAAGGCTTGGTGTAACCAAGCATTCCTTAGTGTTTGGGGAAATGTTTCTACCAAGCCATGGGAATGAGCTTTGGTGTTCGGCTGTTAAGCGCGTGTTCGCTTTTGTGTTAAAGTTGATGAACCATGAGGTCCGTCGAGTGGATAGAACCCTTGAGATCGAGTGTTTGATCTCGATGTATGTCAGTAATGGAGTCTATGTGACGCAATGTTAGGTGCCTTTTTCATACCTACTAGCATGATATTCGACTCCGATGGTGTTGCGGTTGCATTGTACTTAGGGTACCAGAGAGAAACCATTAGGTACATGAGTGACTAGGTGTAAATTTGACAAGCTATAGCAATTGGATTATTGCAAGAGTAAGGGTTATGTAAAGTCGTGATAAACTCTTCGTTCGAAGTGTTTAAGGAAAGGTTAAAATCCTTCATATGCTCAAGGATAGAGCAAGGTATAGTGATGTGTGTACCATGGGATGCAAGATGGTTGGATCATGTTTTTCTTTAGCATGATGGTTGTATGAGTCTCGGTGAGAAGGAGACGGACTAGACGTTGACTAAGTCAACAATGAGTGGATGGTGGTTTCACGGGATACTCCTATCTCGATGATGTGGTTAAGGAACAGAGTTCTAAGTGGGGGAGTTTGAACTCTCGCACGAAGATGTTCTAGTGTATTATTATTGGACGGAGCTAGCATTGAGACCTACGTTGGTCGATTGTGGTAAAGGTACGAATTGGAATAAATTGTACTTAAGGTTTTGGATTTAAATTAACACCGAGGTGGTAATGTGGAGAATGGTTAGTGTATTCTGTTAGGATTCACTATAGTGTAGCAGTGCGCGATGTTGCACTACTCGTTGTTTGAGGCCAAAAGAGCGTATATTATTGGTGGGTAATGGCCGTTGACTTGGTCCGCTAATTTTACCTTGGGAGTAGTGTTATATCAGTATGGTATAACGTTATCGGAATGGGAGTACCAATCATGTGTTGAGATTTGGGACGTGAATATCGGGTTGTTCGTATTCACAATATTTCGGGTAGTACGATTGTCCCTTTTGGTTGGATTCATAGTTTGAGGTAGTGAATGTCGGGTTGTTCGGATTCACTAGGGCTCGGTTTACACGGTCATCCTCGGTTATACTATGTGGTGGAGGTAGTGAATATCGGTTTGCGCGTATTCACAATGACTCGGGTTGTGCGGTCATTTTGTTGTATGAATATGGATTGGGTTGGTGAGTTTCGGGTTGTTACGAATTCACTAAGGTACGGGTTGTTTCAACCATCCTCCATATATGTTAGGCTCAGGTTGTTTCGGCCATTTTGGTGTGAAATGTGATACAATAGTCGTATTTTGCTTACGATTTTGTGATATTTGCGTATTGGTCGTGTTGCGCACTACAAAGGATGATAAGTGATAAGTGTTATCCGTAAGGATTCGCTTTTGTTTGGTCTTCATTCTGGTTAAGTGTTGACTTCATATTGGTATGTGGTTGTTACTGGCGATGTACTTGGTATGGGTACGCTAGGGTTGATATCTTGGATATGAGAATTGAGCAAGTGTTAGTACTCGGATTCGTGGAATTTGATAAATCGCTGATGACGATTTAGTGGTTAAAGGTGACTCTTTGAGAAGAATTGCCTATAGGAGTTAGAAGAATACATGGTGATTCCGCGTATTCTAAGTGATCGTTATAGACTTCGGATGTTGTGTGCATTGCGCGCTTCAGAATTCGTGCAAGTGTGCATTTAGTTAATGGATTAATCTTCGGGTTAATGTGTAATGTGGTGGAAGTCGGATTGTAACGTTTGTTGAGAACCATAGCGTGTAGGTTCGGATTGGTTAAGTGACTAGGATCACGAGGACGTGATCGAATTTAAGTGGGGGAGAGTTGTAACACCCCGTTTTTCTAAACACGACGCTCGGGGCATCATTTGAAGTCCAAGAATGATTATTTAATAGTTTGGATGTAATGCATTGACCACGTTTGACTTTGGGATGTTTTAAAAGTGAAATTGGAGTACATCAGGTAAACTGTCAAGTTTGAGTGCAGTTTGTCGCGTTCTGGTGTGTCGCGTTCCGTGACAAACATGGTTGAAACGCGACAACTTCTGATACTTGATTTCTGCCCCTTTTGTCGTGTTTCAGTATTGTTTATCGCGTCCTGGTGTCGCGAAACGCGATGAAGTGTCACGAAACGCGACGAAGTGTCGCGAAACGCGACAAATGTCGCTGTAATGACATTTTTAACCCATTTTAATAGAATCTTTTGAGGGTGTTTTGGTAAATTCACTTATGGCCGGTTCTAGAGCCATAAGACTGATTCAAGGCTCATCTTATCCTCATTTTACACATCAAACACTTCCTTCATCAAACCCTAGAGTGAGAAACTCAATTTAGTGAGAGAAAGCTCCATTTGGAGAAGAAGAAGAGTGTTTCGGGTCAAACCTCAAGTGTTAAAGTTGTTCCACTCGTCAACGACATCACTTTGGCTGTATTGGTAAGTTCTAACTCCGAGTTTCATTATTTGATTTAAGATTCAATGTTAGGGTTTTGAGATTGTTAGGTGTAAAACTCATTTAGATGATGAAGAGGGTTTATGGAAAGTTGTTATTGTTGATACTTGGCGGGTTTTGGGTTGATTAATGATTTAACCATGTTTAAGGCTTGTAAGTAGTGTGTAATCACTAGTGTTAGTGATTATAGAAGTGTTGGAACCACTTTGGGTGTATTTGGATTGACTAATTTTGAAATGGGTCAAAATTAGGGTTAAGGAGTCATATTGGGCAAGATTGGTTTTTAACACCTATGCTTTGATTTAATTGGTGTATTAGGACCATTCTCATTTGTGTTAGTGATTATTGGTTAGTTTGGGCGCGGTTTGAGCTTGGAAGTGCAATTGGGTCGAAATTGCACTAGTTGTCGAAATGGGTTGATTTGTAATCCACCCTAATTGTGTTATTTGTTATGTGATAATGGAGTAGGTACGTTCCATTGGCGTTTGCGGATTTTGGTTTGGCACCCATCAAGACTTCAAGGTGAGTGTTAATATCCTATGTGCATATGTATGTGTAGGATGGGTGCGGGTCGGGTGAAGCGGTTCTCGTTTATACAGATCACTTCACATATAGGTGGATGATAGACTCTTGGAGTTTTGAGTCTTTGTGTATGCTTATGCGTTTTGGGTCACCACCCTTGGGATAGTGAATCTTTGGAGTATACGGATTCATGATGACTCGGTTGTTCGGTCATCTTATTACAGAGGTAGTGGATCTCGGTTAGGGCGGATTCATGATGACTCGGTTGTTCGGTCATCTTATTATAGAGGTAGTGGATCTCAGTTAGGGCAGATTCATGATGACTCGGTTGTTCGGTCATCTTATTATAGAGGTAGTGGATCTCGGTTAGGGTGGATTCATGATGACTCGGTTGTTCGGTCATCTTATTATAGAGGTAGTGGATCTCGGTTAGGGCGGATTCATGATGACTCAGTTTGTTCGGTCTTCTTATTATAGAGGTAATGAATCTTGGTTAGTGCGGATTCATGATGACTCGGTTTGCTCGGTTATCTTCTCGTTAAGGTTGTGAATCTCGGTTAGAGCGGGTTCATGATGACTCGGTTTGTTCGGTCATCTTATCGTTGAGGTAGTGTATCTCGGGTCGTGCGAATTCACTAAGGCTCAGGTTGTCCGGCCAACTTTCGTATGTTTAAGGTTAAGTGGTTAACCTTGGGTTAAAGGTTCGTTGGGTATTATATTACCTTATGTTATTGATATTGTTGTGTTGTAGCTAGCTTTCCGGGTGTAGCTTGGTAGTGTTGTTCATATCGTTGTGAGTGAACTTACATTTGTAACATCCCGCGTTTTTCCGTTAAATTTAATTTTAACACCGTCTTTTTTTTTTTTTAAACATAATCTTTCGTATTTAAATTAATAGTTTCCGTGAGTAACGTTCATTATATTTCCGCTATTTAATTTTGACATCACCCGTTTACTCGAGCGTTTTAAAAATATTCGTTTGATTAATTCCCGCACCCGCTTTGAAACTTGAGGGACCTAAGTTAACGGCGCCGTCAATAACGGTTTTGGTCGGGTCGTTACAACATTGATGTTGTAGCTAGTGGTATCGCAATTGTACGGTATGCTTAGATTAGCTTGCTATATGCATGGATGCTCCGGTATGTGTTATTTGATATTTGTGTGGCGTGTCCATTTTATGCATATATATGTATGTAGTATATTCTCACTCACTAAGCGTTAGCTTACCCTCTCGTTGTTGATATTTTTATAGGTTCGCGTGATGACGGCTCGGGTAAGCGTGGGGATTAGAGATCCTGGCTAGGTTGCTTAGGAGATCTCGCTTTTGGATTTGATTAGGATTGGGTAGCGTATCCCCAATCACCATGCTCGGTTTTGTATGCCCGTTTGGATATTTAAACCTGTGTTAAATGTTTTAAAGTTATTAAACTTACTATTGTATTGAAGATATCTTGGAAACATAATTGGGACCTAAATGTTAATGATATTAATGTATTATAAAGAAATTTTTTATGGGCCGTTATTAATACGGGTTGAGTTGTTTCATATTTAAATAAAGTAAAGATATAAAAGTATTTTAATCAATTATTTTGTACAAACTTTAAAATAAATTGTACAAAATCTTTTACAAAACAACCCATGAACACATGTACAATTTTTGAAACATACTGTATAATCTTCATATAATAATTTTATTTATTTTTTATTTTTAATTTCAAAAGACATTTTTTTATTAATAATAATTATTAAAAATATAAATACTCAATTTTAAGCGAATTTTATTATTATTATTATTATTATTAATTATAATTATAATTATTATCTTATTATATTTATTAGTATTAGTATTATTCAAAATATGAGTTCTGTTTACGGGATTAATTACGTTACATTTATATGCAAAATACATGTCTCAATAAAAAGGTTGTGATGTAGGATTTATGACAAAGAAAATACTAATTATGATAAAAATTGAAAAATGGTGGTGGGAGAATAAATGTACCGTAGAAACTCGATAAATTAATACTCGATTATTTAATAAACTCTCTAAGATAATATTTTTTGCCGGTTCCGACTCGGGGATAGGGTGCTAAATTAATAATTCGCTAAAATTATAAGATAATACAATTTTGATAATTTCTTTAGACCCCATATAAAATATAAATTAATAATGGGAAGCCATGTTGTGTGTATGATTTGTTTGTGTTAACTTATTTTGATCTTGTATTTATATAAAAAATATTTTTAATGTCCATAAGTGATACATTGAACACAAGAAGCATAATAATGTGGGAGATTGAAGGTTTCATTCAAATTGGGCCGTTCATTTGATATATACATGCATTGTATTTGTATACAATAATTAAGTGGAAGGTTGAAAGGTGTTTTTAAACTAAGTATTCTACTATAAATTAATAATATATTAATTAATATATAAATTAATAATTATAAATTTATCGATTAATTAATAACTCTTTTAATTAATACATTTTAGTGGTCTAAGTGTATTATTTTATAGAGTTTCTACTGTAGTTCATTTATTCTCACAAAGTTAAGTACATCAATATGTTTGTAAAAATAACGACATTTTTCTTAGTCGGAATCTATGGTTCCACGAGTCATTAAACTAAATGAGTAACATTTACCTTCACTTAATACCTAAAACATATCATTAAACTGTTTCGTTTAAACAAACTAGTGTTTTCACGGGTCATTTCACTATTATCTTATATAGTTAATTATTATTAATTATTAATTATTATAATTATAAACCCAAACAAAAACCGTCAGTCTAGCAATCAAATCAGCTACTAAGACGTATCTCAAACATCCTCCCGCCATAATCACTCTCTCCACTCTCGTGCTACGATCATCCTTTTCATCACGCAACAAGGAAATTTAAGGTAATTGTCACTATTCTGATCGGTTAAAGCTTAGATTCGATTCGAGTTTCGCACTAGCTTTGTAATGAAAGACTTGCTACTCTGATAGATTAGGTAATCGATTCGAGTTTCACATTAAGTTATGAAATTAAACGAAACTGAGATGAAATGCTGCTGATTAGATTCGATTGTTGATCTCTTATACTGTCGTTTGAATCTAATGTGCTAATTAGGTTTTGCTAATTAGGTTTTGCTCTGTTATCTGTTTTTATCTGAATTTAAATGCTGAAAATTACATATTACAGTATTTATGATTAATAGAACTTCAGTTGTAATCATCGTTATAGTATAATTTATAGATTATTTATAATTTATGATTAATTGAACTTGCAAGGCTCTACGCTCATCTTTTGTAAATTTCATCGTAAGAATGTTACTGTCAAAAACAAACTTAAAAACTTCATGACATATTGAGTATTCATATGTATAAGAACCACAATTAGATTAGTTTCTGATTTACATTAACAAATAGAATCATACACACATTATACGTTCTATTTCACAGCATGATCTTGATAAGTACACACATGCGCATTTTATGAGTACATAACGAAAATTTTGTGATCCGATGAATAATTCTGTTCCCACATCAGAAATGTCTCCATATTCCGCGAGTTGCACACTTGCCACTCGTTCTAAAGTAAATAACTTAATGAGTATATGTGTGACTGTTTAGCATTGCATAATTCTGTTTAGGTTACTCTTAGAATATATGTGTGACTGTTTAGCATTGCATAATTCTGTTTAGGTTACTCTTAGAATATATGTGTGACTGTTTGCTAAAGTAAATAACTTAAATGAATATATAGTTTGCTATAAACTAGATATATAAGTCACAAAACTTACCTCTACATTTAGCATTGCATTTTGTGAAGCCTAGCAGTTTCTCTTGAAAACTTTCAGATAAGAAATTATATATAAGATGCATTTTATCTTATTAGTCAACAATATCAACAAAATAAACTTATAAACTGGCTTGCAAAGTCTGACAATTGTTGGAGTATTAAACTTCAAGATTGTACGTACCTTTCCATCATTAGAAGAGTCTACACACCCGCCTGCATTTAAGAGTCTATATTCCTTTGTTGTATGTATCTATTTATATCTTAGTTTAATGAGTATATGTATATGTATATGTATATGTATATGTATATGTATATGTATATGTATATGTATATGTATGTATTCTTGTGTTGTATGAATATGCTTCAGATTGAAGATTTGAATTGAAGATGTACAAGGATTTGAAGTCGATAGCTCATCTTAAAGAGTGAGATTATAGTGGTTATATACATTGAAATTTTATAATCAAAATGATTCAATTTTTTTTTTTTTTTTTTTTTTTTTTTTTTTTTTTTTTCACTTTTAGGATAAGTAAGTTTTTAAAAAATGAAGAGGAGCTTCGGGACCATTACTATACTTTTAAGGGCAACATCGGTGCATACAAATGTAAGTGTTTGATAGTATTTAATAGTTAATTTTCCTATATTTATATTTATTTTATGATATGTGATTGTGGTGTTCATAGGTTCTGTTTTCGGTTAAAACCAAATACTAAGCACTACCCAATTATCTTTACTATTTTTTAGATAAAGAATATATTGTATATATTTATGATGATTATGTAGCTAATGTAATTGTGACTTGGTTGAACAGTGGTTGGGAATCCAGCAGCAGTGGAAGAAGAAACACTTATGAGTTGGGATGAGAAGGCACAAGATATTAATCTTAATTTAAATTTAAGATTTTTGTTTATGTATTAATATAGATATGGATGGATGGTTAAATCTATTAAATTTTTTCTTATATATGTATATATTCTATTTCTGTTGGAATTTTTCTTTTGCTTTAGTCTCTATAACTTCCAAAAACATATTAACAAACAAACATTAGTTTTTACATAGTTGAGACATTTTGACTTAAAAAAAAAAGGTAAATGCATATATCGAGGTGCATCCGCAACCCAAAATGACTACAGCAATACGTGCTATGTTGGAGCAAAAGATTCTCAGACACGGGGCACAGTTGCAACATAGGTAAACTTATTATAAAAATAATTTCATATTAAAATAACGTGTTTTCTTTTCCTTAACATAATTCCATTTTGTAGGCTGGTGAGTTATCTAATGGTTATATTGGGAAAATATAACTCCAAGTACTCCACCATCCACTCCAAGGACCCCAACATCCACTCCATGTACTCCAGCATCCGTCATATAAGGTTTGTTTTTCTTTCAATTTTTTTCTAAGTAGATGTGTGTCCTGCAAAAGTCAATCAACAGATATTGTAATCAAATGCAAAACTTACAATTTATTTCAAAATCAATCTTCCACACAAATATACCTTGGAACCTGGATTGTAAATTGCCAAATTACCACTTATTTTGTCATCAAGTTCTTGTCGTAATTGCGTTATTTGTTGCTCATGCACTGATTGCAGTGTTGCTGTTGCAAGAGATGGAACTATGTTTTCCAAAATTATATCTCATTACAAAACTGTTTTCAAAAAATTGAACAAGGTCAACCAAGGATGAAACTTTAAGCTCATAAACGAAAAAGGGAATAGAAAGATTGACGCTTGACTACTTTTTCTCGTGACCCTTTTAGGATTGGCTACACTATTGCAACACCAGCAAAATTCAAACACCCAATACCAGACCACCCCCAGCCCATTATTTGACATAAACCAAGCTCACAGCCATTGCAGTGTTACTACACTTTGACACACTATTGTTTAGAGGGTGGAGCTACTAATAAGTTAGGGTGGGCCTGTGATACCACTCAAGTGTCCAGAACCTCACAAGCCCAACAACCTATCTTGTGTAAAAAATTTGGAACCATCCATCATTTTAAAAGCCCAAACTGTAACCAAGTATAAATCGGTCAACAGAGATATCAATTACTTTCAACATGTCTATTTTTACAAAGCCAGCTAGCCCCCATTGTATATTGTATAAGAAATAAACCCGTTATTTTGAATATTTGACGAAATTTGAAACCACAAACAGTAAACAGTTTTTATTATATAGTTAAAATACTAATAATAAATCTTATTATATATGAATAAAATTATACAAAAACAAATATGTAATATAATTTATTAAAACTTATTAATAAAATATATTATGTAATAAACGAGTCAAGCCGAGCTTGAGCTTCTATAAATCAAACGAGCAGAAGTCGAACTTAAGATACTAGGCTTGAATCGAGCCAAACTCGAACTCGAGCTCTGTGAATTTCAAACGAGCCGAGCTCGAGACTAGTCTAGCTCGGGCTCGGCTCGTTTACACCCCTACTCATCAACACATAAAGTTAAGGCCTGAATGTTTGCATAATTTGTATATAAAGTTGACAGTGGCGGAGCGAGGTTTTAAAGATGAGGAGGGCTTGATGTCACAGACTTATCTCGATAATCTCCTCGTACGACACTTAATCACTACTAAGTCAACTTTACTCGCACTTTCCAACGATCTAAGTAATCAAAGAGAACAAATGGGAATAAAGGAAAATACTTATATTAATTGAGAGAACATAAAAGAGAGTACAAAAAATTTGATGTGTGTTGTGTCAAATGAGATTACCAATATTTATATTACTCTTACTACATAATGAATCAATAAGATTAAATGAAATGAATGACTATGATCAAAGTATTAGAAGCTTCAAATATGTAAGTAATTCTAGAGATATTCACAGAGTTTCAACATCATTTCAAAGATGAGTTCCAGGAAAACTTCCATGGAATTCTTGGATCTTTCGATTTTGGGTTAATATCTCATAATTGTGCTACAAGATAAATGAGTTGAGCCACAAGCTTTGTTGGTAAGTTAAATAATTACCATAACAACTCTATTTTTAAATTGTAATAAAATATTATATTGAGAAAATAAGTTAACAACCATAACCGTTTTCACTGTTGTAAACGGCATCCGTTGCGACACCCGTTGCGGCGTTTTGGTGACTAAACCGTTTCGACCCCTTCTCATTTTCTTATAAGCCGGTCAACGGTCAAAAGTCAGGTCAAATGCAGGAAAAATTGAGTCAATGCCGGTCAAAAGTAAAATTTTTGTTAAAATCAGTCATAAGTCGGTCAAATCAATCAAAATTGACTTAGTTTAGTATTCCATTTTGTATTACATTAACGCTAATAGCAATTATAGGTACAAACTTGTCAACGAATGTTTTTTTACCTCTAAAATATGTGTAAATATATATTTATATATACATATATAAGTCAACATTAGTCAACATCCGTTTCGACCCCGTCTCGGCCCCGTTTTTTCCGTTGCGACGTTTTGAGATCGCTACCGTTTCAGCCCCGTCTCGCGTCTTTTTCAACCTTGACCGTTTTAGATAGAATAAATATGTGATTCAAACTAATAAATAAATTTTATCAAATATAATCTATAAAAATTAGTTAATTTTGTATACAGTCATTTATCACGAACTAGATTGTCGATAATAGTTAAATAGTTATTATTAGTTAACTATTCATATAACTTACAGTAAAATACTTGAGAAAATTCTTATCTTTTGTGTTAATAGTTAAACGAGTTTACGCCACTTGAAAGTAAAACAATTGTAGTAATTATATCATCATTTTTCCTTTCAATATAAATAATCAAACAAGCCTTAAAGTAATAATAAAAATAATCATAAAATGGTATTCCATTATTAGCAATAAGTTTTAATAGGAAAATTACTCTACATATCTAAATGATATAGAGCAAATGAATAGGAGCTCTTAATAGTTTCACAAATACCCCTCAAATTTTTTATATTTTTACAATTCAATCTCGCTCTTTATAACACTTAACTTTACAGTTTTTACAAACTTACCACATAATTTTCACATTTTATACTTTAATCATTACACTTCTCATTCATTATAAATCGATCCCATAATTTTTACTAACTAAAAACTATTCATTATTATTATTATTATTATTATTATTATTATTATTATTATTATTATTATTATTATTATTATTATTATTATTAAATCAACTACATAATTTTTAACTTTATTGTTGTTGTTTAACTTTTTTCTTATTATAAATTAACTACGTAACTCATTATATATATATATATATATATATATATATATATATATATATATATATATATATATATATATATATATATATATATATATATATATATATATATATCTACATCTCTAAAAGACAATGACTTTATGAATAGTTCTTCTCAATGCTTTAATCGTTTATACGTCGTGCAAAAAGGTTGTACCCACAATGACACCATACTAAACATTGAGAACCATTATATAAACTTTAGGACGCTAAATGTAAATTCCTATGGTAAAAAATGTAAACTCCATAGGGGTCTAAAAGTTAAAGTTCAAGGGTCAAATCGTAATTTCTTTATTTTTCATAAAACTCCCCAACAAATTCACCTAATTTTTAACCGCCTTTAAATTTTCGTACGACTTGGGATAGGTTTAACCGACAACCATTAAACACAAAATAATTTTACGAACCAAACACAACAAATTATATCCGAAATGGAGTCCCGACGCGGAGCGAGGGCTCCTCCACTAGTTACATCTAAAATAATAAAAAAATGCTTATAATTAAGACTATCTTATCTTATTTTAATACACGTAATACATAGAAAATTATTACATTGAATTAAATTTTTGTAAAAAAGAAAAATTAAAAGGGAAACTTAGAATCGAAATTGAGTAATTGCATATTTGGAGAGAAGTTTAATTGCTCCGTGAAGTAATGGTAAAACGTAAAAGGAAATTAAAATTCAATGTATAATGGCTCGATAAATTAGATATAATTGATGTACACGAGGCTTGTTTACTCAATATACTAGTGTTTGTTTAGTTGAGAAATATTTTTTTGCAAAACTTAACGTATAATAGGACTCTTTGTGTAGCTGCACTTAGTACTCGTAGTATATTAGATATATAAGAGATATTGGGGGAGGCTTAGCACCACAATGCCTCCCCCTTGTCTCCACCTCTGAAAGTTGAGGTATATGTAACTAAGAGCAGTATATATTTGCATATAAAGTCAAGGCCTGAATGTTTGCATAATTGTATGTAAACAAATGACTGGCCAATCGCGCATTGCTGCGAATTTTTTTTTGTTTTTTTTTTTTTTTTTTGTCATTTGAAATTTACAATGAGTACTTCGGTTAGGATCTTACATATCTTACATAGGTTTATAGGTCACGAAACTTTACTTCGGGTTTACATAGGACCAGTGTTGCAAAACTCGACCGAGCCTACTCGGCCGAGTAATCGGCGATTAATCGGCAGGAAGATCAAAACGAGAAATCGGTGTCTAACTCGCCCAATTAATCGGTCAACGCCGGTCAACGCCGGTCAAACGGTGGTCAATGACATCGGAAAAACTCAGATCTTGCCTGAAATATTTAAAGAGGAGGAAGGAGAGCAAGAAAAGGAAAAGGAAGAAGGAGCAAGGTGAAACCTGTCGTGAATTAAGGAAGACCACAGCTTCTTGTATAGTTGACACTGTATATGAATAAAGGGAAGGAAGCGTGTCTGAATTTTAGATCTGGGAAGATGTACAGATCTTAGACACTTGATAAAAAGTGATATTTTAAATATTTTAATAATTTCTTTTTCTTTATCAAATGACACTAACAGCCCCTCAACTATTACCAAACGTTAATAATAAGAATAAATTTGATAATCACTCTTGAACCTTTGATAAAATGACAATAACAGTCCCTGTTATTTATATATTATTATCAAAATATATATATTTATCTTAAAAAGTCAACGAAAGTCAACATCCGATTACTCCCCCGAGTACTCCCCGAGTCGCCGATTACTCCTTAAAAACCTCCTGCCGAGTACTCCCCGAGTCGCGAGTTTTACAACCTTGCATAGGACTATACATGAATACAGGATAAAAGACGATGCAAATGTTGTTGCAAAAAATAGTTTATTGTGGTTTTCTATGTTATTCATTCTTTTTCTCCCATTCCTTTGCGTCCATTTCTGCAATTGCAGTTGTTAAGATTCCCCATTGGTCAAAGAAAAATAGTAAGAATAAAAATCTAAACTAAATACTATAAGTTGCATACGCGGCAGATGAATCATTTTTCTAAACTCCACTGACAACTAACAAAATATTGAAAATACCTTATTATATTAATCCATGCTTGTCTTCCTTCTGTAGCACATATTCTTAAATACATTTGTCACAAAAGATAAGTTGCCCAATATCAAAGAATCTTGCTGGTCAAACATTGGTCAAAGTTTTTGCATGCCCAGGGCGAAATGATTATAAAATGCCCTCAACAGTTACGTAAACATATATCTTTATAAGGTTTAAACTATGGGTATTAATAATTTTTTTTCGAAATGATGCCCCTAACCGTGTGATGCCCCGGGCCGTCGCCCGCTTTGCCCATAGCCTTAGCCGGCCCTGTCAAAGATAAAGAAAACGAAAAGATAAAGAAAACGAAAACTGAGAGTATTTTAGTTGAAGTCGGATATACTTACCGAGAGCCCGTAAAGTAATTCTAATTTGTATTTATTGGAGTGAAAAATCGTTTCAGGATGTTGTAGAAGCTCATATATACTGCCTTTGACAAAACTTCATACCTATACACAATATGACTGTAAACAAATCATAGTTTAACATGTAGATGATGATAACCCTGCATTCATAGTTAAACTATACTATCATTTTCCAGCATCTTCACTCAATGATACAACCTAGCAGCTCTAAATCAATAAGAAAATATTATAGACAACTCATTCACGTGTAACAGGAAAGCTAGCAAGTACATGAATTTACTCATAAATAAATATGAATCTTCTACATTCAAGTAGTAAACAACATGATTGGAAAAATAATGGATATTCACCTTGCTTAGCCTGATTTTTCGAGCTTACATTCTCCAAATCTTTCGAGCTTACATTCTCCAACTCTCTAACCTGCAGTTGTGCAGGTGGCAACTCATGTATTTCACCAAAACTATACTTCTTCTTAACCTTACATTAAAGATGTCATCTCTTGCACAAACTCAGCATAACCCTAATAAAAAACATTACTCACTAATTAAGAAATTACTATTATTACTTACTAAAATGAGAAATTAAATTAAATTTAATTACCTCGTCTAGTTCATCTCGAGAATCATACATTCCAACAGGGGCGAACCTACCCTTATGGGTATGGGTCCTATGACCCCACATGATTAAATTTTTTTTTAATAATCTATACTTCAAACTGTGTAGGACACCACTAAATTTATGTATATATATTCAGGATTTATAGATTTTTGAAGGTAAACGACCACTAAAATACCCTTCAAACATAATTTGTAATAGAAAAAAAATTTCGGAACCCCCATTGAGTTTTAATCCTAGATTCGCCACTCCATTCCAACATCATACATTGACCTCTTTTTCACATCAGATAACACTGTTTTATTCATTCCCCAAATTTAGGACCAAAAAGTAAACAAATTTTAGTTCAAATATAATCTAATTGATTTATAATTATTACCTGAATACGCTTCTTGAATTATTTGAAATTTCTGTTTAGCTTTCTCTAATAACGACAGATTCTTAGTCCATTTATCAGGATGCCATTGCTGCACCACAAATCAAATAAGCAGATTCGCAATTAGTAGATTACATACGTATTTACAAAATTAATCTAGATCAGTAAATCAATCGTTCAATACCATAGCAAGTTTACGGTAAGCACGTCGGATTTGATCATCAGAAGAATCAATTGAAACGCCGAGGATATTATAGTACGACGAATTCAACTCCATCTTTATTGAATTTCGTCAATTTTAAGTCACAGCTTCGAACTCAATTATCAATTTCGCCGTACAATATACCCAAGTTAACGGTGACCGGGTGTGATTGTTTATAATGAAACTAAAAAATAAAATAAAAAACCCTAATTAGCTAAAAAGAATGGAAGGGAAAGATCAGCGACAAACCAACCGATAAGTGTGTCCACACTAATACAAATTTTCTGGTTCTCTAAGACCAACGCTCAGATACCAACTGAAATGTTCCGTTCTTATTGATTAAAAACGTTCCATATTAATTGATTTCGTTGCGAGGTTTTAACCTCTATATGAGACGTTTTTCAAAGACTGCATTCATTTTAAAACAAATCACAACCTTTATTTCATCAATAAAGGTTTAAAAAGCTTTACGTAGATTATCAAATAATGATAATCTAAAATATCCTGTTTACACACGACTATTACATAATGGTTTACAATACAAATATGTTACAACGAAATAAGTTTCTTGAATGCAGTTTTTACACAATATCATACAAGCATGGACTCCAAATCTTATTCTTATTTAAGTATGCGACAGCGGAAGCTCTTAATAATCACCAGAGAATAAACATGCTTAAAATGTCAACAAAAATGTTGGTGAGTTATAGGTTTAACCTATATATATCAAATCGTAACAATAGACCACAAGATTTCATATTTCAATATACATCCCATACATAGAGATAAAAATCATTCATATGGTGAACACCTGGTAACCGACATTAACAAGATGCATATATAAGAATATCCCCATCATTCCGGGACACCCTTCGGATATGATATAAATTTCGAAGTACTAAAGCATCCGGTACTTTGGATGGGGTTTGTTAGGCCCAATAGATCTATCTTTAGGATTCGCGTCAATTAGGGTGTCTGTTCCCTAATTCTTAGATTACCAGACTTAATAAAAAGGGGCATATTCGATTTTGATAATTCAACCATAGAATGTAGTTTCACGTACTTGTGTCTATTTTGTAAATCATTTATAAAACCTGCATGTATTCTCATCCCAAAAATATTAGATTTTAAAAGTGGGACTATAACTCACTTTCACAGATTTTTTACTTCGTCGGGAAGTAAGACTTGGCCACTGCTCGATTCACGAACCTATAACAAATATGTACATATATATCAAAGTATGTTCAAAATATATTTACAACACTTTTAATACATTTTGATGTTTTAAGTTTATTAAGTCAGCTGTCCTCGTTAGTAATCTACAACTAGTTGTCCACAGTTAGATGTACAGAAATAAATCGATATATATTATCTTGAATCAATCCACGACCCAGTGTATACATATCTCAGTATTGATCACAACTCAAACTATATATATTTTGGAATCAACCTCAACCCTGTATAGCTAACTCCAACATTCACATATAGAGTGTCTATGGTTGTTCCGAAATATATATAGATGTGTCGACATGATAGGTCGAAACATTGTATACGTGTCTATGGTATCTCAAGATTACATAATATACAATACAAGTTGATTAAGTTATGGTTGGAATAGATTTGTTACCAATTTTCACGTAGCTAAAATGAGTAGTTTTTACAAATTTTGTTTTGCTCGCCATTTCTTCGTTTCTAATCCGTTTTGAGTGATTTAAGCGGCCACGGTTTTGTATTGAACTTGACTTTATGAAACTAAACAGAAAAGGTATAGGTTTATAGTCGGAAATACAAGTTACAAGTCGTTTTTGAAAGAGGTAGTCATTTCCGTCGAAAGAACGACATCTTGATGACTGTTTTGAAAAACATACTTTCACTTTGAGTTTAACCATGATTTTTGGATATGGTTTCATGTTCATAAGAAAAATCATTTTTCCAGAAATATAGCTTTTAAATCAAAGTTTTTCATAGGTTTTAATTATCCAAACCAAAACAGCCCCCGGTTGTAACTACGACGGCGTAAATTCGGTTTTATGTTTTCGGGTTTTAAATCATTAAGTTAGCATATCATATAGATATATATCATGTGTATAGTTGATTTTAAAAGTGTAGTTAGAAGGATTAACTTTATTTGCGAACAAGTTTAGAATTAACTAAACTATGTTCTAGTGATTACTAGTTTACCACTTCGAATATGATAGCTTTTTATGTATGAATCGAATGATGTTATGAACATCATTACTACCTTAAGTTCCTTGGATAAACCTACTAAAAAAGAGAAAAATGGATCTAGCTTCAACGGATCCTTGGATGGCTCGAAGTTCTTGAAGCAGAATCATGACACGAAAACAAGTTCAAGTAAGATCATCACTTGAAATAAGATTGTTATAGTTATAGAAATTGAACCAAAGTTTGAATATGATTATTACCTTGTATTAGAATGATAACCTACTGTAAGAAATAAAGATTTCTTGAGGTTGGATGATCACTCTACAAGATTGGAAGTAAGCTAGCAAACTTGGAAGTATTCTTGATTTTATGAAACTAGAACTTGTAGAATTTATGAAGAACACTTAGAACTTGAAGATAGAACTTGAGAGAGATCAATTAGATGAAGAAAATTGAAGAATGAAAGTGTTTGTAGGTGTTTTTGGTCGTTGGTGTATGGATTAGATATAAAGGATATGTAATTTTGTTTTCATGTAAATAAGTCATGAATGATTACTCATATTTTTGTAATTTTATGAGATATTTCATGCTAGTTGCCAAATGATGGTTCCCACATGTGTTAGGTGACTCACATGGGCTGCTAAGAGCTGATCATTGGAGTGTATATACCAATAGTACATACATCTAAAAGCTGTGTACTGTACGAGTACGAATACGGGTGCATACGAGTAGAATTGTTGATGAAACTGAACGAGGATGTAACTGTAAGCATTTTTGTTAAGTAGAAGTATTTTGATAAGTGTCTTGAAGTCTTTCAAAAGTGTATGAATACATATTAAAACACTACATGTATATACATTTTAACTGAGTCGTTAAGTCATCGTTAGTCGTTACATGTAAGTGTTGTTTTGAAACCTTTAGGTTAACGATCTTGTTAAATGTTGTTAACCCAATGTTTATAATATCAAATGAGATTTTAAATTATTATATTATCATGATATTATGATGTACGAATATATCTTAATATGATATATATACATTAAATGTCGTTACAACGATAATCGTTTCATATATGTCTCGTTTCAAAATCATTAAGTTAGTAGTCTTGTTTTTACATATGTAGTTCATTGTTAATATACTTAATGATATGTTTACTTATCATAATATCATGTTAACTATATATATAACCATATATATGTCATCATATAGTTTTTACAAATTTTAACGTTCGTGAATCACCGGTCAACTTGGGTGGTCAATTGTCTATATGAAACCTATTTCAATTAATCAAGTCTTAACAAGTTTGATTGCTTAACATGTTGGAAACACTTAATCATGTAAATAAAAATTTCATTTAATATATATATAAACATGGAAAAGTTCGGGTCACTACAGTACCTACCAGTTAAATAAATTTCGTCCCGAAATTTTAAGCAGTTGGAGGTGTTGACGTATCTTCTGGAAATAAATGTGGGTATTTCTTCTTCATCTGATCTTCTCGTTCCCAGGTGAACTCGGGTCCTCTACGAGCATTCTATCGAACCTTAACAATTAGTATCTTGTTTTGCTTAAGTCTTTTAACCTCACGATCCATTATTTCGATGGGTTCTTCGATGAATTGAAGTTTTTCGTTGATTTGGATTTCATCTAACGGAATAGTGAGATCTTCTTTGGCAAAACATTTTTTCAAATTCGAGACGTGAAAAGTGTTATGTACAGCCGCGAGTTGTTGAGGTAACTCAAGTCGGTAAGCTACTGGTCCGACACGATCAATAATCTTGAATGGTTCAATATACCTTGGATTTAATTTCCCTCGTTTACCAAATCGAACAACGCCTTTCCAAGGTGTAACTTTAAGCATGCCCATCTCTCCAATTTCAAATTCTATATCTTTTCTTTTAATGTCAGCGTAGCTCTTTTGTCGACTTTGGGCGGTTTTCAACCGTTGTTGAATTTGGATGATCTTCTCGGTAGTTTCTTGTATTATCTCCGGACCCGTAATCTGTCTATCCCCCACTTCACTCCAAAAAATCGGAGACCTGCACTTTCTACCATAAAGTGCTTCAAACGGCGCCATCTCAATGCTTGAATGGTAGCTGTTGTTGTAGGAAAATTCTGCTAATGGTAGATGTTGATCCCAACTGTTTCCGAAATTAATAACACATGCTCGTAGCATGTCTTCAAGCGTTTGTATCGTCCTTTCGCTCTACCCATCAGTTTGTGGATGATAGGCAGTACTCATGTCTAGACGAGTTCCTAATGCTTGCTGTAATGTCTGCCAGAATCTTGAAATAAATCTGCCATCCCTATCAGAGATAATAGAGATTGGTATTCCATGTCTGGAGACGACTTCCTTCAAATACAGTCGTGCTAACTTCTCCATCTTGTCATCTTATCTTATTGGCAGGAAGTGTGCTGATTTGGTGAGACGATCAACTATTACCCAAATAGTATCAAAACCACTTGCAATCCTTGGCAATTTAGTGATGAAATCCATGGTAATGTTTTCCCATTTCCATTCCGGGATTTCGGGTTGTTGAAGTAGACCTGATGGTTTCTGATGCTCCGCTTTGACCTTAGAACACGTCAAACATTCCCCTACGTATTTAGCAACATCGGCTTTCATACCCGGCCACCAAAAATATTTCTTGAGATCCTTGTACATCTTCCCCGTTCCAGGATGTATTGAGTATATCTTGTTTTATGAGCTTCTCTAAGTACCATTTCTCTCATATCTCCAAATTTTGGTACCCAAATCCTTTCAGCCCTATACCGGGTTCCGTCTTCCCGAATATTAAGATGCTTCTCCGATCCTTTGGGTATTTCATTCTTTAAATTTCCCTCTTTTAAAACTCCTTGTTGCGCCTCCTTTATTTGAGTAGTAAGGTTATTGTGAATAATTATATTCATAGATTTTACTCGAATGGGTTCTCTGTCCTTTCTACTCAAGGCGTCGGCTACCACATTTGCCTTCCCCGGGTGGTAACGAATCTCAAAGTCGTAATCATTCAACAATTCAATCCACCTACGCTGCCTCATATTCAGTTGTTTCTGATTAAATATGTGTTGAAGACTTTTGTGGTCGGTATATATAATACTTCTGACCCCATATAAGTAGTGCCTCCAAGTCTTTAATGAAAAAACAACCGCGCCTAATTCCAAATCATGCGTCGTATAATTTTGTTCGTGAATCTTCAATTGTCTAGATGCATAAGCAATCACCTTCGTTCGTTGCATTAATACACAACCGAGACCTTGCTTTGATGCGTCACAATAAATCACAAAATCATCATTCCCTTCAGGCAATGACAATATAGGTGCCGTAGTTAGCTTTTTCTTCAATAACTGAAACGCTTTCTCTTGTTCATCCTTCCATTCAAATTTTTTCCCTTTATGCGTTAATGCAGTCAAGGGTTTTGCTATTCTGGAAAAGTCTTGGATGAACCTTCTGTAGTAACCAGCTAGTCCTAAAAAATGGCGTATGTGTTTCGGAGTTTTTGGGGTTTCCCACTTTTCAACAGTTTCTATCTTTGCCGGATCCACCTTAATACCTTCTTTGTTCACTATGTGACCGAGGAATTGAACTTCTTTCAACCAAAATGCACACTTTGAAAACTTAGCGTACAATTCTTCCTTCCTCAATACTTCTAACACCTTTCTCAAATGTTCACCGTGTTCTTGGTCATTCTTTGAGTAAATAAGTATGTCATCAATGAAAATAATGACAAACTTGTCAAGGTATGGTCCACACACTCGGTTCATAAGGTCCATGAACACAGCTGGTGCATTAATTAACCAAACGGCATGACCATAAACTCGTAATGACCGTAACGTGTTCTGAAAGCAGTCTTTGGAATATCATCTTCTTTCACCCGCATTTGATGATACCCGGAACGTAAGTCAATCTTTGAATAAACAGACGAGCCTTGTAGTTGATCAAATAAGTCGTCGATTCTCGGTAGTGGGTAGCGGTTCTTGATGGTAAGTTTGTTCAACTCTCGGTAGTCGATACACAACCTGAATGTACCATCTTTCTTCTTGACAAACAAAACAGGAGCTCCCCACGGTGATGTGCTTGGTCGAATGAAACCACGCTCTAAAAGTTCTTGTAATTGGCTTTGCAGTTCTTTCATCTCGCTGGGTGCGAGTCTGTAAGGAGCACGAGCTATTGGTGCAGCTCCTGGTACAAGATCTATTTGAAATTCAACGGATCGATGTGGGGGTAATCCCGGTAATTCTTTCAGAAATACATCGGGAAATTCTTTTGCGACGGGAACATCATTAATGCTCTTTTCTTCAGTTTGTACTTTCTCGACGTGTGCTAGAACAGCATAGCAACCTTTTCTTATTAGTTTTTGTGCCTTCAAATTACTAATAAGATGTAGCTTCGTGTTGCCCTTTTCTCCGTACACCATTAAGGGTTTTCTTTTTTCTCGTATAATGCGAATTGCATTTTTGTAACAAACGATCTCTGCTTTCACTTCTTTCAACCAGTCCATACCGATTATCACATCAAAGCTCCATAACTCTACTGGTATCAAGTCAATCTTAAATGTTTCGCTAACCAGTTTAATTTCTCGATTCCGACATATATTATCTTCTGAAATTAATTTACCATTTGCGAATTCGAGTAAAAATTTACTATCCAAAGGCGTCAATGGAGAACTTAATTTAGCACAAAAATCTCTACTCATATAGCTTCTATCCGCACCCGAATCAAATAAAACGTAAGCAGATTTATTGTCAATAAGAAACGTACCCGTAACAAGCTCCGGGTCTTCCTGTGCCTCTGCCGCATTAATATTGAAAACTCTTCCGTGGCCTTGTCCATTCGTGTTCTCCTGGTTCGGGCAATTTCTAATAATGTGGCCCGGTTTTCCACATTTATAACAAACTACATTGGCATAACTTGCTCCGACACTACTTGCTCTGCCATTACTCGTTCCGACACCATTTGTTCCTTTCGTTCTGTTAACCCCTGGTCCGTAGACCTCACACTTCGCCGCGCTATGACCATTTCTTTTATACTTGTTGCAAAATTTGGTGCAGAACCCCGAGTGATACTTTTCACACCTTTGGCATAGCTGCTTCTGATTGTTGTTGTTGTTGTTGTTGCAGTTATTATTGTTGTTGGGATGATTGTTGTAGTTGATGTTGTTGTTGTTGTTGTTGTTGGGTCGTTTGTTGTAGTTGCGATTGATGTTGTGATTGTTGGGATAGTTGTTGCGATTATTGTTGTAATTGCTGTTGTTTTGTATTGGTGATTCTTATCACCATTTTCCTCCCACTTTCTTTTGACTTGCTTCACATTGGCCTCTTCAGCAGTCTGTTTTTTAATTCTTTCTTCAATCTGGTTCACTAGTTTGTGAGCCATTCTACATGCCTGTTGTATGGAGGTGGGCTCGTGTGAACTTATATCTTCTTGGATTCTTTCCGGTAATCCTTTCACAAACGCGTCGATCTTCTCTTCCTCATCTTCGAACGCTCCCGGACACAATAGGCACAATTCTGTGAATCGTCTTTCGTAAGTGGTAATATCAAATCCTTGGGTTCGTAACCCTTTAAGTTCTGTCTTGAGCTTATTGACCTCGGTTCTGGGACGGTACTTCTCGTTCATCAAGTGCTTGAATGCTGACCACGGTAGTGCGTAAGCATCATCTTGTCCCACTTGCTCTAGATAGGTATTCCACCATGTTAACGTAGAACCTATGAAGGTATGCGTAGCGTACTTCACTTTGTCCTCTTCAGTACACTTACTTATGGCAAACACCGATTCGACCTTCTCTGTCCACCGTTTCAATCCGATCGGTCCTTCGGTTCCATCAAATTCCAAAGGTTTGCAGGCAGTGAATTCTTTGTAGGTGCATCCTACACGATTTCCTGTACTGTTAGATCCAAGGTTATTGTTGGTATGTAGCGCAGCCTGTACTGCGGCTATGTTTGAAGCAAGAAAGGCACGAAATTCCTCTTCGCTCATATTCAAGGTGTGTCGAGTAGTAGGTGCCATTTCCTTCAAAATAGTCAAATGGAACAAGTTAATCATACAGAATATTAAGAGTAGTCAATAGTATCTCGTAGCATAATATGAACTCATTTATAAAAGCTTTTTCTTCATATTAGCATTTTATAAGTTTAAATTCGGGTAGTACCTACCCGTTAAGTTCATACTTAGTAGCTAATATACAATTCAACTACTACAATTCTATATGAAAAACTGATTATAATAATATTTCGCGTTCAAAATTTTACACAATATTTTACAAACTTACAATACCGCTTATTTTACATATAGCATGAAATATAGCACACAATAAATTTGTTACAAGATGGTTGTGAAGATAATTCTAGCTAGTACACAAGTCGTTCAGCAAAGGCAATAAAGACACGTAATTCATACGTCCAGAAACAAGTCATGCATTCTGGTTTTACTAGGACTACTTCCCATCCTTGGTCTTGTGGAACATAACCGTTATGGCTGTTGATAAGACAACGTGTTGTAATGTCGTCAAAGGGACAAGGGTTACATAATGTCCAACAGTCCTGTAACAATCTGAAAACCTCATTTCTTACCCCAATTACCAACTCCGTCACTTGTGGGAACGTTTTGTTTAATAGTTGTAGCCCGATGTTCTTGTTCTCACTTTGGTGAGAAGCGAACATTACTAACCCGTAAGCATAACATGCTTCTTTATGTTGCATGTTAGCCGCTTTTTCTAAATCACGAAGTCCTATATTCGGATATATTGAGTCAAAATAATTTCTTAACCCGTTGCGTAAAATAGCATTTGGGTTCCCCGCAATATATGCATCAAAGCAAACAAATCGTAACTTATGGATTTCCCAATGTGATATCCCCCATCTTTCGAACGAAAGTCTTTTATAAACCAAGGCATTCTTGGAACGTTCTTCGAATGTTTTACAAACTGATCTCGCCTTAAATAGTTGTGCCGAGGAATTCTGACCGACTCTAGACAAGATTTCATCAATCATGTCTCTGGGTAGGTCTCTTAAAATATTGGGTTGTCTATCCATTTTGTGTTTTTATACTGTAAAATAGACAAGAGTTAGATTCATAAAAAAATACTTATTAATTCAAGCAATTTTTACAAGAGTACAAGATTCAAAACGCAAAGTACAAAATATAAAATTGTACGCAAGGACGTTCGAAAATCCGAAACCGGGACCAGAGTCAACTCTCAACGCTCGACGCAACGGACTAAAAATTACAAGTTAACTATGTATATAAATATAATATAATATATAATTAATTATATAAATTATATATATATATTATATTATATAATAAACCGTCGGCAGACTAAGATCCAATTTGGAGTGAGCTGGAATTTCAAACTCCGTGACTCGCGGAGTTTGAAGAGCAAAAATGCCGCGAGTCGCGGAGCTCACCTGGACTCAATTCCCTATAAAAGCAAACGCAGTTTGATCGCAAAAATAAAAATATATATCCATCTCTCTATCTATATACGTAATATATATATTTATAATTTATATTTTAATTTTAATTTTAATTTTAATCCTAATAGTAAGGGTATGTTAGCGAATGTTGTAAGGGTGTAAGTCGAAATTCTGTCCGTGTAACGCTACGCTATTTTTAATCATTGTAAGTTATGTTCAACCTTTTTAATTTAATGTCTCGTAGCTAAGTTATTATTATTATGCTTATTTAATCCGAAGTAATCATGATGTTGGGATAATTACTAAAATTGGGTAATTGGGCTTTGTACCATAATTGGGGTTTGGACAAAAGAACGACACTTGTTTAAATTAGACTATGGGCTATTAATGGGCTTTATAATTGTTTAACTAAATGATAGTTTGTTAATGTTAATATAAAGATTTACAATTGGGTGTCCCTATAAATTACCATATACACTCGATCAGACACGATGGGCGGGGTATTTATATGTACGAATAATCGTTTATTTTACCGGACACGGGAATGGATTAATAGCCACTAGAATAATTAAAACAGGGGTGAAATTATGTACAAGGACACTTGGTATAATTGATAACAAAATATTAAAACCTTGGGTTACACTCAGTCGACATCCTGGTGTAATTATTAAACAAAGTATTAAAATCTTGTTACAGTTTAAGTCCCCAATTAGTTGGAATATTTAACTTCGGGTATAAGGATAATTTGACGAGGACACTCGCACTTTATATTTATGACTGATGGACTGTTATGGACAAAAACCAGACGGACATATTAAATAATCCAGGACAAAGGACAATTAACCCATGGGCATAAAACTAAAATCAACACGTCAAACATCATGATTACGGAAGTTTAAATAAGCATAATTATTTTATTTCATATTTTATTTCCTTTATTTTATATTTAATTGCACTTCTAATTATCGCATTTTATTTATTGTTATTGTATTTAATTGCACTTTAATTTTCGTACTTTTTAATTATCGCAAGTTTATTTTATCGCACTTTTATTTATCGCAATTTCATTATCGTTATTTACTTTACGCTTTAATTTAAGTCTTGTATTTATTTTTAATATTTTACATTTGGTTTTAACTGCGACTAAAGTTTTAAAATCGACAAACCGGTCATTAAACGGTAAAAACCCCCCTTTATAATAATAATATTACTTATATATATATTTGTATTTTTATAAAAGTAAACTAATATAGCGTTAAGCTTTGTTTAAAAGATTTTCCCTGTGGAACGAACCGGACTTACTAAAAACTACACTACTGTACGATTAGGTACACTGCCTATAAGTGTTGTAGCAAGGTTTAGGTATATCCATTCTATAAATAAATAAATATCTTGTGTAAAATTGTATCGTATTTAATAGTATTTCCTGCTAAAAATTAATAGTATTTTATATACACCTCGCATAACATCAAGTTATTTTTGGCGTCGCTGCCGGGGACTTGTTTAAAAGCCGGAAGCGCAACGCTAATATAAAAAAAAAAAGATTTTTATTTTTAGTTTACTTTTATAAAAATACGTTTTTTGTAAAAAAATACGTTTTTAATTATTCTAAAATATAAAAAGAAAAAATAAAAATATAAATATTTTTAAGAGTTTGTTAAATATTTAAGTTCTATAAAAGTTTCTTTATCTTTATTTTATAAAAATATAAGTTTTATTTAATTTATATAAATATATTATATAAATATATAAAACAGAAAAAAAAAACTTAAAATTAAAAACTGTACCAGAGTTGAATTTTGGAACCCCGCGACTCGCGGAGTTTGCTGCTTCGATTACCGCGACTCGCGGAGCCGTCTGACACGGGCACACAGCAACCCTAATTTGGCATTTATTACGGAATTTTAATTATTATTATTAATTAATTAGTATTTAGGGTTAATTAATTTATTATTTAGTTTAAGATTTAATTAATTTGTAATAATTATTTTTAATTAGTTTTATTTATTTAAAATTAATAGTTTTATTAAATAAATAATATAAAAATAATATTTTTATAAAAATTGTAATTTTTACAACTTTTAGTTTATTTTTATATTTTGTCCTTTTTTAATTGTTTTAGCGTAATATTTGTATTTTTAGCTCATAATTAGTATTAAACTTAGTTTTTGCCATAGTTATTTTTACTTCTAGAATTTAGGCTTTGCCGTAAAATCCCTTAAGTGCTTTTTCTTTAGACTAAGATTTAAGTGCTTTAGAATTTTGCGACGCCTTTTTAAGTTTTAGTTTCTTTTTAAGTTATTGCCATTTGGGATTTAGTTTTTCCTGTAAGCTTTAATATTTTTAGACGACTTTTACCTATGTATCAATTATCATTCCAATTAGTAATCTCAATTTGCGATTATAATTTTAAGTTAGTTGTGGTAATAAGGTTAGGTTAGTCAAGTGTTTTTAAGTTTTATAAGTTTCTTTTATTTTTCCGTCACCTTTTATTTTTCAACCATTTTTCTTTTTCGACGAACTCTTTTTCTTTCTTATTTCTCGCTATTCTAGTTTTAGGACATAGATTTTTATTCTACTTCTTATCTAAATTTCTTAAAATTACAAAAATTTATTTTAAGTGGTTAAATTGATAGACATCAAAATTTTCTGGTTCGTAGTAATAGTTGGATTTGTACGTGGACCGGGTTATTGGAGCCAAACTGTCATAACCCATCCTTAACCATAAGAACGAGTTAGATAACGTATGATTTCATTGCGAGGTATTGACCTCTATATGCGACATTTTTAAAAGAACAACTGCATTTATTTTACATTACAAACCATAACTCTTATTTTAATACAAGCTTTAGACAATAAAAAGATGATTATCGTTTAGCGATAATCTTAGACTTACAAACTTTACATGTGATGATAACAATACGATTTCTAGCATATTTTACATTACAAATCCTCCGATATGCAGTTTTATTTTTGACACAAATATGCATACTCAAGATCTTGTTTAAATTCAACATGTTGCAGCGGAAGCTTCTAATTATCACCTGAGAATAGACATGTTTAAAACGTCAACATAAAGTTGGTGAGATATAGGTTTAATGCCGGCAGCAATATATATATAGACCACAAGATTTCATATATAAACGTTTTAATAAAAATATTCTAAGTGGTTGAGCACTTGGTAACCATACTTAACATTTAATCACGTCGCATATTCCCTTTATTATGAAATCTTACTACACCGTACCAAGTGTAGTCACGAAATGAAGTACTGTGCAACCGTTGAATACTGGTCGTCCAGTCCGGTTGGGGTTGTCAGGCCCGATAGATCTATCAACAGGATTCGCGTTTACAATACCGCTGTAAATAACAGTTACCAAGCTACAGGGAAGTATGCCAGTGGTACAACTCAACGTAGAATATATTTTTCAGTTACTTGTGTCCATATCGTAAAACATAAAATACATGTATTCTCATCCCGAAATATTTAGAGTTTAAAAGTGGGACTATATACTCACTTTCGTCTTGAAGATATGTAATTTTGACTTGGTCTCCGATTGATATCACAAACCTAACCATATATAATATATCAATACCTTTTCTTTTTAAACAATCGTCACATATATATACTTATAATACTTTTAATAATTCCTTAGTCCGTAGTTAGCAGTTCGATGTTAGTAATTCAACTTTAAATGGTTCATTTTTAGGTGATTAATAAACCCCCAATGAAATAAATAAAAACCCCATCGTATATATATTGGTCGAGATTAATCTTGACCCACGGTACCGGTGTTGTCAAATGACGTGTTGCGTACATAAAGTACCGGTGTTGTCAAATGACGTGTTGCGTACAATCATGGGATCTTATGATTAATCTTCTCGTATTGTTTACGGGTGATCCTGAACCATATAAAATTAAATTATGAGTACATATATATAAAATATCATGTTATTTTAGAAAGATGTGATTTATTTAATTTTTTTTCCAATTAATCACGTAGCTAAATTAGTCTTGGATATCTGATTTCGTTTTGGTCATAGTTTCTTCGTTACAACTCCGTTTTCGTTGGTTCAACTTGCCACTTCCTTGGATCGAGTCCCTCTTTAAGAATATGAACTGTAAATACCTTAGTTTGTATTCGAAATCACAGGTCATAGGTCAAACTTTGGTGAAACTTATGAAGTTAATCATTTTCCATCATGTAAACAACCTTAAATGATTATTTTTCTAAAAATACTTATACTTTGAGTTAAATCATAAAATTTTTATGCGTTAACATATTCATAGTAAAAATCATTTTTCCAGAAAATAAACCTCCAATTCAAAGTTTAAGATGGTTTTTAATTATCCAACCCAAAACAGCCCCCGGTTACACTCCGACGTCGTAAAAACAGTTTTTAAGGTGTTCTTTGAAAAACCAAGTTAAACCTTGTTAAATTAGCATATATTTAAGATATATTACAGGTCTTGAAGTATTTTAAAAGTTAAGTTAGAAGGATCTATTTAGTTTGCAAACAAGTTTGAAAACATTCAAACTATGTTCTTGTTGTTAAAATTTTATACTACAAAATAAGATAGCTATATATATATGAATCGAATAAGGTTATGAACATAGTTACTACCTCAAGTTCCTTGGACAAGGTTGCTGTAAAAGAGGAGTAAGAACCTAGAACCAAAAGGGTGATGGAATTGGATGAAAGATTGGAAGTAAGTTTGTGCTCTTGGAAGAATTCTTGAAGTGTTTTTGTAAGGGTTTTCTTATGGTGTTTAAAGCTTGTTTCTATGGCTAGATCTTCAAAGTTTCTTGCTGAATGATTATGGAGTTCTTAGAACTTGTAAGTAGGTGAATTAGAGAGTGGTTTAAGAGTAAGAATGGTGAGCTAAAAATGGTTTGGTGTTGGTCCTTAAAAACGTGACAAAGGGGGGAGCAAGGACAAAATTTTTAAGCTTGTAATCTTGTGTATTTGTCAAACAATCATACAAAAGCAATTACCTCTACCTTAGGGCAGTAACAAGGGCTAGTTAGGTGGTGATTTGATGTATATATACCAATAGTAAATACGTATAGAAGTTAGGTATGATACGAGTACATATACTCTAGATATACGTATAGAAATCTTGTGAAAAATAGAATGAGGATTCAAATATAGCTATCTTTTGTGAATACACTTATATGATTTTATGTATTTAAGTCCTTAAAAGTGATTAAATACATTACATATACGATATATGTATAAACATTATAGGTTATAAGTATTTATGTCAAATAACGTTACGTATGGTTATCGTTTTGAAAACTTAAGTTAGTAGTTTCAAAATATACTTATAACTTATTGTTATTAATACAAAATGAGATATTAAAACATTCATTAATCATGTTAAATATGTATATATACATATATATACACAAACGTATAATTATCATATATTATATAGTTCGTGATATCATCGGTCAAACTAGACGGTCAAACGTTGTGTAAATCTCTTTTCGGAAACATAAATCTCAACAATTTGGATTGCTTATCATGTTGGTAAGGTTTAATTTATGTAAATATTAATCTTATAAGTATAGAACGATCGAAAAAGTGCGGGTCGTTACATTACCTCCCCGTTAAATAAATTTCGTCCCGAAATTTTAAAATTGTACCTATTTTGCGTCATCGAGAAACAAGTGTGGATACTTTTGTTTCATCTGATCCTCTCGTTCCCAAGTAAACTCAGGACCTCTTCGAGCATTCCAACGAACCTTAATGATCGGTATGTTGCTCTGCTTGAGTTGTTTAACTTCACGGTCCATGATTTCGATTGGTTCTTCGATGAATTGTAGTTTCTCATCGACATGGATTTCTTCAAGAGGAATGGTGAGATCTTCCTTTGCAAGACACTTCTTAAGGTTTGAGAAGTGAAATGTATTATGTACTCCGGCGAGTTGTTGTGGTAACTCGAGTCGATAAGCTACCGGTCCAATGCGTTCGATAATCTTGAACGGGCCTACATATCTTGGGTTCAGTTTACCCCTTTTTCCGAAGCGTATTACACCTTTCCACGGTGACACCTTTAACATAACCATGTCACCGATCTGAAACTCTAATGGTTTCCTTCGAACATCGGCGTAGCTCTTTTGGCGACTACGGGCTGTTTTCAATCTCTCCTTGATTTGTACTATCTTCTCAGTCGTTTCGTGTATGATCTCGGGACCAGTTAATTGTCGATATCCTACTTCATTCCAACAAATAGGAGATCTACACTTCCTTCCGTACAATGCTTCGAATGGCGCAGCTTTAATGCTCGCATGATAACTATTATTATACGAGAATTCTGCTAATGGTAGATATTTATCCCATCCGTTTCCAAAATCGATCACACATGCCCTGAGCATGTCTTCAAGAGTCTGAGTCGTTCTTTCACTCTGCCCGTCGGTTTGCGGATGATACGCGGTACTCATATCCAAACGATTTCCTAGGGCCTCCTGTAGTGATTGCCAGAACTTTGATGTAAATCTACTATCACGATCGGATATAATGGAAATAGGTATTCCATGCCTTGAAACAACTTCCTTTATATACAATCGTAATAGTTTCTCCATTCTATCCGTTTCCTTTATAGGCAAGAAATGTGCAGACTTGGTGAGACGATCAACAATCACCCAAATGGTGTCGTATCCCCAGGCAGTCTTTGGTAACTTCGTGATGAAATCCATGGTAATACCATCCCATTTCCATTCTGGGATTTCTGGTTGTTGAAGTAACCCTGACGGCTTCTGGTGTTCAGCTTTGACTTTGGAACAAGTTAAACATTCCCCAACATATGTTGCAACGTCTGTCTTTAAATTAGGCCACCAATAATGTGTCTTAAGATCTTGGTACATCTTTCCAACTCCAGGATGTATCGAGTATCTTGTCTTATGTGTCTCATTCAATATCAACTTCCTTAATCCACCCAACTTCGGTACCCAAATACGGTTTGCAAAATATCGAATTCCATCTTCCCGTATAACGAGTTGCTTCTCATACTTCTTCATTATTTCATTTCCTATATTTTCTTTAGTAAGTGCTTCTCGTTGAACTTCTTTGATTTGTGAGTTGAGATTCATGCGAATTTTTATGTTCATCGCTCGTACTCGAATTGGTTCTCGTTCCTTTCTGCTTAGTGCGTCAGCCACCACATTCGCTTTCCCGGGATGATAACGAATTTCACAATCATAGTCGTTTATTAACTCGACCCACCTACGTTGCCTCATGTTCAGCTGTTTCTGATCAAAAATATGTTGAAGGCTTTTATGATCAGTAAACACAGTGCATTTAACCCCATACAAGTAGTGTCTCCATATCTTCAATGCAAACAAGACTGCTCCCAGTTCTAAATCATGCGTCGTATAATTCCGCTCGTGAATCTTTAATTGTCGGGATGCGTATGCAATAACTTTCTTCCGTTGCATAAGAACGCAACCAAAACCTTGTCGCGAAGCGTCACAATATATTTCAAAATCATCGTTCCCTTCTGGTAACGATAAAATAGGCGCCGTAGTCAACTTCTTTTTCAGTAATTGAAATGCACTCTCCTGCTCAGAAGTCCATTCATATTTCTTCCCTTTTTGCGTTAACGCTGTCAACGGCTTAGCTATTCGGGAAAAATCTTGAATAAACCTTCTATAATAACCGGCTAAACCCAAAAATTGGCGTATCTGCATTGGTGTCTTAGGAGTCTCCCATTTTTCAATGGCTTCAATTTTTGCTGGATCAACCTGAATTCCTTTGCTACTAACAACGTGGCCAAGAAATTGCACTTCTTTCAACCAGAAAGCACATTTAGAAAATTTAGCATATAGCTGTTCTTTTCTTAACAACTCTAATATCAACCTTAAATGCTGCTCATGCTCTTGCTCACTCTTGGAATAGATAAGAATATCATCAATGAAAACGATAACAAACTTATCTAAATATGGACTACAAACTCGATTCATGAGGTCCATGAATACAGCTGGCGCATTCGTCAATCCAAACGGCATGACCAAAAATTCGTAATGACCGTAGCGTGTCCGAAAAATAGTTTTCGGTATATCTTCTTCTTTGACACGTAATTGATGATAGCCCGATCTTAGGTCAATTTTCGAGTACACACATGATCCTTGGAGTTGATCAAATAAGTCGTCAATTCTCGGTAGTGGATACCGATTCTTGATAGTTAACTTATTTAATTCACGATAATCTATACACATTCGGAAAGATCCGTCTTTCTTCTTGACGAATAAAATTGGAGCTCCCCACGGTGAAGTACTTGGTCGTATGAATCCACGATCCAGTAATTCTTTTAACTGACTCTGAAGTTCTTTTAACTCGGACGGTGCAAGTCTATATGGAGCACGGGCAACCGGTGCAGCTCCTGGTACAAGATCTATTTGAAATTCTACAGATCTAAATGGAGGTAATCCCGGCAACTCTTCCGGAAATACTTCAGGAAAATCTCTTGCCACAGGCACGTCATTGATGCACTTCTCTTTTTCTTTCTTTTCGACTTTATTAACATGTGCTAAGATAGCATAGCACCCTTTCTTCAAGCACTTTTGAGCTTTCAAATAACTAATGAGTTTTAGCTTTGAGTTACCCTTCTCTCCATAAATCATTACTGGCGTTTTATCCTTACGAGGAATGCGAATTGCCTTCTTGGCGCACACAACTTCAGCTCCTATTTTGGACATCCAGTCCATGCCGATTATTACATCAAAACTTCCTAATTCTACGGGTATCAAATCAATCTTAAATGTTTCTCCGGCTAAATTTATTTTACAATCACGGCAGATTTTATCGGCTTTAATTAGTTTACCATTAGCTAACTCAATCATGTACTTAACATCTAGAGGTAATGATGAACAATTCAATTTAGCGTGAAAGTCTCTACACACGTAACTTCTATCAGCACCAGTATCAAATATAATAGATGCGGATAAGTTATTAATGGTAAACGTACCCGTAACAAGCTCCGGGTCTTCACATGCCTCTCTAGCATTAATAACAAATGGTCTCCCACGTGCAGGTCCGATATTCTTCTCTGGATTCGGGCACTGGCTCTTATAGTGACCTTGTTTTCCACACCCAAAACAAGTAATGGTAGCCAAAGCAGTTCTATTTGCATTGGTGGCAGGAGTCTTGGTACCATTTGTATTTGTAACGAGAGCCCTACAATCTTCAGCAAGATGACCCTTTCGATTACATTTGTTGCATACCACATTACAGTAACCAGAGTGATGTTTGTGGCATCGGTTGCATAAAGGATTTTGTCCTTTATAACCAAAGCTTAAACCACTACCCGCACCTTGTGTGTTTTCTTGTTTCTTAAAAGATTGTTGTTGGTTACCTCGATCATAATTTCCATTCCACTTTCTTTTGTTACCTGATACCTTCACATCAGTATTGGATACTTTCTTATCCATGATGACCTGATCCATTAGCTCGTTTGCCATGGTTATAGCTTCATGAATTGTCTTAGGTTTCGATGCTGTAACATTTTCCTTGACCTTTTTGGGCAAACCATCTTTGTACATTTCAATCTTCCGTTCTTCGGTTGGAACCAATTCAGGACATAGCAAAACTAATTCCATGAATCGCTGATTGTAGTTGGTGATTTCAGTACCAATAACCTTCAGACTTCGTAACTCATCTTCCAACTTCCTAACCTCGTTCCTTGGACAATATTCGTTGATTAACATTGTTTTGAATTCTTCCCACGGAGTATCATAAGCTACATCTCCTCCTACAGCCTTCACATAATTTTTCCACCACGTGAGTGCACTATCTTGTAATGTGCACGATGCATACTTGGTCATGTCCTTTTCAACACAACCACTGATTTTAAACACAGTCTCCATCTTTTCTATCCACCGGGTTAAACCGATCGGTCCTTCTGTTCCACTGAATGATGAGGGCTTGCAAGCTTGAAAAGTTTTGTAAGTGCACCCCACACGAGGATTTGGGTTAACTGCAGCACCTCTTGCGGCCTCGACCCATAACATTATGTCGTTCACTCGCTGATTGATGAGTTCCTGGATTTCTTGTTCCGTCATTCGGTTCAATCGCGCCATATTCTTCTATAAGAATGAAAAGAAAATAATTATTCACATGGAATATTATAGATGTAGTGTATATTTACAGTACATTATAGCTTATTAATAATATGAATCAGGTATTATTATAAAAGCCTTTTCTTCTTATTAGAGTTTTATAATTATATCTAGGGTAGTACCTACCCGTTAATGTCCATACTTAATAGCTTAGTACAGAATCAATTACTACCATCTAAATAATACTTAACCATGGAAAATTATTGCATTTTACACTTCACTATTTTACATATGCTTATCTTACATCGAACATTAAACAAACCACACTAATAATATTATACAAAACATTATATGATCCCATGGTTTAATACGGCAGCGCATCGTTTGGTCTATTTTCTAGGACGTTTAGGTTCAAAGAATCGCTTAACGCTTATCCTGGCTGTCTGCCTATATTTTGGCTGTGGGACTGAAGAACTGGATGCCGGGATAGAACGAATAGGAATAGCGGGAATAGGGGTGGTAGTGTCTAGTGGAGTTGGTGCCACATCATCCTTACTAAACTCGGGATTTGAATTTTTTAATTCATTAGCCTTTCGTTTCTTTCCTAGTTCGAACTCGTCTTTTGTAATTTCCTGTATTTCTTCCTCGGGTTCACTTTCCTCCTCGGGTTCACTTTCCTCCTCGGGTTCACTTTCGGGGTTCTCTATAGTCGGTTCATCCGGAATTTGTGAGTCTTCCCCAAAGATATTATTTTCGTCATCGGATAGGTTAATGACTGGAACACCATCTGAAGATTCTGGTTAGGAGTCGCTGAACGTGATGACAAGTTTTGAGCCCGACATCTATCACACAACAACTAACCCATTAGTACTACATAATATTTACATACCAATTTTAACCAACAATGATAAGCAATGGTTTTTAAATCAGACCCGGTCAAAGTCCAGACTTACTAATGTATCCTAACGACTTATCAGTTAGACACACTAATGCAAACCTGGTTCGCTAAGACCATCACTCTGATACCACATGTCATAACCCGTCCTTAACCATAAGAACGAGTTAGATAACGTATGATTTCATTGCGAGGTATTGACCTCTATATGCGACATTTTTAAAAGAACAACTGCATTTATTTTACATTACAAACCATAACTCTTATTTTAATACAAGCTTTAGACAATAAAAAGATGATTATCGTTTAGCGATAATCTTAGACTTACAAACTTTACATGTGATGATAACAATACGATTTCTAGCATATTTTACATTACAAATCCTCCGATATGCAGTTTTATTTTTGACACAAATATGCATACTCAAGATCTTGTTTAAATTCAACATGTTGCAGCGGAAGCTTCTAATTATTACCTGAGAATAGACATGTTTAAAACGTCAACATAAAGTTGGTGAGATATAGGTTTAATGCCGGCAGCAATATATATATAGACCACAAGATTTCATATATAAACGTTTTAATAAAAATATTCTAAGTGGTTGAGCACTTGGTAACCATACTTAACATTTAATCACGTCGCATATTCCCTTTATTATGAAATCTTACTACACCGTACCAAGTGTAGTCACGAAACGAAGTACTGTGCAACCGTTGAATACTGGTCGTCCAGTCCGGTTGGGGTTGTCAGGCCCGATAGATCTATCAACAGGATTCGCGTTTACAATACCGCTGTAAATAACAGTTACCAAGCTACAGGGAAGTATGCCAGTGGTACAACTCAACGTAGAATATATTTTTCAGTTACTTGTGTCCATATCGTAAAACATAAAATACATGTATTCTCATCCCGAAATATTTAGAGTTTAAAAGTGGGACTATATACTCACTTTCGTCTTGAAGATATGTAATTTTGACTTGGTCTCCGATTGATATCACAAACCTAACCATATATAATATATCAATACCTTTTCTTTTTAAACAATCGTCACATATATATACTTATAATACTTTTAATAATTCCTTAGTCCGTAGTTAGCAGTTCGATGTTAGTAATTCAACTTTAAATGGTTCATTTTTAGGTGATTAATAAACCCCTAATGAAATAAATAAAAACCCCATCGTATATATATTGGTCGAGATTAATCTTGACCCACAGTACCGGTGTTGTCAAATGACGTGTTGCGTACATAAAGTACCGGTGTTGTCAAATGACGTGTTGCGTACAATCATGGGATCTTATGATTAATCTTCTCGTATTGTTTACGGGTGATCCTGAACCATATAAAATTAAATTATGAGTACATATATATAAAATATCATGTTATTTTAGAAAGATGTGATTTATTTAATTTTTTTCCAATTAATCACGTAGCTAAATTAGTCTTGGATATCCGATTTCGTTTTGGTCATAGTTTCTTCGTTACAACTCCGTTTTCGTTGGTTCAACTTGCCACTTCCTTGGATCGAGTCCCTATTTAAGAATATGAACTGTAAATACCTTAGTTTGTATTCAAAATCACAGGTCATAGGTCAAACTTTGGTGAAACTTATGAAGTTAATCATTTTCCATCATGTAAACAACCTTAAATGATTATTTTTCTAAAAATACTTATACTTTGAGTTAAATCATAAAATTTTTATGCGTTAACATATTCATAGTAAAAATCATTTTTCCAGAAAATAAACCTCCAATTCAAAGTTTAAGATGGTTTTTAATTATCCAACCCAAAACAGCCCCCGGTTACACTCCGACGTCGTAAAAACAGTTTTTAAGGTGTTCTTTGAAAAACCAAGTTAAACCTTGTTAAATTAGCATATATTTAAGATATATTACAGGTCTTGAAGTATTTTAAAAGTTAAGTTAGAAGGATCTATTTAGTTTGCAAACAAGTTTGAAAACATTCAAACTATGTTCTTGTTGTTAAAATTTTATACCACAAAATAAGATAGCTATATATATATGAATCGAATAAGGTTATGAACATAGTTACTACCTCAAGTTCCTTGGACAAGGTTGCTGTAAAAGAGGAGTAAGAACCTAGAACCAAAAGGGTGATGAAATTGGATGAAAGATTGGAAGTAAGTTTGTGCTCTTGGAAGAATTCTTGAAGTGTTTTTGTAAGGGTTTTCTTATGGTGTTTAAAGCTTGTTTCTATGGCTAGATCTTCAAAGTTTCTTCCTGAATGATTATGGAGTTCTTAGAACTTGTAAGTAGGTGAATTAGAGAGTGGTTTAAGAGTAAGAATGGTGAGCTAAAAATGGTTTGGTGTTGGTCCTTAAAAACGTGACAAAGGGGGGAGCAAGGACAAAATTTTTAAGCTTGTAATCTTGTGTATTTGTCAAACAATCATACAAAAGCAATTACCTCTACCTTAGGGCAGTAACAAGGGCTAGTTAGGTGGTGATTTGATGTGTATATACCAATAGTAAATACGTATAGAAGTTAGGTATGATACGAGTACATATACTCTAGATATACGTATAGAAATCTTGTGAAAAATAGAATGAGGATTCAAATATAACTATCTTTTGTGAATACACTTATATGATTTTATGTATTTAAGTCCTTAAAAGTGATTAAATACATTACATATACGATATATGTATAAACATTATAGGTTATAAGTATTTATGTCAAATAACGTTACGTATGGTTATCGCTTTGAAAACTTAAGTTAGTAGTTTCAAAATATACTTATAACTTATTGTTATTAATACAAAATGAGATATTAAAACATTCATTAATCATGTTAAATATGTATATATACATATATATACACAAACGTATAATTATCATATATTGTATAGTTCGTGATATCATCGGTCAAACTAGACGGTCAAACGTTGTGTAAATCTCTTTTCGGAAACATAAATCTCAACAATTTGGATTGCTTATCATGTTGGTAAGGTTTAATTTATGTAAATATTAATCTTATAAGTATAGAACGATCGAAAAAGTGTGGGTCGTTACACAAACAGTCCTCAATTATATTGAGACCAAACGAATCCTGCCCCTCTGCTGCATCTTTTGGCTATTCAAAACGTGGGCAAAATCAGAAAAGTCTATTGATTGGATAACTTATTATAATTTTTCTTTCCTTTTAAAAAACTAATAGGATATTCAATGAATGCACCGAGCAAGACGTTCATCACCTTTTGTACGTTCACCACCTGTAACTAGATCAAGACATCTAACTAATATTGTCGCCGTTGATAATCCATTTTTTAAACCCGACCTCACAATTGAGAATCCGGAGAATATTCAGGGACGATTCGTAGATCCTGAACCATTAAACTTTCCTCCGGAACCACCAATCATTCAAACAGAGATTGTTGAGGAACGAACCATTAAATCAGAATCCTCTAGTGATTCCGATTCAACAAATTCAATTATGGAAGTAACAGAACCATTAAGTATGGAAGACCGAATGAGAGCTAAACGCACTGGCCAAGGTCACGCAATTACTCATCCATACATTAATGCGCCAGATTATGAAATCAAAGGACAAATTCTACACATGGTGACTAATCAATGCCAATTTAGTGGTGCGCCGAAGGAAGATCCAAATGAACATCTTCGTACCTTTAATAGGATCTGCACACTATTTAAAATCCGAGAAGTGGAGGATGAACAGATATATCTCATGTTATTTCCCTGGACTTTAAAGGGAGAAGCCAAAGATTGGTTGGAATCGTTACCTGAAGGGGCGATTGATACATGGGATGTTTTAGTTGAAAAATTTCTTAAACAATTCTTTCCTGCATCTAAAGCCGTAAGACTTCAAGGAGAAATTGTTACGTTCACACAGAAGCCGAATGAAACTCTATATGAGGCGTGGACTAGATTTGGAAAGTTGTTAAGAGGATGTCCGCAACATGGTTTAGATACCTGTCAAATAGTACAAATATTCTACCAAGGATGCGACATCACTACAAGAAAAGACATAGATATAGCAGCTGGTGGTTCTATTATGAAGAAAACCGAAACTAATGCTTACAAAATTATTGATAACACTGCTTCCCACTCACATGAGTGGCACCAAGAAAAAGATATCGTTAGATCATCTAAAGCAGCTAGAGCCGATTCTAGCCATGACTTAGATTCCATTTCCGCAAAGATAGATGCTGTCGAGAGACGAATGGAAAAGATGACTAAAGATATCCACTCAATATGAATTAGTTGTGAGCAGTGTGGAGGACCACATTTGACAAAAGATTGTCTCAGTATTGAATTAACAATGGAACAAAGAGAGAATATTTCATACATAAACCAAAGGCCTGGAAATAATTATCAGAATAATTATCAACCGCCAAGACCGATTTACAATCAAAACCAGAATTATAACCGAAATATTCCATACAACAACCAACAAGGTCCTAGCAATCAACAAGTATCCAACAATACTTACAATCAGCAAAGACCTAATTTTCAAAACAAACCACCACAACAAACCGATGATAAAAAGCCGAATTTAGAAGATATGATGACGAAGCTAGTTGAAACTCAAACGCAGTTTTTTACATCTCAGAAACAAACTAATGAACAAAATGCTCAAGCATTTAGAAATCAACAAGCTTCTATTCAAAATCTGGAACAAGAAGTAAGTAACTTAGCAAGGTTAATAGGTGAAAGAAAACCGGGAAGTCTACCTAGTGATACAAATGCTAAACCCCGGAATGAAACAGCTAAAGCCATTACCACAAGAAGTGGTACAACACTTAATCCACCTGTAATACTTGTAACTTCTGATGAAGCTATTCCTACTCCACAAGAACCACAACCTGATCAAGATAAGGAAAAAGAACCGGTAGTTGAAAAGGTTAATGAAGATAACACAGTTAAGGCTAAACCTTATGTTAAACCATACCAACCACCACTTCCTTACCCGAGTAAAATGAAGAAAGAGAAACTTGAAGCCGAGCAATCCAAATTCTTGGATATGTTTAAACAGATAAATGTAAATCTTCCTTTCATTGATGTGATTTCATGAATGCCTAGATATGCTAAATTCTTGAAAGATCTAATCTCAAATAGAAAGAAAATGGAAGAACTCTTGGCTGTTACCATGAATGCTAATTGTTCAGCAGTGATGTTGAATAAGATACCAGAAAAACTATCTGATCCAGGAAGTTTCACAATTCCATGTTTTCTGGGTAGTCTTAGTTCAATAGAAGCATTGGCAGACTTAGGTGCTAGTATAAATATAATGCCATATTCACTATACGCTAAACTAGACCTTGGAGAATTGAAACCAACCAGAATAAGCATACAACTAGCCGATCGATCAATAAAATATCCTAGAGGGATAATGGAGAACATGCTAGTTAAAGTTGGTACTTTAGTATTTCCAGTAGATTTTGTTGTTCTGGACATGGAAGAAGATTCTCAAGTTCCTCTCATATTAGGAAGACCATTCTTAAACACGGCTAAAGCAATGATAGACGTGTTCGGAAAAAAATTGACCCTAAGTATAGAGGATGAGAGTGTTACATTTTCAGTTGATAGAGCAATGCAACAACCACAATCTGCAGATGATACATGTTATTATATTCAAACTATAGATGCACATGCAGAATTATTAGAAGAATTTCCAGAATTACAAGGAACAGGAGAATGTTCTTTAGGAGAAGGAACAGAACAAATTGATGAAGCTGAAATGTTAGCTACACTTATAGCTAATGGATATGAACCAACAACAGAAGAAATTCAAATGCTAAAAGAAGAAGACAGATATCGATATAAATCATCGATAGAAGAACCACCGAAATTAGAATTAAAGCCACTTCCAAACCATTTGGAATACGCTTATTTACATGGTGAATCTGAATTACCTGTAATAATATCGTCTTCTCTTACTGAAAATGAGAAATCACAACTCATTTCTGTGTTGAAAGCTCATAAACCAGCCATTGCATGGAAGATTCATGATATTAAAGGAATAAGTCCTTCGTATTGCACACATAAAATCCTTATGGAAGAAGGTCATAAAACGTATGTGCAACGCCAATGAAGACTAAATCCTAATATGCAAGATGTAGTTAAGAAAGAGATTATTAAACTGCTAGATGCAGGTTTGATATATCCAATCTCTGATAGTCCATGGGTAAGCCCAGTTCAATGCGTGCCTAAGAAGGGTGGCATGACTGTCATTACAAATGAAAAAAATGAGCTTATTCCTACTAGGACTGTAACAGGATGGCGTGTGTGTATTGATTATAGAAAATTAAATGACGCCACCAGAAAAGATCACTTTCCCTTACCTTTTATTGATCAAATGTTGGAAAGATTAGCCGGAAATAGTTACTATTGTTTTCTAGATGGATTTTCCGGATATTTTCAAATTCCAATAGCACCCGAAGATCAAGAGAAAACCACATTCACATGCCCTTATGGTACTTTTGCTTACAAACGCATGCCATTTGGACTTTGCAACGCCCCTGCAACCTTTCAAAGGTGTATGATGGCGATTTTTCATGACATGATAGAAGAATGCATGGAAGTTTTCATGGATGACTTTTCAGTCTTCGGTGATACATTTGAATCATGTCTAGTTAATCTGGAACGAATGCTTATTAGATGCGAACAATCAAATCTAGTACTTAATTGGGAGAAATGCCATTTCATGGTTAAAGAGGGCATCGTTCTTAGACATAAAATTTCAAAAGAAGGAATTGAAGTGGATAGAGCTAAAGTAGATGTAATTGCTAAACTTCCACATCCCACCAATGTTAGAGGAGTTAGGAGTTTTCTAGGGCATGCCGGTTTTTACCGACGTTTCATAAAAGATTTTTCTAAAATTGCCACTCCTATGAATAAACTCCTAGAAAAGGATGCTCCATTCATCTTTTCAGATGAGTGTATCAAATCTTTTAATATTCTTAAAGAGAAACTCACTAATGCGCCAATCATGATAACACCAAATTGGAATCTACCATTTGAACTAATGTGCGATGCAAGTGATTTTGCAATGGGAGCCGTTTTAGGACAAAGGATTGAAAAACGATTTCAACCTATATATTATGCTAGTAAGACGTTACAAGGAGCACAAACGAATTACACAACTACTGAAAAAGAACTCCTTGCTATTGTCTTTGCGTTTGACAAATTTCGATCATATCTCGTTCTAGCAAAAACGGTGGTTTATACCGACCATTCTGCTCTTAGATACCTATTTTCGAAACAAGATGCTAAACCAAGATTAATCCGTTGGATCTTACTCTTACAAGAGTTTGATATTGAAATCCGAGATAAAAGAGGAGCAGAAAATCTCGCCGCTGATCATCTTTCTCGTCTTGAAAATCCCGAATTAGAAGTTCTAAATGAATCGGCCATACAAGACAACTTTCCGGATGAATATCTATTGAAGATAGATTATAATGAAATCCCATGGTTTGCAGACTATGCAAACTATTTAGTATGTGGATTCCTTGAAAAAGGATTATCGTACCAAAAACGAAAGAAATTCTTCAGTGATATAAAACACTATTTTTGGGAAGATCCACATCTGTTTAAAAGTTGTCCCGATGGAATAATACGCCAATGTATATTTGGAGATGAAGCTAGTAAAATTTTAAACCATTGTCACACAGGACCAACAGGAGGGCATTATGGGCCTCAACTAACAGCAAGAAAAGTTTATGATGCTGGATTCTATTGGCCTACAATTTACAAAGACTCACACCTTCTTTGCAAATCCTGTGATGCTTGTCAAAGGGCCGGAAAAATAAGTCAACGTGATGAAATGCCACAAAATGTCATCCAAGTATGTGAAGTATTTGACATTTGGGGTATTGACTTTATGGGTCCATTTCCAAAATCTCATAATAATCTCTATATTCTCGTAGCCATTGATTATGTATCTAAATGGGCGGAAGCACAAGCTCTCCCAACTAACGATGCACGAGTTGTAGTCAACTTTTTAAAACGTCTTTTTGCAAGGTTTGGAACACCGAAAGCTTTAATAAGTGATCGGGGTACTCATTTCTGTAATAATCAACTTGAGAAAGTTCTTAAAAGATATGGAGTAACTCATAAAATCTCCACCGCATATCATCCACAAAATAAGTGGACAGGTTGAAAATACCAACCGAGCTTTAAAACGTATTCTAGAGAAAACCGTAGGATCAAATCCGAAGGAATGGTCCATTAAATTGGAGGATGCACTCTGGGCTTTTGGAACAGCCTACAAAACTCCAATTGGAACCACACCTTTTAGACTTGTTTATGGAAAAGCATGTCATCTTCCAGTAGAAATTGAACACAAAGCATTTTGGGCTTTGAAGACATGTAATCTTGATTTACATGAAGCTGGACGTCTACGATTAAGTCAACTAAACGAATTAGAAGAATTAAGACATGAAGCATACAAAAATTCGTTAATCTATAAAGAAAGAACGAAGAAATGGCATGATAAAAGAATCAGAAGTTCAAAAGAATTTAAAGAAGGAGACAGAGTTCTTCTTTTCAATTCACAATTCAAGCTATTTCCTGGAAAATTGAAATCAAGATGGTCTGGACCATTCATAGTCAAAAGAGTTTTCCCATACGGAACGATAGAATTAATAAATTCAAATGGGATTGAATTTAAAGTTAATGGTCACAGAGTTAAACATTACATACATGGTCCGATGGAAGAAGACAATGAAGTTAATCACAATTTCGATACCACAGCTAACTAAGTATAGGGGGTTTATGTATTTCTGTTAGAGTTAGATTGTCTGTTTTCGTGTAGTTCTCGAAAATGGAACCCGAACGGTCTTTCCCTAGCAGACCCTAAAGAACTAGCCTTCTCCCCCCATTCTGAATTTTTATTTTTTTTAGGAAATGAAGACTGCCTGTGAACTAAACCATGGTCTAATGCTACACGCTTTGATCACTAAACGTAATAATGACACACAACCGAGTGAAATAGTATCAGTAATCAGAGAAAGATTGGACGGAGTAAGAAAAGAATCCAGATGCGAAGATAATAAGTTACAATTTGGTAAAGGAAAATCAAAATCCGCAGCGAAAAGAAGATCACGACACCTAGAAAGATGTCACAAATGCGGAAAATGGTCACATGGAGGTAAATGTTCAAATAATCAAACCTATTCAAATACCGAATTTGTTACTTTATGCAGAGACGGACCGTTCATATGTTTAGAAGAAAAAACACTGAATGCTCGAGGTTACGCCTATGTAGCCATGGAAAACCAATTAAACCGACTATCTTATGAATGGGATAGATCATATAACTAAGAAATCTATTTCACAGGTATGTTTGTACAGTTTTTATTTTTTTGTTTATTTTTATTTTTAACCTTTTGATAATAAACGCTAATTTGTTCGCTATAAAGTATTAAATTGGTATTGAATAAAATTAGGTTTGGCGACCGAAATTATTGATATCATTCAAAAATTTATTACATCACTGCGAAATTTAACGTTTATTCTTAAGGTATAAATATCTTTAATCAATCAACCCAAAATATTTCAAAAATTCGTCATGAGTTAAATTAGGTCTTGGAACCGAAATTACTTTACCGAAAAGAGGGGCGCATATTTTTGATAATATTTGATTGATTAAAGTGGGATAAAAAGCCAAAAAGATTTTTAATTTTATTTTTACCATATTTTTAAAATTAATATATAAATCTTAAATTAATATTGTAAACTTTGTAAAATCAATATATTTAAAATTGTAAATATTTGAAAAATTAATATAAGTTTGGTGTGAATTTATAATATGAATTTTTAAATTAAGTTTGGTGTGAATTTTTAATTTTTAAAATATGAATTTTTAATTTTATGCATTTCAAATTTTAAGTTTGGTATGAATTTTTAATATTAATTTTGAATTTTATATTTAAATTGTGTGAATTTAAAAACAAAAATTTACTTTATCTCATTAAGTTAAGAATATGATTTTTAAAATTCGTCGTAAGTTGAAGACTAGGTCGTTGAACCGAAATTGCTTTACCCGAGGGAGGGACGAGAACTTTTATTATCATTATTTTTAATCTTATTGAATTAAAGTATGTCAAAAACATTAAAAAACAAAAAAAATCTAAGCTTTTAAAACAATCGCTACAAAAAGACAAATTTTAAAATTTTGTCGAAGGACGGACTAGGACATCGATCCGAAACGACCTCGTCCTAAATAACAAGGGAAACAAAATTTTAAAATTAATTACTTAATTGTTTTAATTAGTATAAGATGTTAAAAAAAAAAAAATACAAACGTCGCGACTCGCGGAGTTTGAAGGGTAAAATACCGCGACTCGCGGAGAATGCAAAATATAGAAAAAAAAATATAAACAGCCGAACTGATCAGTCCACAACCCACACCCACGAAAACACTGCGAAAAAACCCGCAAAAACCCGAAAAAAACACCCCCAAAATCACAATTTATAATCGTTAATCATCAAATCTTTTACTAAAATCATGTTAAGAAGGATGCTATCAAGGAATTACTCAAGAAAAACGGTAAATTTCTACACCTAAACACCATTTTATCCGAAAATTAGTGTTCTTGAGCAATTTTATACCCAATTTGATTTTGATGCTTTTTAGTGTAATTATGCTCAAATTGCTTATGTATTATGCTTGTATAACCTAGATTGATGCTATTTAACATGATTAGAAGCCTTAAACTTCAAATTTTGAGTAATCTAGGGTTTGTGTTCTTGAGCAATTTGGGGCTTTTTGATATAAACAGGTTATGGCCGATTTTTGTCATGAATTGTTGCTAAATTAAGTAGTGTAACATGTTTAGGTAGTTAAATGATCCAAACTTTGAGCCTAAACATGATTTTGAGAATTAAAGTGGGCTTTTTCAAGTCTAAAATTCATGAACTTGATTTTTGAGAGATAATGCCATTTGAAACTTGTTTAATTCCTAGTAATGATTATTTTGACATGTTATTTGAGTTGAATGCTTATGAACTTGGCGAACATTTTCGTATATGCTTATTTGAAAAAGTGTAGATTTGATGAAAATATGAAAATGAGCTTAAGTTTGATATAAATTGATCATGTCATTGTAATTATTTTGATTGATGATTTTACTGACACTAATGCATATTTGGATGCACAAAAATTGTGTTTGATGTGTTTTGCAGACTGAAAGGGGTGAATCTTCATCCCAAACTCGCAATGCTCCTGCTGAGAATGCGGAACAACAGGAGGTGGATAACTACTACAAACAAGATATACCTCATCCAGTCATGACATTTTCTGATATGCACTTGGAAGATTTGCACCCGAACCTGAGATTTGACAGACTTTGGATAGATTATCCAAAATACCAAAGGGGTTTGCATACTCTTCATTCTAAAGTTGTTGAGGTACCTAGGGTCATAGAATGGGGACCATTAGAAGCTGTAGAATTGGCCGGGCCAATTAGGGAATTACTTGCACAGAGGTATGGTAATTCTACTTTTAACGACTGGGTACGTTTATTCACCATGCGTAGACCTGTATATAAAGTATGGTGTGAAGAATTGTTGTGTAGTATAGAATTAAATGATCGGGTAGCTAGTTTAACCGATCGATCTTTTATTAGATTTTTGTTAGGAGGTTCGATGCGCCACATGTCTTTACTAGACATGGCTCAGGCTTTACGTATATATACGCCTGAGGAGTTAGCATCTGCCGATTGTAGAGGGTTGATACTAAATGGTAGAAAGATAGATGAAAATTTTGATACACATGGTGTATGGAGTCAAATGACTAGCCATCACCGATTCAAAGGGAGAAATTACTCTTATTTGGATATAGATAGAGCTGAATTAAGAGTAATTCATAGGTTTTTAGCTAATTCGATTACACAAAGAGGTAAGAACAAGGAAAAGGTAAATGAACAGGATTTGTTTTACCATATGTGTATTCGAGACCCACAAAGCGCTGTAAGTATACCTTATTGTGTGGGTTATTATTTATCAGCTATGGTTAGGGGGATGAGACCGCATAGCATAATAGGAGGTGGTATATTTATTACTTTGATTGCTGAATATCTCGGTGTGGATATAAGTCGGGGGGATTATTAGTCGAAGAACCAGAACCCCGCGATACAATAGGTTTAAATGTATACCATGGTGCGAAAGTTTTGAAGAGGCGAAATAACGCCGCAGTACAATACCATGGTAGACATCCACAGGTTGAGAGAAACCAACAGCAAGGTAATGTAGGAGGGGGAAATGAAATGCAAGAAATGCAAAGGTTTATAGCTTCACAGGAGTACGAAAATGCTAGACAAAGAGCATTTGAAGATTGGCAAGTTCATCAAAACTAAATCATAGCTTATTGCCAACATATAGGTAGAAACTATATTCCTACTCCAAAGCCCATATTCCCTCCCTGGTCTATAGAGATTCAACCACCGTATCCTACGTATAACCCAGCCGAAGCATTTTATAGCACCTATGGTTATGCATGGAACCCCTATTGGTATCAGTATCATCCCTAGTCTACTTAGTTTTTATTTTATTTTATTATTTGTAATGTTGATACGTTTAATACTTATTTAATATTGTAATAGTTTTTATAATTTTCTAACTTTTATTCTTAGATTTTAATAATTTTTGAATGTGGGGTAATATACCAAACTTCAAAAATATGTATATATGTATGCAGTTTATCTTATGTACACAACAGGGTAAAACAACACATTTTCAAAGACTGGCATTAAGTTCAGCAAAAGCAACTAATTTTGACGACAAGATGCAAAATATATGTGAAATAACAACAAGACGGAATGAACAAATGATATGCACCATTTATCATTCAGCAAGCAAACACAAATATGTTTGGAAACTTTGATAAAATTTAATCATTTTCACACAAATCACCCTCAATAATTTAAATTGTTACTGATTTCTTGCAAATGAGGGCATTGCAAGATCTTAAGTGTGGGAAGGGGTTAAATTCTTTCGGATTTTAAAATTTTTACTTTATACACTTGGTTACCATTAGAAATACTAGTAAAGTAGTAGTTGTATTAGAATCTAGTGCTCTCTGATAATAAAGAACAGCCCTAGTCTTATATACTGACTACCCAATTCTAGTAAAATTTTTCAAAATTTTCAATTAAATGAACTCAAAATCATGTTTATACATATTTATGAACGATAAAACTAGGTTTTAACACCGAAATTATTGTTACCTCGGAAAGGACATAAATTGAGAAACAAACCAAAATGTTAAAATTCATTTAAAATAGAATAGAGGACAATAAAAAGGAAAATAAAAGCCAAGTGTGGGAAAAATTACCAAGTTATCTTAAACATATGTCACATATTTTTGTACAAATAACTGAAAATACTTTTGCTTTGGACTAAACTAAAAAGTTTTACCTGATTTACTGTAAGAAAGATGGATCTACACGATGAATCAATTCCATCATTAAAAGGAAGTAAAGTCTTCCGAAAAAGACACGCGCTTCTTGATTTAGGTCAGGAAGTTGTCGTCCAGACCAGCTGTAGGTTGACGAAAAATCTAGAAAAGTCATCACTAAAATCAGCAGGAAATCCACGGACCTCAGCATTAAACAGGGTCGCCAAGTGGTCAGATTTATCCTAACCATGAGAAGGATTTATCTCGTACAATGGGGGGCACCATGCAAATTAGCTGGATAAGACTAATGAATCAAATCCCCAGAAAGGATAATCTCCTTAAAAGATCAAAAATCAGCTTTTAAGCCTGATATTACTCAATCCTTGAGATTGAACTTAAAGATTGAGAATTACAAACTCATGGAATTCAATGATATCTAAACTCGAGCCTGAACGAGAAAATATTTTGATCAAAATTACAAACCGATTTGTTTTCTAAAAACCCATTTTCAATACGTTCATTACCATTGAACGTAAAATCCTAGGAATTCACCTGGAATTCATTAGGTCACCTGAACCAAATCGAGTGTCAACCGTAAGAACGGTGGTTGCATAGTGGTCAAAGACAGGACCTTGTGCCAGACCAAAAAATTATAAGGGTGAGCTTTACTATTGCTCCTACCAAGGATAGTAATTGCGTCCAACACGTTATAGACCATAATTAAAAGCATGTCAGGGGACATTGCCTTAACAGTTGCTTGTTCAACGCTTTCCTTTACAACCGGACGGTAGTTTACCGAAATGTAATATACGGGACAAGTAAACTGGACGTGTTGCTTTCCAAATACAAGGTTAGTAAGTGGGTGACACAAAACCATAAGTTTTGAGCTAAAATTTTCAAATCTGAAACTCACCAAATCCGCAAAAATATTTTGCAAACACCGGTGAAGGGTTATTCCGGAAAACTTATCTAGGGTAAAAACTAGATTTAATTTTCAAAAGATCAAATGTTTTCATAAAGATCCAATTTCCTTAATGGATCTAAATTTTTATAGTCATGTGGGACTGTAAACCATATCGTTACTACCATTGTTTATACCGCCGTATAGAAATCACTGATGTACAAAGTGTGAAGAATAAAGAAGTGATTCTAGTATTTCAAGACGATATTGCTTGAGGACAAGCAACGCTCAAGTGTGGGAATATTTGATAATGCTAAAAACGAACATATATTTCATATCATTATTCCTCAAGAAAGACAAGCTTTTAGTTGCAATTGTTCTATTTACAAGTGATATTCGTTTAAATAATAAAAGGTGAAGACAAAAGACAGATTCGACGAATTGAAGACGCAAACGACCAAAAAGCTCAAAAGTACAAAATACAATCAAAGAGGTTCCAATTATTGATAAGAAACGTCTCGAAATTACAAGAGTACAAGATTCAAAACGCAAAGTACAAAATATAAAATTGTACGCAAGGACGTTCGAAAATCCGGAACCGGGACCAGAGTCAACTCTCAACGCTCGACGCAACGGACTAAAAATTACAAGTTAACTATGTATATAAATATAATATAATATATAATTAATTATATAAATTATATATATATATTATATTATATAATAAACCGTCGGCAGACTAAGATCCAATTTGGAGTGAGCTGAAATTTCAAACTCCGCGACTCGCGGAGTTTGAAGAGCAAAAATGCCGCGAGTCGCGGAGCTCACCTGGACTCAATTCCCTATAAAAGCAAACGCAGTTTGATCGCAAAAATAAAAATATATATCCATCTCTCTATCTATATACGTAATATATATATTTATAATTTATATTTTAATTTTAATTTTAATTTTAATCCTAATAATAAGGGTATGTTAGCGAAAGTTGTAAGGGTGTAAGTCGAAATTCTGTCCGTGTAACGCTACGCTATTTTTAATCATTTTAAGTTATGTTCAACCTTTTTAATTTAATGTCTCGTAGCTAAGTTATTATTATGCTTATTTAATCCGAAGTAATCATGATGTTGGGATAATTACTAAAATTGGGTAATTGGGCTTTGTACCATAATTGGGGTTTGGACAAAAGAACGACACTTGTTTAAATTAGACTATGGGCTATTAATGGGCTTTATAATTGTTTAACTAAATGATAGTTTGTTAATGTTAATATAAAGATTTACAATTGGGCGTCCCTATAAATTACCATATACACTCGATCGGACACGATGGGCGGGGTATTTATATGTACGAATAATCGTTCATTTTACCGGACACGGGAATGGATTAATAGCCACTAGAATAATTAAAACAGGGGTGAAATTATGTACAAGGACACTTGGTATAATTGATAACAAAATATTAAAACCTTGGGTTACACTCAGTCGACATCCTGGTGTAATTATTAAACAAAGTATTAAAATCTTGTTATAGTTTAAGTCCCCAATTAGTTGGAATATTTAACTTCGGGTATAAGGATAATTTGACGAGGACACTCGCACTTTATATTTATGACTGATGGACTGTTATGGACAAAAACCAGACGGACATATTAAATAATCCAGGACAAAGGACAATTAACCCATGGGCATAAAACTAAAATCAACACGTCAAACATCATGATTACGGAAGTTTAAATAAGCATAATTATTTTATTTCATATTTTATTTCCTTTATTTTATATTTAATTGCACTTCTAATTATCGCATTTTATTTATTGTTATTGTATTTAATTGCACTTTAATTTTCGTATTTTTAATTATCGCAAGTTTATTTTATCGCACTTTTATTTATCGCAATTTCATTATCGTTATTTACTTTACGCTTTATTTTAAGTCTTGTATTTATTTTTAATATTTTACATTTGGTTTTAACTGCGACTAAAGTTTTAAAATCGACAAACCGGTCATTAAACGGTAAAAACCCCCCTTTATAATAATAATATTACTTATATATATATTTGTATTTTTATAAAAGTAAACTAATATAGCGTTAAGCTTTGTTTAAAATATTTTCCCTGTGGAACGAACCGGACTTACTAAAAACTACACTACTGTACGATTAGGAACACTGCCTATAAGTGTTGTAGCAAGGTTTAGGTATATCCATTCTATAAATAAATAAATATCTTGTGTAAAATTGTATCGTATTTAATAGTATTTCCTGCTAAAAATTAATAGTATTTTATATACACCTCGCATAACATCAATTAACTTTATTTGCGAACAAGTTTAGAATTAACTAAACTATGTTCTAGTGATTACTAGTTTACCACTTCGAATATGATAGCTTTTTATGTATGAATCGAATGATGTTATGAACATCATTACTACCTTACATTCCTTAGATAAACCTACTGGAAAAGAGAAAAATGGATCTAGCTTCAACGGATCCTTGGATGGCTCGAAGTTCTTGAAGCAGAATCATGACACGAAAACAAGTTCAAGTAAGATCATCACTTGAAATAAGATTGTTATAGTTATAGAAATTGAACCAAAGTTTGAATATGATTATTACCTTGTATTAGAATGATAACCTACTGTAAGAAACAAAGATTTCTTGAGGTTGGATGATCACTCTACAAGATTGGAAGTAAGCTAGCAAACTTGGAAGTATTCTTGATTTTATGAAACTAGAACTTGTAGAATTTATGAAGAACACTTAGAACTTGAAGATAAAACTTGAGAGAGATCAATTAGATGAAGAAAATTGAAGAATGAAAGTGTTTGTAGGTGTTTTTGGTCGTTGGTGTATGGATTAGATATAAAGGATATGTAATTTTGTTTTCATGTAAATAAGTCATGAATGATTACTCATATTTTTGTAATTTTATGAGATATTTCATGCTAGTTTCTAAATGATGGTTCCCACATGTGTTAGGTGACTCACATGAGATGCTAAGAGCTGATCATTGGAGTGTATATACCAATAGGACATACATCTAAAAGCTGTGTATTGTACGAGTACGAATACGGGTGCATACGAGTAGAATTGTTGATGAAACTGAACGAGGATGTAATTGTATGCATTTTTGTTAAGTAGAAGTATTTTGATAAGTGTCTTTAAGTCTTTCAAAAGTGTATAAATACATATTAAAACACTACATGTATATACATTTTAACTGAGTCGTTAAGTCATCGTTAGTCGTTACATGTAAGTGTTGTTTTGAAACCTTTAGGTTAACGATCTTGTTAAATGTTGTTAACCCAATGTTTATAATATCAAATGAGATTTTAAATTATTATATTATCATGATATTATGATGTACGAATATATCTTAATATGATATATATACATTAAATGTCGTTACAACGATAATCGTTACATATATGTCTCGTTTCAAAATCATTAAGTTAGTAGTCTTGTTTTTACATATGTAGTTCATTGTTAATATACTTAATGATATGTTTACTTATCATAATATCATGTTAACTATATATATATAACCATATATATGTCATCATATAGTTTTTACAAATTTTAACGTTCGTGAATCACCGGTCAACTTGGGTGGTCAATTGTCTATATGAAACCTATTTCAATTAATCAAGTCTTAACAAGTTTGATTGCTTAACATGTTGGAAACACTTAATCATGTAAATAAAATTTTTATTTAATATATATATATATAAACATGGAAAAGTTCGGGTCACTACAATATGCGTTTTCAAAACAAGTTTGCATTCATGGTAAAAGGTGACGTCATAACTAACGTCGAATGTTTTACATCAAAAGTATGCTTCTATGAATAGAAGCAAAGATAATAGTGCGTGACCCTTAGGTCATTACAAATCATTGTTTCAAAAGTATTAAAGTTTATGAATGCAAGATAAATGTTCATGCGGTGACATCTCTAAAGCAGCGGGTGTCTACAGCAAGACTAGTACAACTGCGGAAGCAAGCAACCTTAAGCACCTGAGAAAAACATGACTTAAAAACGTCAACACAAAGGTTGGTGAGCTATAGTTTAAGTATAACAGTAATGTAAGGTAGGCCACGAGATTTCAGTGCTACAAGGAGCGTTTCAAAACAGTATGTAAAGTATATGTTTAACCGTGGGCACTTGGTAACTAACTTAACGTTTAAAACCCCCTGAAAGTACACTTGGCGAGTGCGTATATTTATGAAGTGTTAAACACCCGTTAAATGCTAGCGCTACTAGCCCGAGTGGGGATGTCAAACCCTATGGATCCATATCTAAGATTCACGTTCACCGGTTCAAAAACCAATGACTAAACGTTACCGAGCTAAAGGGAATGTTTATGCCGTTGTATAACCCACACATATATAAAGTTTAAGTACTCTTGCCTAGTATGTAAAACGTAAAATGCGCATGTATTCTCAGTTCCCAAAATTGTTAAAGTAAAAAGGGATGCTATAACTCACAGTGGAAAAGTAGTAGTAAAGTTGAGTCGGAAAGTAAGCAAGTATGTAGGTCCGAAAAGTCCTCAACCTAAGTCAAAAGTTACTAAGTCAGTAAATCATCCCAATAGGTTTAAAAGTATGTAAATTAGGTCTTAAAGGTCATCATCAATCATCATTAAAGAAAAAGGTGTAAAGTAAGTTTCATTCATGAAAAGAGTTTAAAACAAAGGCTGACTTTGATCAGTCACCACGGTCTCTATACCTATTGAAATAAGGTGAGACTAGTGGCCTTGGCTCCGTATATGAGTCCTTTAGTTGTGGTAAAAATTCCAGAAGCAAAATCGTCTTCGTTTGACCGTGGCGACGGTCTAATTGCGAGTAGGTCAGAATTTTCAGCACAACGTTAAAAGACATAGTGACACTCGGAGGGCCATAAATCCTAAACCGTAACTCGGATTAAGATGAGTCTTAAACGAAAAATTATCTACTCGAACAGAGATAACGGAAAATCAAATTTACAGTAGCCCAGGTATTCTGATCAGTTATAGAAAACATTAAACAGTGAGTTCCGGTGGGTTCTTGGTGCTTGATGTTCATCACAGTTCTCATCCTTGATGCATATAGCTTCAAGTGTACAAATCGTTGACGTGTTTACATCATCTTTACCAAGTTTTGACCATTATAAAACTAATGCAAGTCTAAGATAAGTAGCACAACTCAATTAAGTGTTGCAAGTAGTTTGATGAACCAAAGTTACATCAAGATCTTAGATCCGACACATACATGAACTCTAAAAGTAATATTAAGCTACAAACTTGAAAGTAAACTAACTAATCAAGATCTTAAGTTGTAGAATATAGTTCTTAGTTAGATCTTGAAGATCCTAGACCCAAAAGTCTAGATCTAAAGTTATTAAGTTAGATCCTAAGTTATAACACTTGAATCTTTACTTTAATGAAACCATAAGTTATGAAACTTAGATTCTCATCTTGTAAAGTGTATGTAAGCTTTTAAGATTTTGTTTATGACAAAATAAGTAGACCATAAGCTATAGAAACTTAGATCTTTCATAAGTATGTGAAGTTGTAACTAGAAAGTTAAACTTCCATGTTCTTGAACTTGTAGAGTTAACTTTAGTTCAAGAAAGTATGAGACCAAGATTAACTAGTAATACTTGATCATTAAGCATTAATCACGAATTTAAAGTATAAGGAAATGAAGAAATAAACTAAATAAACAAGTATCAAGTTCATGGTTGTTCATACTTTAAAGATTCAAGCCAAGATCTTGATCTTTAAGAAGGTAAACTTTAAGTTTACAAACATGAATTCAAGTATGATTTTACAACATGAACTTTCTTTAACAAGTTTTATGAAAGAATTAAAACATAAACTTGATTCTCCTAGGTTCTTTATGTTCTTGAATAACAAGATGTTATGAAGAATAAACTAGAGAGTTTGATTCTTTCAACTAGTAAGTAAATAATAACTAAGAACAAGTAACAAATCAACAACAATGAACAAGTATTAAGACAAGCAAGGATGATGATGATGTATGTAGGTATGCTACGGTTTTTGCAAGAGGAAAAGAAGAGAAATAAACTTTTTACTTACAAGTCTTGAGAGAAAAGAGAGAAAATGAGAAGTATGGAATGAAGTGTGTGAGAAATGGAATGAGTTACTAGTGCATAAGTTAACAAAATTTGAAACAAAAACACTCTCCAAGGCCTACTAAGGCCGACGGTCTTCACAAGGAGAGGGGAAGGGGAAAAATCCACAAGTTACTTCATGTATTTGGCTCAAAAAGGTGGTTATAAGGTGTGTTTGCATGGGAACAAGGTGTAATGGAACAAGTAACTAGATTCTTCACAACATAATTAATCTAGTTTAGTCTAAGTATGATACTTGCATATTAAGATGGGCTAAATAATCCATTAAGGATGTAGGGTGGGCTTCTAAGTCCATTAACATTAATAAAAGCCCAAGTTCAAGTAATTAACAAATTAATCCAACAAAGCCCAAGTAATTAACTAGTAACCTTAGTTAATTAAAAATGATTAATAACAATTAATCATGAGTGTAAATAATATCTTAATATTATTCGTGAAAAGTTAATGTGTCACAAAGACGTGTCGGGCATTCAAAAGTCAATCATGGTAACAACTAAATGTAATAACATACATTCATTAAATCACAAGTATTAATAATAAACATTATTAATTAAAGATGGAAAAACCAGGGTTGTTACATTACCCACCTGCTAAAGAAAATTTCGTCCCGAAATTTTAAGCTAAGGTAGATGGAGGAGTTGGGAAAAGGTGAGGATACTTCTGCATGATTTGATCCTCTAGCTCCCAGGTAAACTCAGGTCCTCGTTTGGCATTTCATCGTACTCGGACGATCGGAATCTTGTTGCGTTTCAAAATTTTGACCTCACGGTCCATAATTTCAACAGGCTCTTCCACGAAGTGGAGTTTATCATCAATCGTAAATTCTTCAAGTGGTATGACAAGTTCGGGTGCAGCAAGACACTTCTTCAAATTCGATACATGAAAGGTAGGATGAACTAAGCTCAATTGAGTTGGAAGATCCAAACGGTAAGCAACGGGTCCAACACGTTCCAAGATTTCAAAAGGACCAATGTATCGTGTGTAGTGACCCGAACTTTTCCATGTTTATGTATATATTAAATGAATTTGTTATTTACATGATTAAGTGTTTCCAACATGTTAAGCAATCAAACTTGTTAAGACTTGATTAATTGAAATAGGTTTCATATAGACAATTGACCACCCAAGTTGACCGGTGATTCACGAACGTTAAAACTCGTAAAAACTATATGATGACATATATATGGATATATATATATATATAGTTAACATGATATTATGATAAGTAAACATATCATTAAGTATATTAACAATGAACTACATATGTAAAAGCAAGACTACTAACTTAATGATTTTGAAACGAGACATATATGTAACGATTATCGTTTTAACGACATTTAATGTAACGACCCTGGTTTTTCCATCCTTAATTAATAATGTTTATTATTAATACTTGTGATTAAACGAATGTATGTTGTTACATTTACTTGTTTCCATGATTAACCGTACTTGATTCTTTAATGCCCGAAACATCTTTGTGACACGCGTACATTACACGAATAATATTTTTAGAATATTATTTGCATTCATGATTAGTTTTACTAATCATTTTGATTAACCATGGTTATTAGTTAATTACTTGGGCTTTAGATGGATTAATTTGTGAATTATTTGAACTTGGGCTTGTTAAATGTTATAGACTCATGGTTATGGACTTATAAGCCCACCTTACATCTTAATGGACTTAATTTGCCCAACCTTATACTAGTAACTTATTAATTTAAACCTTGGAATAATTAGCTAAACTAAAAACAAATACTTGCATGCATGCTAACTCTTTCCCCCATATATTCCACTTTTACCATTCAACACTCACACCACACCCCAATACAAGAATAAAGCAAGTTGACCACCCCATGGGGAGCCCCAAAACCGTCCACCTTGAGTAGTGGTAGGGGTTCCATTTCAAATTTTCCCTTATTACTTATTACTTGCATTTATCTCACTCTTACACACACTTCACTTTGCTACTTCTCTTTCTCTCATTTTTCTCTCTACTTGGTAAGTTACAAGACTTCTTTCTTCTTCCTTTTCTCTCTAAAAACCGAACTCACACACATACATAATCATCATCATCACTTGTTTTATGTTGTTGACTAGTTACTTGTTCATTGTTGTTATTTTGCTACATGTTCTTAGTTAATGTTTACTTACTTGTTGTAAGAACCAAACTTCCTAGTTTGTTCTTCATATTATCTTGTTATTCAAGAACATGCAAGGATCTAAATTCTATAGTTTATGGTTCTACAATTAGTGTTTCAAAGATTTAAAGTTCATAAGTTCTAAAAATCATACATGCATTCATGTTAGTAAACTTAAAAGTTTACTTTCTAAAGATCAAGACCTAGGCTTGAATCTTTAAAAGTATGAAACTCATGAACTTGTTACTTGTTTATTTAGTTTATCACTTTCATTCTTGCACCCTAATCACACTTTACTAGTTGATAATCAAAGTTTTGTAACTTATGGTTTCACTAAAGTAAAGATTCAAGTGCTAGTACTTATGATTTAACTTAATGACTTTACATAGACTTGCATTTGAGTTATGATGGTCAAGACTTGGTTAAGATGATGTAAACACATCCATGAGTTGTACACTTGAAGCTATATGCACCAAGGATGAGAACCATGATGAGCATCAAGCACCAAGACCACCGGAACTCACTTAAACTTACTATTCTGTCCAAACTTTCTGATCAGCTGAATCCGTAACAGACCAGTAGGTCTGGGCTGATCTAACCTTGATTTTTGGATAGAAATTTTCGAGTAGATAACTTTTCATATAAGACTCGTCTTCATACCAGTTACGGTTTAGAGTCTATGGCCCTCCGAGCGTCACTAAGTCCATTTACTTTTCTAGTTTTCTGTTTCTGTTTTCTGTTTACTGTTTTCTGAGTCAGACCTAAACACCTGGGCTACTGTAACTGTGATATTCAGTTACCTCTGTTCGAGTAGATAATTTTTCGTTTAGGACTCGTCTTAATACGAGTTACGGTTTAGGATTTATGGCCCTCCAATCGTCACTAGGTCCTCTAACGTTGTGCAGAAAATTTTGACCTACTCGCACTTAAACCGTCGCCACGGTCAAACTAAGACGAGTTTGCTTCCGAGATTTTTACCACACTTAAGGGACTCATATACGGAGCCATGGCCACTGGTCTCACCTTATTTCAGTAGGTATAGAGACCGCGGTGACTGACCAAAATCAGCCTTCGTTTTAAAACTTCCTTTATGAACAAAACATACTTATACCTTTCGTTTGATGATGTTTGATGATGACCCTTATGACCTTATTTACATACTTATAAACCTTTTAAGACAAGCTACTGACTTAGTACTATTTGACTTAGGTTGAGGACTTTTGGACCGATTACTTGCACACTTTCCCGACTCTACATTACTACTATTTTACCGCTACTTATCATTGTGAGTTATAGCTTTCCCTTTTTACTTTAACTTATTTTGGGAAATGAGAATACATGCGCATTTTATGTTTTACATAATAGGCACGAGTACTTAAACTTTATATATGTGTGGGTTATATAACGGCAGAAATATTCCCTTTAGCTCGGTAACGTTTAGTCATTGGTTTTTGAACCGTGAACGCGAATCTTAGATATGGATTCATAGGGTTTGACATCCCCACTCGGGCTAGTCGCGCTAGCATTTAACGAGTGTTTAATACTTCGAGGTTATACGCACTTGCCAAGTGCACTTTCAGGGGGTACATAAATGTTAAGTTAGTTGCCGGGTGCCCGCGGTTAAGCATATACTTTTACATACTTTTGAAACGCTCGTTGTAGCACCGAAATCTCGTGGCCTACTTACATTACTGTTAAACTTAAACTATAGCTCACCAACCTTTGTGTTGACCTTTTTAAGCGTGTATTTCTCAGGTGCTTGAAGTCGCTTCCGCTATCATACTAGTCGTGCTGTAGAACCCGCTGCTTAGAGTTGTTATCGCATGACTACTTATCTTGCATTCAAACTTATGTACTTTTGGAACTATGTTATGTAACGACCTTTGTGGTCACGTACACTTATTTAATGCTTCTACTTAGTGAAGCTTACTTTTGGATTGTAAAACATTCGACGTTTGTTATGACGTCACTTTTATTAATGAATGCAAACTCTGTTTTGAAAACGCATATAGTACTTAACCTTGTAATGATCCTGTTGATGATGGTCCGTACATGATGATTTAGTACGGGGTGTCACATTTGGTATCAGAGCCTTGGTTGTAGGGAATTAGGATGCATTATTGAGTCTAAGACCGACCCGAGTAGGATTCACTAATAGGACTAATCTACAACTTGCTAGTTTACTTGTTTCCGATGTGTTTACTACATGTTGCTGCTTACCTTTACTGCTATATGCCGTATGTTACTACATGTTTTCACTACTGCATGCTATTATTTGCTTTCGATTGCATGCTACTTTCATACGATTTGCTGTTATTGCCATGCTAGTTACTGTTATACATGATTTAAACTATTGGCCAATTATTTGCGTGCTTTATGACTTACTGACATGGAAAAATTTATTTTTCCTTGTTCAGATGTCGGACGTTCCACCTGCTGGCATTCCGGGCAGTACAGGCTCAGACCCCGTTGTCCCACCTACTGCTATACCTGCTGCTGCTGCTGCTGCTGCCGATATTCCGGCCCCGACACCCACTGGCGATCCCGGCGCTTCCACTTTCGGAGCTAGCTCTAGTGCACCTGCCCCAGCGTCTTCTTCCAGACCCCCGAGGCAACTGGCTCGCATTGGTGGTATGGAGATCCCCGCGGAGTTCGGGGAGGGTCCTTTTCGTAATCACTGGCGCACTCCCTGCCGACACACTCCCGACGGATACCTAGCCGTGATTACGCCAGGCCGACACCGACAGATGTTGGCCGCCTTCGGATATCCAGTTGAGCCACCCGTGTCACCACCACATGATTCAGACGACGGGTCTTCCACTGATGCTCCTTCAGACGACACCACATCTGATGACTCCAATGATGAGGAGGATCCCGCTGACAGACCGATTCTGGCACCCTCTACCCCGCCGAAGAAGCGGTATCGCTTCGCTGGCATTATTTCGGGTCGTACTATCACTGATGCTTTTGGTCGGTGTCAGAGGATTACTGCTCGTAAACGGCTGGTGCCGTACCCTGCTGACCCACTGATATTACCATCTCCACCCAGAGCTGGACCATCTACTTCAGCACCACCAGCACCACCTGCACCACCAGCACCACCTGCACCGCCAGCACCACCTGCCCCACCATCTTCCTCTAATGAGGGACTGAGGCGGGAGATTGAGATTCTTCAGGCCCGAGTTACTGAGCTTGAGGAGCAGTTGGCTCAGGTTTTGGACATCTTGCACCCACCATCACCGTAGGACTTTGTATTAGATTCTGTATTGTAATCTCTTTTGAAATTTCATATTTCACTTATGTATCGTACGAACTTATTGTAATGTATGGAACTTATTATCTTTAATGAATGGAAATTTGTGTTGTTTACTTTTTGCACAAGTGTTCTATTTACATTATCATAGTTTTGTGGTACTTATATCTGCTTGCGTTACTTAATCAACATGTGTTGTGCTGTTTTCATGTTGATTGTTATATACTATATTGTTATTATTTGCATACTGGATTTTGACTTGAGTCAAAAATGTTTGTTTAGAACATCATGGCCAACGGGAGATCAACCCCTACCGCAGCACAAATTGAAGAAATGATTAACGAGCGTGTTGCTGCTGCTCTAGCTGAAAGGCAACCCCAAGCTCCACCACCACCACCACCGGTTGTTCCACCCGTCCAAATTGGGTGTACATATAAGGAATTCCAAAGCTGTAAGCCGCACTACTTCAGTGGCACTGAGGGACCAGTCGGTCTCACAAGATGGTTCGAAAAGTTAGAATCGGTATTCAGGGTTAGCAATTGCTCTGAGGCTAACAAAACGAAATTTGCATCTTGCACGCTTTCCGATGGCGCACTTACATGGTGGAATACCATGGCCCAAGCGCAAGGAATTGATGAGGCGTATGCTACGCCTTGGGAAGAATTTAAATCTGCTATGATCGAGGAATACTGTCCGAGGACCGAAATCCAAAAGATGGAAATTGAATTTATGCAATTGAAGACCGTAGGGAACGACCTTAACAGTTACAATCGTAGGTTTTTGGAGTTGGCTCTTATGTGCCCGACCATGGTCACCCCCGAATTTAAGCGCTTGGAAAAATACTTCTCGGGACTTCCTAAGTCCATCAAGGGCAATGTTACCTCATCCAAGCCACCAAGTGTTCCCGAAGCAATGCGCATGGCGCATACTCTCTTGAATCAAATCATCCTTGACGAGCCAGAGAAGGCTAAGTTTGAAACTGGTAGTGGCGAGAAGAAGAAATGGGACAACAACCACAACAACAACAACCGAGGTAGAAACTATGATCAAAACCCGGCAAAGCGACATGAAGGTTTCAGGCAAAACAACAACACCAACCCCGGCACAAGCTCTAACCCGAACTACAAGGGAACCCTACCACAATGTAAGAGGTGCTACAAGCACCACACCAGGTATTGTAATGTTGTTTGCGAGAAGTGCCAACGGACCGGGCATGTTGGCAAGGATTGCAAGATTACTACATTGAATGTGAAGCCAAACCACAACCACAATGGGCCTAAGAAGTGTTATGAATGCGGGAGGACGGGCCATTTTAGAAACGAGTGCCCAAACAAGCGTAAAGATGGCGGACCACCACGTGCTAGAGCCTTCAATGTTAATGCAAGGGACGCACGTGACAACCCCGACTTGGTGACATGTATATTCGAAATCAACAATCTTTTAGCTTCTGTCCTATTTGATACTGGTGCCGATAGGAGCTATGTGTGTAGACATTTTTGTGATAAGTTAGATTGGTCGTTAGTTCCTTTAAAGGAAAGTATGCTTGTCGAGGTAGCCAACGGAAAACTTGAAAAAGTTGACCAAATTGGCCGAGGGGCTATTATCAACATAGCCAGTGTAGACTTTGAGATAGACTTGATACCCATTAACTTGGGAAGTTTTGATGTTATTGTTGGCATGGATTGGTTGACTAAGATAAGAGCCGAGATTATTTGTGGAGACAAAGCTCTTCGTATACCGCAAGGATATGGCGAGCCATTGATCATTTATGGAGAGAGATGTAGCTCTCAATTGAACCTCATCAGTTGCATTAAAGCACAGAAAATAATGAAGAAAGGACGCCTTGCTGTCCTAGCTCATGTGAAAACCGTAGAAACCGAGGAGAAGAAAGTGGAAGATGTGCGTATTGTGAACGAATTTCCCGATGTCTTTCCCGAAGAATTGCCGGGATTACCGCCACCGAGGGCAGTAGAATTTCAAATCGACTTAGTGCCAGGAGCTGCACCTGTAGCTCGCGCACCCTATAGACTTGCACCTTCCGAGATGCAAGAATTGCAAAGCCAGCTACAAGAGTTACTTGATCGAGGGTTTATTCAACCGAGTTCTTCGCCGTGGGGCGCGCCTGTGTTGTTTGTAAAGAAGAAGGATGGATTCTTATGAATGTGTATCGACTACCGTGAGCTCAACAAATTAACAATCAAGAATCGATATCCTCTCCCACGAATTGACGATCTTTTTGACCAACTGCAAGGATCGTGTGTTTACTCAAAGATCGATTTACGATCCGGCTATCACCAGTTGAGGGTGAAGGAAAGTGACGTGATGAAAACTGCATTTAGAACCCGCTACGGACATTATGAGTTTCTTGTAATGCCATTCGGTCTGACCAATGCACCTGCTGTATTTATGGACCTTATGAATCGTGTTTGCAAGCCGTACTTGGACAAATTTGTTATAGTCTTCATAGATGATATCCTCATCTACTCTAAGAGCGAAGAAGAACACGAGCATCATCTCCGATTAGTACTTGAACTTTTGAGACGTGAGCAACTTTACGCAAAGTTTTCCAAGTGTGAATTCTGGTTGAAGGAAGTTCAGTTTTTGGGTCATGTTGTGAGTGACCAGGGCATCAAAGTTGATCCCGCCAAGATCGAAGCTATCAGCAAGTGGGAGACCCCCACTACTCCGACTCACATCCGCCAATTTTTGGGTCTTGCCGGTTATTACCGAAGGTTTATCGAAGGTTTCTCTCTGATTTCACGTCCGCTAACCGCACTCACTCACAAAGGAAAGAAATTCGTTTGGGGAGACGAGCAAGAGAAAGCGTTTCAATTCTTGAAACGGAAGTTAACCACCGCGCCTATCCTATCACTTCCTGAGGGTAATGACGATTTTGTTGTTTACTGCGACGCCTCAAAAACTGGTTATGGTTGTGTGCTTATGCAACGCACGAAGGTCATCGCCTATGCTTCTCGTCAACTTAAGATCCACGAACGAAACTATACTACACACGATCTTGAACTTGGAGCCGTTGTCTTCGCGCTCAAATTGTGGAGGCACTACCTTTATGAAACTAAATGCACTATCTTCACCGATCACAAGAGTCTCCAGCATATATTCGATCAGAAACATTTGAATATGAGACAACGAAGGTGGATTGAGACGCTAAATGATTACAAGTGTGAACTTCGCTATCATCCGGGTAAGGCCAACGTTGTTGCTGACGCCTTAAGCCGAAAGGAGAGGTCGGCACCTCTTCGCGTTCGAGCATTGAACATCACGATTCATTCCAATCTCCAGAACCAAATCCGAGCAGCCCAAGAACAGGCTCTCATAGAGAAGCACTTACGATATGAATATTTGAACATTCTCGTCTCTAAATTCGAGGTTAGAGAATCCGGACTCCGATGTTATGCCGGAAGAATTTGGGTACCACGCTATGGAGACTTACGGAGCCTCATATTGGATGAAGCTCACAAGTCAAGATATTCGATTCATCCCGGAGCGGGCAAGATGTACCATGATATTAAAGAACAATATTGGTGGCCGAATCTCAAGAAAGACGTTGCAGCTTATGTTAGTAAGTGTCTGACTTGCTCAAAGGTTAAAGCCGAGCATCAAAAACCTTCTGGGTTACTTCAACAGCCGGAAATCCCACAATGGAAGTAGGAGATGATAACTATGGACTTTATCACCAAACTGCCAAAGACAGTGGGCGGATACGATACCATTTGGGTTATTGTTGACCGTCTTACCAAGACTGCACATTTCTTAGCAATGAAAGAAACCGATACAATGGAGAGACTTGCTCAAATTTATATTAAAGAGGTTGTATCACGACACGGTATACCCTTATCGATCATCTCCGATCGCGATCCTTGATTTGCTTCTAGATTTTGGCGTTCTTTGCAAGAAGCCATGGGAACTCGTCTCGACATGAGCACTGCATATCACCCTCAGACTGATGGACAAAGTGAAAGAACAACTCAAACCTTGGAGGACATGCTACGTGCATGTGTTATTGATTTTGGAAAGGCCTGGGAAAGGCACTTGCCACTCGCCGAATTCTCTTACAACAACAGTTACCACTCGAGCATTAAAGCTGCACCTTTTGAAGCATTGTATGGCCGCAAGTGTCGTTCTCCTCTTTGTTGGGCCGAGCTAGGTGAAGTGCAATTCACCGGGCCCGAGATAGTCCACGAAACATCAGAGAAGATTGCCCAAATTCAAAACAGACTCAAGGTAACTCGTGATCGCCAAAAGAGTTATGCTGATAGTAAACGTAAAGACTTTGAATTCAACATTGGTGACCGTGTTATGTTGAAGGTTGCACCTTGGAAGGGTGTGATTCGTTTTGGAAAGCGCGGAAAGTTAAACCCGCGGTACATTGGTCCTTTTGAAATTTTAGAGCGTGTTGGACCCGTTTCTTATCGTCTTGACCTTCCAACACAATTGAGCTCAGTTCATCCTACCTTCCACGTATCAAACTTGAAGAAGTGTCTTGCTCCACCTGAACTGATCATACCATTGGAGGAACTTACTATTGACGACAAACTTCACTTTGTGGAAGAGCCTGTTGAAATTATGGAACGTGAAGTCAAGGAGTTGAAACACAATAGGATTCCGATTGTCCGAGTTCGATGGAATGCCAAGCGAGGACCTGAGTTTACTTGGGAACGAGAGGATCAAATGAGACAGAAGTATCCTCACCTTTTCCCAGCTCCTCCATCTCCCTCAGCTTAAAATTTCGGGACGAAATTTTCTTTAACAGGTGGGTAATGTAACGACCCTGGTTTTTCCATCCTTAATTAATAATGTTTATTATTAATACTTGTGATTAAACGAATGTATGTTGTTACATTTACTTGTTTCCATGATTAACCGTACTTGATTCTTTAATGCCCGAAACGTCTTTGTGACACGCGTACATTACACGAATAATATTTTTAGAATATTATTTGCATTCATGATTAGTTTTACTAATCATTTTGATTAACCATGGTTATTAGTTAATTACTTGGGCTTTAGATGGATTAATTTGTGAATTATTTGAACTTGGGCTTGTTAAATGTTATAGACTCATGGTTATGGACTTATAAGCCCACCTTACATCTTAATGGACTTAATTTGCCCAACCTTATACTAGTAACTTATTAATTTAAACCTTGGAATAATTAGCTAAACTAAAAACAAATACTTGCATGCATGCTAACTCTTTCCCCCATATATTCCACTTTTACCATTCAACACTCACACCACACCCCAATACAAGAATAAAGCAAGTTGACCACCCCATGGGGAGCCCCAAAACCGTCCACCTTGAGTAGTGGTGGGGGTTCCATTTCAAATTTTCCCTTATTACTTATTACTTGCATTTATCTCACTCTTACACACACTTCACTTTGCTACTTCTCTTTCTCTCATTTTTCTCTCTACTTGGTAAGTTACAAGACTTCTTTCTTCTTCCTTTTCTCTCTAAAAACCGAACTCACACACATACATAATCATCATCATCACTTGTTTTATGTTGTTGACTAGTTACTTGTTCATTGTTGTTATTTTGCTACATGTTCTTAGTTAATGTTTACTTACTTGTTGTAAGAACCAAACTTCCTAGTTTGTTCTTCATATTATCTTGTTATTCAAGAACATGCAAGGATCTAAACTCTATAGTTTATGGTTCTACAATTAGTGTTTCAAAGATTTAAAGTTCATAAGTTCTAAAAATCATACATGCATTCATGTTAGTAAACTTAAAAGTTTACTTTCTAAAGATCAAGACCTAGGCTTGAATCTTTAAAAGTATGAAACTCATGAACTTGTTACTTGTTTATTTAGTTTATCACTTTCATTCTTGCACCCTAATCACACTTTACTAGTTGATAATCAAAGTTTTGTAACTTATGGTTTCACTAAAGTAAAGATTCAAGTGCTAGTACTTATGATTTAACTTAATGACTTTACATAGACTTGCATTTGAGTTATGATGGTCAAGACTTGGTTAAAATGATGTAAACACATCCATGAGTTGTACACTTGAAGCTATATGCACCAAGGATGAGAACCATGATGAGCATCAAGCACCAAGACCACCGGAACTCACTTAAACTTACTATTCTGTCCAAACTTTCTGATCAGCTGAATCCGTAACAGACCAGTAGGTCTGGGCTGATCTAACCTTGATTTTTGGATAGAACTTTTCGAGTAGATAATTTTTCATATAAGACTCGTCTTCATACCAGTTACGGTTTAGAGTCTATGGCCCTCCGAGCGTCACTAAGTCCATTTACTTTTCTAGTTTTCTGTTTCTGTTTTCTGTTTACTATTTTCTGAGTCAGACTAAACACCTGGGCTACTGTAACTCTGATATTCAGTTAGCTCTGTTCGAGTAGATAATTTTTCGTTTAGGACTCGTCTTAATACGAGTTACGGTTTAGGATTTATGGCCCTCCGATCGTCACTAGGTCCTCTAACGTTGTGCAGAAAATTCTGACCTACTCGCACTTAAACCGTCGCCACGATCAAACTAAGACGAGTTTGCTTCTGAGATTTTTACCACACTTAAGGGACTCATATACGGAGCCATGGCCACTGGTCTCACCTTATTTCAGTAGGTATAGAGACCGCGGTGACTGACCGAAGTCAGCCTTCGTTTTAAAACTTCCTTTATGAACAAAACATACTTATACCTTTCGTTTGATGATGTTTGATGATGACCCTTATGACCTTATTTACATACTTATAAACCTTTTAAGACAAGCTACTGAATTAGTACTATTTGACTTAGGTTGAGGACTTTTGGACCGATTACTTGCACACTTTCCCGACTCTACATTACTACTATTTTACCGCTACTTATCATTGTGAGTTATAGCTTTCCCTTTTTACTTTAACTTATTTTGGGAACTGAGAATACATGCGCATTTTATGTTTTACATAATAGGCACGAGTACTTAAAATTTATATATGTGTGGGTTATATAACGGCAGAAATATTCCCTTTAGCTCGGTAACGTTTAGTCATTGGTTTTTGAACCGTGAACGCGAATCTTAGATATGGATCCATAGGGTTTGACATCCCCACTCGGGCTAGTCGCGCTAGCATTTAACGAGTGTTTAATACTTCGAGGTTATACGTACTTGCCAAGTGCACTTTCAGGGGGTACATAAACGTTAAGTTAGTTGCTGGGTGCCCGCGGTTAAGCATATACTTTTACATACTTTTGAAACGCTCGTTGTAGCACCGAAATCTCGTGGCCTACTTACATTACTGTTAAACTTAAACTATAGCTCACCAACCTTTGTGTTGACCTTTTTAAGCGTGTATTTCTCAGGTGCTTGAAGTCGCTTCCGCTATCATACTAGTCGTGCTGTAGAACCCGCTGCTTAGAGTTGTTATCGCATGACTACTTATCTTGCATTCAAACTTATGTACTTTTGGAACTATGTTATGTAACGACCTTTGTGGTCACGTACACTTATTTAATGCTTCTACTTAGTGAAGCTTACTTTTGGATTGTAAAACATTCGACGTTTGTTATGACGTCACTTTTATTAATGAATGCAAACTCTGTTTTGAAAACGCATATAGTACTTAACCTTGTAATGATCCTGTTAATGATGGTCCGTACATGATGATTTAGTACGGGGTGTCACATTTAATGTATATATATATCATATTAAGAGATATTCATACATCATAATATCATGATAATATAATAATTTAAAATCTCATTTGATATTATAAATATTGGGTTAACAACATTTAACAAGATCGTTAACCTAAAGGTTCAAAAACAACACTTACATGTAACGACTAACAATGACTTAACGACTCAGTTAAAATGTATATACATGTAGTGTTTTAATATGTATCAATACACTTTTGAAAGACTTCAAGACACTTATCAAAATACTTCTACTTAACAAAAATGCTTACAATTACATCCTCGTTCAGTTTCATCAACAATTCTACTCGTATGCACCCGTATTCGTACTCGTACAATACACAGCTTTTAGATGTATGTACTATTGGTATATACACTCCAATGATCAGCTCTTAGCAGCCCATTTGAGTCGCCTAACACATGTGGGAACCATCATTTGGAAACTAGCATGAAATATCTCATAAAATTACAAAAATATGAGTAATCATTCATGACTTATTTACATGAAAACAAAATTACATATCCTTTATATCTAATCCATACACCAAAGAACAAAAACACCTACAAACACTTTCATTCTTCAATTTTCTTCATCTAATTGATCTCTCTCAAGTTCTATCTTCAAGTTCTAAGTGTTCTTCATAAATTCTACAAGTTCTAGTTTCATAAAATCAAGAATACTTTCAAGTTTGCTAGCTTACTTCCAATCTTGTAGAGTGATCATCCAACCTCAAGAAATCTTTCTTATTACAGTAAGATATCTTTATAATATAAGGTAATACTCATATTCAAACTTTGGTTCAATTTCTATAACTATAACAATCTTATTTTGAGTGATGATCTTACTTGAACTTGTTTTCGTGTCATGATTCTGCTTCAAGAACTTCGAGCCATCCAAGGATCCATTGAAGCTAGATCCATTTTTCTCTTTTCCAGTAGGTTTATCCAAGGAACTTAAGGTAGTTATGATGTTCATAACATCATTCGATTCATACATATAAAGCTATCTTATTCGAAGGTTTAAACTTGTAATCACTAGAACATAGTTTAGTTAATTCTAAACTTGTTCGCAAACAAAAGTTAATCCTTCTAACTTGACTTTTAAAATCAACTATACACATGTTCTATATCTATATGATATGCTAACTTAATGATTTAAAACCCGGAAACACGATAAACACCATAAAACCGGATTTACGCCGTCGTAGTTACAACCGGGGGCTGTTTTGGTTTGGATAATTAAAAACTATGAAAAACTTTGATTTAAAAGCTATACTTCTGGGAAAATGATTTTTCTTATGAACATGAAACCATATCCAAAAATCATGCTTAAACTCAAAGTGAAAGTATGTTTTTCAAAACAGTCATCAAGATGTCGTTCTTTCGACGGAAATGACTACCTCTTTCAAAAACGACTTGTAACTTGTATTTACGACTATAAACCTATACCTTTTCTGTTTAGTTTCATAAATTCAAGTTCAATACGAAACCGTGGCCGCTTAAATCACTCAAAACGGATTAGAAACGAAGAAATGGCGAGCAAAACAAAATTGGTAAAAACTACTCATTTTAGCTACGTGAAAATTGGTAACAAATCTATTCCAACCATAACTTAATCAACTTGTATTGTATATTATGTAATCTTGAGATACCATAGACACGTATACAATGTTTCGACCTATCATGTCGACACATCTATATATATTTCGGAACAACCATAGACACTCTATATGTGAATGTTGGAGTTAGCTATACAGGGTTGAGATTGATTCCAAAATATATATAGTTTGAATTGTGATCAATACTGAGATATGTATACACTGGGTCGTGGATTGATTCAAGATATATATATTAAATTATTCATGTACGATCAATTGTGGACTTCTAACATCGGACCGCTAACTGGACAACTAAAAATCATCAACACGTAATAAAGAAAATATTGTGAATATATTTTGATATATGTATATATTGTTATAGGTTCGTGAATCAACCCGTGGCCAAGTCAAATTCTCGACGAAGTGATATTTGGTGAAAGTGAGTTATAGTCCCACTTTTAAAATCTAATATTTTTGGGATGAGAATACATGCAGATTTTATAAATGATTTACAAAATAGACACAAGTACATGAAACTACATTCTATGGTTGAATTATCGAAATCGAATATGCCCCTTTTTATTAAGTCTGGTAATCTAAAAATTAGGGAACAGACACCCTAATTGACGCGAATCCTAAAGATAGATCTATTGGGCCTAACAAACCCCATCCAAAGTACCGGATGCTTTAGTACTTCGAAATTTATATCATATCCGAAGGGTGTCCCGGAATGATGGGGATATTCTTAAATATGCATCTTGTTAATGTCGGTTACCAGGTGTTCACCATATGAATGATTTTTATCTCTATGTATGGGATGTGTATTGAAATATGAAATCTTGTGGTCTGTTATTATGATTTGATAATATATAGGTTAAACCTATAACTCACCAACATTTTTTGTTGACGTTTAAAGCATGTTTATTCTCAGGTGAATACTAAGAGCTTCCGCTGTCGCATACTTAAATAAGGAAAAGATTTGGAGTCCATGATTGTATGATATTGTGTAAAAACTGCATTCAAGAAACTTATTTCGTTGTAACATATTTGTATTGTAAACCATGATGTAATAGTCGTGTGTAAACAGGATATTTTAGATTATCATTATTTGATTGCTTAACATTTTTGTTAGAAACTTATATTTTTAACATGTGAATATTATGTGATATATTAATCTCTTAACCTGTTTGATATTATGTGATAGATGTCTACCTCTATAACAAGTCCCATTGACTCACCTAATAATAATGAAGAGTCAAATGTAAATTGGAATGATTCGTGGACTGATTCACAAGTTCCCGAAGAGGAACCGGAAGAAGAGTCGTAACCGGAAGAAGAATCGGAACCGAAAGAAGAATCGGAATCGAAAGAAGAAATAGAACCAGTGGGGGAAATAATAAAATGGTTAAGTAAAAGAAAATCCTCAACCAACCGACCAAAGTTAATTATGGTCAATGGTGTTTCCGCCAAGGAAGCAAAGTATTGGGAGGATTACCAATTCTCCGATGAATCAGATCCTGACAAGGATTTCGATGATGTTATAGAAATTACCCCAACACAATTTAATAAGGTAAAAGAGAACAATAAGAGAAAGGGCATAAAAATAGAGAAAATTGATTCCAAACTCGATGAACTTTATATGTATCGTCAACACCCGTATTTCTTAAGTTGTGACAATAACCCGGGAACCTCTAAACCACCAGGTTTTTCTAAACCAATGTGGAAAACGACGGCTCGTATTAGGGGAACATCAGATATCCCTAGAAACTTGGCAAAACAAACCAAAACCCAAGAAGAAGAAACGAGCGAGTCGGAATAAGATAGTTGTATTCGTGTGGTGTAATATATGTAATATAGTGTGCTTATGCTTTATGATATATGTAAAAATTGCTTGTATTAATAAGTATTTTTGTGTGAATCTAACTCTTGTCTATTTTACAGTATAAAAACACAAAATGGATAGACAACCCAATATTTTAAGAGACCTACCCGGAGACATGATTGATGAAATCTTGTCTAGAGTCGGTCAGAATTCCTCGGCACAACTATTTAAGGCGAGATCAGTTTGTAAGACATTCGAAGAACGTTCCAAGAATGCCTTGGTTTATAAAAGGCTTTCGTTCGAAAGATGGGGGATATTACATTGGGAAATCCATAAGTTACGATGTGTTTACTTTGATGCATATATTGCGGGGAACCCAAATGCTATTTTACGCAACGGGTTAAGAAATTATTTTGACTCAATATATCCGAATATAGGACTTCGTGATTTAGAAAAAGCGGCTAACATGCAACATAAAGAAGCATGTTATGCTTACGGGTTAGTAATGTTCGCTTCTCACCAAAGTGAGATTAAGAACATCGGGCTACAACTATTAAACAAAATGTTCCCACAAGTGACGGAGTCGGTAATTGGGGTAAGAAATGAGGTTTTTAGGTTATTACGAGACTGTTGGTCATTACGTAACCTTCATCCTTTTGACGACGTTACAACACATTGTCTTACTATCGGTCACAACAGTTATGTTCCACAAAACCAAGGATGGGAAGTGGTATTAGTAAAACCAGAATGCATGACTTGTTTCTGGACGTATGAATTACGTGTCTTTATTGCCTTTGCTGAACGCCTTATTTATTAACTAGAATTATCTTCGCTCTGTATCAAAGTTTTATGTGCTATATTTCATGCTATATGTAAAATAGCGGTATTGTAAGTTTGCAAGTTATTGTATAAAAGCTTGAATATGATATATTTTGTTGTTGTTGTTGTTGTTGTTGTTGTTGTTTTTGTGATTAGTTTTTCATATAGAATTGTAGTAGTTGAAATGGTATATTAGCTACTAAGTATGAACTTAACGGGTAGGTATTACCCGAATTAAAGAGTATAAAACGCTAATATGAAGAAAGAGCTTTTATAAATAAGTTCATATTACGCTACGAAATACTATTGACTACTCTTGATATTCTATATGATTAACTCGTTTCATTTGACTATTTTGAAGGAAATGGCACCGACTACTCGACACACCTTGAATATGAGCGAAGAGGAATTTCGTGCCTTTCTTGCTTCAAACATAGGCGCAGTACAGGCTGCGCTACATACCAACAATAACCTTGGATCTAGCAGTACAGGAAATCGTGTAGGATGCACCTACAAAGAATTCACTGCCTGTAAACCTTTGGAATTTGATGGAACCGAAGGACCAATCGGATTGAAACGGTGGACCGAGAAGGTCGAATCAGTGTTTGCCATAAGTAAGTGTACTGAAGAGGACAAAGTGAAATACGCTACGCATACCTTCACAGGTTCTGCGCTAACATGGTGGAATACCTATCTAGAGCAAGTGGGACAAGATGATGCTTACGCACTACCGTGGTCAGCATTCAAGCACTTGATGAACGAGAAGTACCGTCCCAGAACCGAGGTCAATAAGCTCAAGACAGAACTTAGAGGGTTACGAACCCAAGGATTTGATATTACCACGTACGAAAGACGATTCACAGAATTATGCCTATTGTGTCCGGGAGCGTTCGAAGATGAGGAAGAGAAGATCGACGCGTTTATGAAAGGATTACCGGAAAGAATCCAAGAAGATATAAGTTCACACGAGCCAGCCTCCATACAACATGCATGTAGAATGGCTCATAAACTAGTGAACCAGATTGAAGAAAGAATTAAAGAACAGACTGCTGAAGAGGCCAATGTGAAGCAAGTCAAAAGAAAGTGGGAGGAAAACGGTGACAAAAATCACCAAAACAACAACAACAGCAATTACAATAATAATCGCAACAACTATCCCAACAATCGCAACATCAATCACAACTACAACAAATGGCCCAACAACAACAACAACAACAACAACAACAACAACAACAACAACAACAACAATAACAACAACAACAACAATAATAACAGTAACTACAACATGTAGTGACCCGAACTTTTCCATGTTTATATATATTAATTGAGATTGATATTTACATGATTAAATGTTTCCAACATGTTAAACAATCAAACTTGTTAAGACTTGATTAATTGAAATATGTTTCATATAGACAATTGACCACCCAAGTTGACCGGTGATTCACGAACGTTAAAACTTGTAAAAACTATATGATGACATATATATGGATATATATATATAGTTAACATGATACTATGATAAGTAAACATATCATTAAGTATATTAACAATGAACTACATATGTAAAAACAAGACTACTAACTTAATGATTTTTAAACGAGACATATATGTAACGATTATCGTTGTAAAGACGTTTAATGTATATATATATCATATTAAGAGATATTCATACATGATAATATCATGATAATATAATAATTTAAAATCTCATTTGATATTATAAACATTGGGTTAACAACATTTAACAAGATCATTAACCTAAAGGTTTCAAAACAACACTTACATGTAACGACTAACGATGACTTTAAGAATCAGTTAAAATGTATATACATGTAGTGTTTTAATATGTATTTATACACTTTTGGAAGACTTCAATACACTTATCAAAATACTTCTACTTAACAAAAATTCTTACAATTACATCCTCGTTCAGTTTCATCAACAATTCTACTCGTATACACCCGTATTCGTACTCGTACAATACACAGCTTTTAGATGTATGTACTATTGGTATATACACTCCAATGATCAGCTCTTAGCAGCCCATGTGAGTCACCTAACACATGTGGGAACCATCATTTGGCAACTAGCATGAAATATCTCATAAAATTACAAAAATATGAGTAATCATTCATGACTTATTTACATGAAAACAAAATTACATATCCTTTATATCTAATCCATACACCAACGATCAAAAACACCTACAAACACTTTCATTCTTCAATTTTCTTCATCTAATTGATCTCTCTCAAGTTCTATCTTCAAGTTCTAAGTGTTCTTCATATATTCTACAAGTTCTAGTTACATAAAATCAAGAATACTTTCAAGTTTGCTAGCTCACTTCCAATCTTGTAAGGTGATCATCTAACCTCAAGAAATCTTTGTTTCTTACAGTAGGTTATCATTCTAATACAAGGTAATAATCATATTCAAACTTTGGTTCAATTTCTATAACTATAACAATCTTATTTCAAGTGATGATCTTACTTGAACTTGTTTTCGTGTCATGATTCTGCTTCAAGAACTTCGAGCCATCCAAGGATCCATTGAAGCTAGATCCATTTTTCTCTTTTCCAGTAGGTTTATCCAAGGAACTTAAGGTAGTAATGATGTTCATAACATCATTCGATTCATACATATAAAGCTATCTTATTCGAAGGTTTAAACTTGTTATCACTAGAACATAGTTTAGTTAATTCTAAACTTGTTCGCAAACAAAAGTTAATCCTTCTAACTTGACTTTTAAAATCAACTAAACACATGTTCTATATCTATATAATATGCTAACTTAATGATTTAAAACCTGGAAACACGAAAAACACCGTAAAACCGGATTTACGCCGTCGTAGTAACACCGCGGGCTGTTTTGGGTTAGTTAATTAAAAACTATGATAAACTTTGATTTAAAAGTTGTTATTCTGATAAAATGATTGTTATTATGAACATGAAACTATATCCAAAAATTATGGTTAAACTCAAAGTGGAAGTATGTTTTCTAAAATGGTCATCTAGACGTCGTTCTTTCGACTGAAATGACTACCTTTACAAAAATGACTTGTAACTTATTTTTCCGACTATAAACCTATACTTTTTCTGTTTAGATTCATAAAATAGAGTTCAATATGAAACCATAGCAATTTGATTCACTCAAAACGGATTTAAAATGAAGAAGTTATGGGTAAAACAAGATTGGATAATTTTTCTCATTTTAGCTACGTGAAAATTGGTAACAAATCTATTCCAACCATAACTTAATCAACTTGTATTGTATATTATGTAATCTTGAGATACCATAGACACGTATACAATGTTTTGACCTATCATGTCGACACATCTATATATATTTCGGAATAACCATAGACACTCTATATGTGAATGTTGGAGTTAGCTATACAGGGTTGAGGTTGATTCCAAAATATATATAGTTTGAGTTGTGATCAATACTGAGATACGTATACACTGGGTCGTGGATTGATTCAAGATAATATTTATCGATTTATTTCTGTACATCTAACTGTGGACAACTAGTTGTAGGTTACTAACGAGGACAGCTGACTTAATAAACTTAAAACATCAAAATATATTAAAAGTGTTGTAAATATATTTTGAACATACTTTGATATATATGTATATATTGTTATAGGTTCGTGAATCAACCAGTGGCCAAGTCTTACTTCCCGACGAAGTAAAAATCTGTGAAAGTGAGTTATAGTCCCACTTTTAAAATCTAATATTTTTGGGATGAGAATACATGCAGGTTTTATAAATGATTTACAAAATAGACACAAGTACGTGAAACTACATTCTATGGTTGAATTATCGAAATCGAATATGCCCCTTTTTATTAAGTCTGGTAATCTAAGAATTAGGGAACAGACACCCTAATTGACGCGAATCCTAAAGATAGATCTATTGGGCCTTACAAACCCCATCCAAAGTACCGGATGCTTTAGTACTTCGAAATTTATATCATATCCGAAGGATGTCCCGGAATGATGGGGATATTCTTATATATGCATCTTGTTAATGTCGGTTACCAGGTGTTCACCATATGAATGATTTTTATCTCTATGTATGGGATGTGTATTGAAATATGAAATCTTGTGGTCTATTATTATGATTTGATATATATAGGTTAAACCTATAACTCACCAACATTTTTGTTGACGTTTTAAGCATGTTTATTCTCAGGTGATTATTAAGAGCTTCCGCTGTCGCATACTTAAATAAGGACGAGATTTGGAGTCTATGCTTGTATGATATTGTGTAAAAACTGCATTCAAGAAACTTATTTTGTTGTAACATATTTGTATTGTAAACCATTATGTAATGGTCGTGTGTCAACAGGATATTTTAGATTATCATTATTTGATAATCTACGTAAAGCTTTTAAAACCTTTATTGATGAAATAAAGGTTATGATTTGTTTTAAAATGAATGCAGTCTTTGAAAAACGTCTCATATAGAGGTCAAAACCTCGCAACGAAATCAATTAATATGGAACGTTTTTAATCAATAAGAACGGGACATTTCAGTTGGTATCCGAGCGTTGGTCTTAGAGAACCAGAAAATTTGCATTAGTGTATCTTATCGAGTTTGTTAGGATGCATTAGTGAGTCTGGACTTCGACCGTGTTTTCTTTAAAAATGATTGCTTAACATTTTTGTTGGAAACTATATATTTTTAACATATGAATATTATGTGATATATTAATCTCTTATCGTGTTTGATATTATGTGATAGATGTCTACCTCTAGAACAAGTCCCATTGACTCACCTAATAATAATGAAGAGTCAAATATAAATTGGAATGATTCGTGGACTGATTCACAAGTTCCCGAAGAGGAACCGGAAGAAGAGTCGGAACCGGAAGAAGAATCGGAACCGGAAGAAGAATTGGAACTGGAAGAAGAAATAGAACCGGTGGGGGAAATAATAAAACGGTTAAGTAAAAGAGAATCCTCAACCAACCAACCAAGGTTAATTATGGTCAATGGTGTTTCCGCCAAGGAAGCAAAATATTGGGAGGATTACCAATTCTCCGATGAATCGGATTCCGATGAGAATTCCGATGATGTTATAGAAATTACCCCAACTGAATTTAAAAAGGCAAAAGAAAATAATAAGGGAAAGGGCATAAAAATAGAGAAATCTAATTCCAACCCCGATGAACTTTATATGTATCGTCAACCCCCGAAGTCCTTAAGTTGTAACAATGACCCGGGAACCTCTAAACCACCAGGTTTTTCTAAACCAATGTGGATAACGACGGCTCGTATTAGGGGAACATCATATATCCCTAGAAACTTGGCAAAACGAACCAAAACCGAACAAGAAGAAACGAGCGAGTCGGAATAAGATAGTTATATTCGTGTGGTGTAATATATGTAATATAGTGTGCTTATGCTTTATGATATATGTAAAAATTGCTTGTATTAATAAGTATTTTTTTTATGAATCTAACTCTTGTCTATTTTACAGTATAAAAACACAAAATGGATAGACAACCCAATATTTTAAGAGACCTACCCGGAGACATGATTGATGAAATCTTGTCTAGAGTCGGTCAGAATTCCTCGGCACAACTATTTAAGGCGAGATCAGTTTGTAAGACATTCGAAGAACGTTCCAAGAATGCCTTGGTTTAGAAAAGGCTTTCGTTCGGAAGATGGGGAATATCACATTGGGAAATCCATAAGTTACGATGTGTTTACTTTGACGCATATATTGCGGGGAACCCAAATGCTATTTTACGCAACGGGTTAAGAAATTATTTTGACTCAGTATATCCGAATATAGGACTTCGTGATTTAGAAAAAGCGGCTAACATGCAACATAAAGAAGCATGTTATGCTTACGGGTTAGTAATGTTCACTTCTCATCAAAGTGAGAACAAGAATATCGGGCTACAACTATTAAACAAAACGTTCCCACAAGTGACGGAGTCGGTAATTGGGGTAAGAAATGAGGTTTTTAGGTTATTACGAGACTGTTGGTCATTACGTAACCCTCATCCCTTTGATGATGTTACAACACGCTGTCTTATCAACGGCCATAACGGTTATGTTCCACAAGACCAAGGATGGGAAGTTGTCCTAGTAAAACCAGAATGCATGACTTGTTTCTGGACGTATGAATTACGTGTCTTTATTGTCTTTGCTGAATGACTTGTGTACTAGCTAGAATTATCTTCACAACTATCTTGTATCAAAGTTATTGTGTGCTATATTTCATGCTTTATGTAAAATAAGCGGTACTGTAAGTTTGTAAAATATTGTATAAAAGTTTGAACGCGAAATATTATTACAATCAGTTTTTCATATAGAATTGTAGTAGTTGAATTGTATATTAGCTACTAAGTATGAACTTAACGGGTAGGTACTACCCGAATTTAAACTTATAAAACGCTAATATGAAGAAAAAGCTTTTATAAATGAGTTCATATTATGCTACGAAATACTATTAACTACTCTTAATATTCTGTATGATTAACTTATTCCATTTGACTATTTTGAAGGAAATGGCACCGACTACTCGACACACCGTGAATATGAATGAAGAGGAATTCCGTACTTTTCTAGCTTCAAACATAGCCGCAGTACAGGCTGCGCTACATACCAACAATAACCTTGGATCTGGCAGTACAGGAAATCGTGTAGGATGCACCTACAAAGAATTCACTACCTGCAAACCTTTGGAATTTGATGGAACCGAAGGACCAATCGGATTGAAACGGTGGACCGAGAAGGTCGAATCGGTGTTTGCCATAAGTAAGTGTACTGAAGAGGACAAAGTGAAGTACGCTACGCATACCTTCACAGGTTCTGCGTTAACATGGTGGAATACCTATCTAGAGCAAGTGGGACAATATGATGCGTACGCACTACCGTGGTCAGCATTCAAGCACTTGATGAACGAGAAATACCGTCCCAGAACCGAGGTCAATAAGCTCAAGACAGAACTTAGAGGGTTACGAACCCAAGGATTTGATATTACCACGTACAAAAGACGATTCACATAATTGTGCCTATTGTGTCCGGGAGCATTCGAAGATGAGGAAGAGAAGATCGACGCGTTTGTGAAAGGATTACCGGAAAGAATCCAAGAAGATATAAGTTCACACGAGCCCGCCTCCATACAACAGGCATGTAGAATGGCTCACAAACTAGTGAACCAGATTGAAGAAAGAATTAAAGAACAGACTGCTGAAGAGGCCAATGTGAAGCAAGTCAAAAGAAAGTGGGAGGAAAACGGTGATAAGAATCACCAATACAACAACAACAGCAATTACAACAATAATCGCAACAATTATCCCAACAATCGCAACATCAATCGCAACTACAACAAACGGCCCAACAACAACAACAACAGCAACAGCAACTACAACAATCATCCCAACAACAATAATAACCGCAACAACAACAACAATCAGAAGCAGCTATGCCAAAGGTGTGAAAAGTATCACTCGGGGTTCTGCACCAAATTTTGCAACAAGTGTAAAAGAAATGGTCATAGCGCGGTGAAGTGTGAGGTCTACGGACCAGGGGTTAATAGAACAAAAGGAACAAATGGTGTCAGAACGAGTAATGGCGGAGCAAGTAGTGTCGGAGCAAGTTATGCCAATGTAGTTTGTTATAAATGTGGAAAACCGGGCCACATTATTAGAAATTGCCCGAACCAGGAGAACACGAATGGACAAGGCCGCGGAAGAGTTTTCAATATTAATGCGGCAGAGGCACAGGAAGACCCGGAGCTTGTTACGGGTACGTTTCTTATTGACAATAAATCTGCTTACGTTTTATTTGATTCGGGTGCGGATAGAAGCTATATGAGTAGAGATTTTTGTGCTAAATTAAGTTGTCCATTGACGCCTTTGGATAGTAAATTTTTACTCGAATTAGCAAATGGTAAATTAATTTCAGCAGATAATATATGTCGGAACCGAGAAATTAAACTGGTTAGCGAAACATTTAAGATTGATTTGATACCAGTAGAGTTAGGGAGTTTTGATGTGATAATCGGTATGGACTGGTTGAAAGAAGTGAAAGCAGAGATCGTTTGTTACAAAAATGCAATTCGCATTATACGAGAAAAAGAAAAACCCTTAATGGTGTACGGAGAAAAGGGCAGCACGAAGCTACATATTATTAGTAATTTGAAGGCACAAAAACTAATAAGAAGAGGTTGCTATGCTGTTCTAGCACACGTCGAGAGAGTACAAACTGAAGAAAAGAGCATCAATGATGTTCCCATTGCAAAAGAATTTCCCGATGTATTTCTTAAAGAATTACCGGGATTACCCCCACATCGATCCGTTGAATTTCAAATAGATCTTGTACCAGGAGCTGCACCAATAGCTCGTGCTCCTTACAGACTCGCACCCAGCGAGATGAAAGAACTGCAAAGCCAATTACAAGAACTTTTAGAGCGTGGTTTCATTCGACCAAGCACATCACCGTGGGGAGCTCCTGTTTTGTTTGTCAAGAAGAAAGATGGTACATTCAGGTTGTGTATCGACTACCGAGAGTTGAACAAACTTACCATCAAGAACCGCTACCCACTACCGAGAATTGATGACTTATTTGATCAACTACAAGGCTCGTCTGTTTATTCAAAGATTGACTTACGTTCCGGGTATCATCAAATGCGAGTGAAAGAAGATGATATTCCAAAGACTGCTTTCAGAACACGTTACGGTCATTACGAGTTTATGGTCATGCCGTTTAGTTTAACTAATGCACCAGCTGTGTTTATGGACCTTATGAACCGAGTGTGTGGACCATACCTTGACAAGTTTGTCATTATTTTCATTGATGACATACTTATTTACTCAAAGAATGACCAAGAACACGGTGAACATTTGAGAAAGGTGTTAGAAGTATTGAGGAAGGAAAAATTGTACGCTAAGTTTTCAAAGTGTGCATTTTGGTTGGAAGAAGTTCAATTCCTCGGTCACATAGTGAACAAAGAAGGTATTAAGGTGGATCCGACAAAGATAGAAACTGTTGAAAAGTGGAAAACCCCGAAAACTCCGAAACACATACGCCAGTTTTTAGGACTAGCTGGTTACTACAGAAGGTTCATCCAAGACTTTTCCAGAATAGCAAAACCATTGACTGCATTAACGCATAAAGGGAAGAAATTTGAATGGAATGATGAACAAGAGAAAGCGTTTCAGTTATTGAAGAAAAAGCTAACTACGGCACCTATATTGTCATTGCCTGAAGGGAATGATGATTTTGTGATTTATTGTGACGCATCAAAGCAAGGTCTCGGTTGTGTATTAATGCAACGAATGAAGGTGAATGCTTATGCGTCTAGACAATTGAAGATTCACGAACAAAATTATACGACGCATGATTTGGAATTAGGCGCGGTTGTTTTTGCATTAAAGACTTGGAGGCACTACTTATATGGGGTCAAAAGTATTATATATACCGACCACAAAAGTCTTCAACACATATTTAATCAGAAACAACTGAATATGAGGCAGCGTAGGTGGATTGAATTATTGAATGATTACGACTTTGAGATTCGTTACCACCCGGGGAAGGAAAATGTGGTAGCCGATGCCTTGAGCAGGAAGGACAGAGAACCCATTCGAGTAAAATCTATGAATATAATGATTCATAATAACCTTACTACTCAAATAAAGGAGGCGCAACAAGGAGTTTTAAAAGAGGGAAATTTAAAGGATGAAATACCCAGAGGATCGGAGAAGCATCTTAATATTCGGGAAGACGGAACCCGGTATTGGGCTGAAAGGATTTGGGTACCAAAATTTGGAGATATGAGAGAAATGGTACTTAGAGAAGCTCATAAAACCAGATACTCAATACATCCTGGAACGGGGAAGATGTACAAGGATCTCAAGAAACATTTTTGGTGGCCGGGTATGAAAGCCGATGTTGCTAAATACGTAGGAGAATGTTTGACGTGTTCTAAGGTCAAAGCTGAGCATCAGAAACCATCAGGTCTACTTCAACAACCCGAAATCCCGGAATGGAAATGGGAAAACATTACCATGGATTTTATCACTAAATTGCCAAGGACTGCAAGTGGTTTTGATACTATTTGGGTAATAGTTGATCGTCTCACCAAATCATAGGCGCAGTACAGGCTGCGCTACATACCAAAAATAACCTTGGATCTAGCAGTACAGGAAATCATGTAGGATGCACCTACAAAGAATTCACTGCCTGTAAACCTTTGGAATTTGATGGAACCGAAGGACCAATCGGATTGAAACGGTGGACCGAGAAGGTCGAATCAGTGTTTGCCATAAGTAAGTGTACTGAAGAGGACAAAGTGAAATACGCTACGCATACCTTCACAGGTTCTGCGCTAACATGGTGGAATACCTATCTAGAGCAAGTGGGACAAGATGATGCTTACGCACTACCGTGGTCAGCATTCAAGCACTTGATGAATGAGAAGTACCGTCCCAGAACCGAGGTCAATAAGCTCAAGACAGAACTTAGAGGGTTACGAACCCAAGGATTTGATATTACCACGTACGAAAGACGATTCACAGAATTATGCCTATTGTGTCCGGGAGCGTTCGAAGATGAGGAAGAGAAGATCGACGCGTTTATGAAAGGATTACCGGAAAGAATCCAAGAAGATATAAGTTCACACGAGCCAGCCTCCATACAACAGGCATGTAGAATGGCTCATAAACTAGTGAACCAGATTGAAGAAAAAATTAAAGAACAGACTGCTGAAGAGGCCAATGTGAAGCAAGTCAAAAGAAAGTGGGAGGAAAACGGTGACAAAAATCACCAAAACAACAACAACAGCAATTACAATAATAATCGCAACAACTATCCCAACAATCGCAACATCAATCACAACTACAACAAATGGCCCAACAACAACAACAACAACAACAACAACAACAACAACAACAACAACAACAACAACAACAACAACAACAACAACAACAACAATAACAACAACAACAACAATAATAACAGTAACTACAACATGTAGTGACCCGAACTTTTCCATGTTTATATATATTAATTGAGATTGATATTTACATGATTAAATGTTTCCAACATGTTAAACAATCAAACTTGTTAAGACTTGATTAATTGAAATATGTTTCATATAGACAATTGACCACCCAAGTTGACCGGTGATTCACGAACGTTAAAACTTGTAAAAACTATATGATGACATATATATGGATATATATATATAGTTAACATGATACTATGATAAGTAAACATATCATTAAGTATATTAACAATGAACTACATATGTAAAAACAAGACTACTAACTTAATGATTTTTAAACGAGACATATATGTAACGATTATCGTTGTAAAGACGTTTAATGTATATATATCATATTAAGAGATATTCATACATGATAATATCATGATAATATAATAATTTAAAATCTCATTTGATATTATAAACATTGGGTTAACAACATTTAACAAGATCATTAACCTAAAGGTTTCAAAACAACACTTACATGTAACGACTAACGATGACTTAAAGAATCAGTTAAAATGTATATACATGTAGTGTTTTAATATGTATTTATACACTTTTGGAAGACTTCAATACACTTATCAAAATACTTCTACTTAACAAAAATGCTTACAATTACATCCTCGTTCAGTTTCATCAACAATTCTACTCGTATGCACCCGTATCCGTACTCGTACAATACACAGCTTTTAGATGTATGTACTATTAGTATATACACTCCAATGATCAGCTCTTAGCAGCCCATGTGAGTCACCTAATACATTTGGGAACCATCATTTGGCAACTAGCATGAAATATCTCATAAAATTACAAAAATATGAGTAATCATTCATGACTTATTTACATGAAAACAAAATTACATATCCTTTATATCTAATCCATACACCAACGACCAAAAACACCTACAAACACTTTCATTCTTCAATTTTCTTCATCTAATTGATCTCTCTCAAGTTCTATCTTCAAGTTCTAAGTGTTCTTCATATATTCTACAAGTTCTAGTTACATAAAATCAAGAATACTTTCAAGTTTGCTAGCTCACTTCCAATCTTGTAAGGTGATCATCCAACCTCAAGAAATCTTTGTTTCTTACAGTAGGTTATCATTCTAATACAAGGTAATAATCATATTCAAACTTTGGTTCAATTTCTATAACTATAACAATCTTATTTCAAGTGATGATCTTACTTGAACTTGTTTTCGTGTCATGATTCTGCTTCAAGAACTTCGAGCCATCCAAGGATCCATTGAAGCTAGATCCATTTTTCTCTTTTCCAGTAGGTTTATCCAAGGAACTTAAGGTAGTAATGATGTTCATAACATCATTCGATTCATACATATAAAGCTATCTTATTCGAAGGTTTAAACTTGTAATCACTAGAACATAGTTTAGTTAATTCTAAACTTGTTCGCAAACAAAAGTTAATCCTTCTAACTTGACTTTTAAAATCAACTAAACACATGTTCTATATCTATATAATATGCTAACTTAATGATTTAAAACCTGGAAACACGAAAAACACCGTAAAACCGGATTTACGCCGTCGTAGTAACACCGCGGGCTGTTTTGGGTTAGTTAATTAAAAACTATGATAAACTTTGATTTAAAAGTTGTTATTCTGAGAAAATGATTGTTATTATGAACATGAAACTATATCCAAAAATTATGGTTAAACTCAAAGTGGAAGTATGTTTTCTAAAATGGTCATCTAGACGTCATTTTTTCGACTGAAATGACTACCTTTACATAAATGACTTGTAACTTATTTTTCCGACTATAAACCTATACTTTTTCTGTTTAGAATCATAAAATATAGTTTAATATGAAACCATAGCAATTTGATTCACTCAAAACGGATTTAAAATGAAGAAGTTATGGGTAAAACAAGATTGGATAATTTTTCTCATTTTAGCTACGTGAAAATTGGTAACAAATCTATTCCAACCATAACTTAATCAACTTGTATTGTATATTATGTAATCTTGAGATACCATAGACACGTATACAATGTTTTGACCTATCATGTCGACACATCTATATATATTTCGGAACAACCATAGACACTCTATATGTGAATGTTGGAGTTAGCTATACAGGGTTGAGGTTGATTCCAAAATATATATAGTTTGAGTTGTGATCAATACTGAGATACGTATACACTGGGTCGTGGATTGATTCAAGATAATATTTATCGATTTATTTCCGTACATCTAACTGTGGACAACTAGTTGTAGGTTACTAACGAGGACAGCTGACTTAATAAACTTAAAACATCAAAATATATTAAAAGTGTTGTAAATATATTTTGAACATACTTTGATATATATGTATATATTGTTATAGGTTCGTGAATCAACCAGTGGCCAAGTCTTACTTCCCGACGAAGTAAAAATCTGTGAAAGTGAGTTATAGTCCCACTTTTAAAATCTAATATTTTTGGGATGAGAATACATGCAGGTTTTATAAATGATTTACAAAATAGACACAAGTACGTGAAACTACATTCTATGGTTGAATTATCGAAATCGAATATGCCCCTTTTTATTAAGTCTGGTAATCTAAGAATTAGGGAACAGACACCCTAATTGACGCGAATCCTAAAGATAGATCTATTGGGCCTTACAAACCCCATCCAAAGTACCGGATGCTTTAGTACTTCGAAATTTATATCATATCCGAAGGGTGTCCCGGAATGATGGGGATATTCTTATATATGCATCTTGTTAATGTCGGTTACCAGGTGTTCACCATATGAATGATTTTTATCTCTATGTATGGGATGTGTATTGAAATATGAAATCTTGTGGTCTATTATTATGATTTGATATATATAGGTTAAACCTATAACTCACCAACATTTTTGTTGACGTTTTAAGCATGTTTATTCTCAGGTGATTATTAAGAGCTTCCGCTATCGCATACTTAAATAAGGACGAGATTTGGAGTCTATGCTTGTATGATATTGTGTAAAAACTGCATTCAAGAAACTTATTTTGTTGTAACATATTTGTATTGTAAACCATTATGTAATGGTCGTGTGTCAACAGGATATTTTAGATTATCATTATTTGATAATCTACGTAAAGCTTTTAAAACCTTTATTGATGAAATAAAGGTTATGGTTTGTTTTAAAATGAATGCAGTCTTTGAAAAACGTCTCATATAGAGGTCAAAACCTCGTAACGAAATCAATTAATATGGAACGTTTTTAATCAATAAGAACGGGACATTTCACAACAATCATCCCAACAACAATAATAACCGCAACAACAACAACAATCAGAAGCAGCTATGCCAAAGGTGTGAAAAGTATCACTCGGGGTTCTGCACCAAATTTTGCAACAAGTGTAAAAAAAATGGTCATAGCGTGGCGAAGTGTGAGGTCTACGGACCAGGGGTTAATAGAACGAAAGGAACAAATGGTGTCTGAACAAGTAATGGCGGAGCAAGTAGTGTCGGAGCAAGTTATGCCAATGTAGTTTGTTATAAATGTGGAAAACCGGGCCACATTATTAGAAATTGCCCGAACCAGGAGAACACGAATGGACAAGGCCGCGGAAGTGTTTTCAATATTAATGCGGCAGAGGCACAGGAAGACCCGGAGCTTGTTACGGGTACGTTTCTTATTGACAATAAATCTGCTTACGTTTTATTTGATTTGGATGCGGATAGAAGCTATATGAGTAGAGATTTTTGTGCTAAAATAAGTTGTCCATTGACGCCGTTGGATAGTAAATTTTTACTCGAATTAGCAAACGGTAAATTAATTTCAGCAGATTATATATGCCGGAATCGAGAAATTAAACTGGGTAGCGAAATATTTAAGATTGATTTGATACCAGTAGAGTTAGGGAGTTTTGTTGTAATAGTTGGCATGGACTGGCTGAAGAAGGTGAAAGCAGAGATCGTATGTTATAAAAATGCAATTCGCATTGTACGAGAAGAAGGAAAACCCTTAATGGTGTACGGAGAAAAGGGCAACACGAAGCTACATCTTATTAGTAATTTGAAGGCACAAAAACTAATAAGAAAAGGTTGCTATGCTGTTCTAGCACACATTGAGAAAGTACAAACTGAAGAAAAGAGCATCAATGATGTTCCCGTTTGAAAAAAATTTCCCGATGTATTTTCGAAAGAATTACCGGGATTACCCCCACATCGATCCGTTGAATTTCAAATAGATCTTGTACCAGGAGCTGCACCAATAGCTCGTGCTCCTTACAGACTCACATCCAGCGAGATGAAAGAACTGCAAAGCCAATTACAAGAACTTTTAGAGCGTGGTTTCATTCGACCAAGCACATCACCGTGGGGAGCTCCTGTTTTGTTTGTCAAGAAGAAAGATGGTACATTCAGGTTGTGTATCGACTACCGAGAGTTGAACAAACTTACCATCAAGAACCGCTACCCACTACCGAGAATCGACGACTTATTTGATCAACTACAAGGCTCGTCTGTTTATTCAAAAATTGACTTACGTTCCGGGTATCATCAAATGCGGGTGAAAGAAGATGATATTCCAAAGACTGCTTTCAGAACACGTTACGGTCATTACGAGTTTATGGTCATGCCATTTGGTTTAACTAATGCACCAGCTGTGTTCATAGACCTTATGAACCGAGTGTGTGGTCCATACCTTGACAAGTTTGTCATTGTTTTCATTGATGACATACTTATTTAATCAAAGAATGACCAAGAACACGGTGAACATTTGAGAAAGGTGTTAGAAGTATTGAGGAAGGAAGAATTGTACGCTAAGTTTTCAAAGTGTGCATTTTGGTTGGAAGAAGTTCAATTCCTCGGTCACATAGTGAACAAAGAAGGTATTAAGGTGGATCCAGCAAAGATAGAAACTGTTGAAAAGTGGGAAACCCCAAAAACTCCAAAACACATACGCTAGTTTTTAGGACTAGCTGGTTACTACAGAAGGTTCATCCAAGACTTTTCCATAATAGCAAAACCCTTGACTGCATTAACGCATAAAGGAAAGAAATTTGAATGGAAGGATGAACAAGAGAAGGCGTTTCAGTTATTGAAGAAAAAGCTAACTACGGCACCTATATTGTCATTGCCTGAAGGGAATGATGATTTTGTGATTTATTGTGACGCATCAAAGCAAGGTCTCGGTTGTGTATTAATGCAACGAACGAAGGTGATTGCTTATGCGTCTAGACAATTGAAGATTCACGAACAAAATTATACGACGCATGATTTGGAATTAGGCGCGGTTGTTTTTGCATTAAAGACTTGGAGGCACTACTTATATGGAGTCAAAAGTATTATATATACCGACCACAAAAGTCTTCAACATATATTTAATCAGAAACAACTGAATATGAGGCAGCATAGGTGGATTGAATTGTTGAATGATTACGACTTTGAGATTCGTTACCACTCGAGGAAGGCAAATGTGGTAGCCGACGCCTTGAGCAGGAAGGACAGAGAACCCATTCGAGTAAAATCTATGAATATAATGATTCACACTAACCTTACTACTCAAATAAAGGAGGCGCAACAAGGAGCTTTAAAAGAGGGAAATTTAAAGGATGAAATACCTAAAGGATCGGAGAAGCATCTTAATATTCGGGAAGACGGAACCCGGTATAGGGCTGAAAGAATTTGGGTACCAAAATTTGGAGATATGAGAGAAATAGTACTTAGAGAAGCTCATAAAACCAGATACTCAATACATCCTGGAACGGGGAAGATGTACAAGGATCTTAAGAAACATTTTTGGTGGCCAGGTATGAAAGCCGATATTGCTAAATATGTAGGAGAATGTTTGACGTGTTCTAACGTCAAAGCTGAGCATCAGAAACCATCAGGTCTACTACAATAACCTGAAATCCCGGAATGGAAATGGGAAAACATTACCATGGATTTCATTACTAAATTGCCAAGGACTGCAAGTGGTTATGATACTATTTGGGTAATAGTTGATCGTCTCACCAAGTCAGTACACTTCCTGCCAATAAGAGAAGATGACAAGATGGAGAAGTTAGCACTATTGTATTTGAAGGAAGTCGTCTCCAAACATGGAATACCAATCTCTATTATCTCTGATAGGGATGGCAGATTTATTTCAAGATTCTGGCAGACATTACAGCAAGCATTAGGAACTCGTCTAGACATGAGTACTGCCTATCATCCACAAACTGATGGGCAAAGCGAAAGGACGATACAAACGCTTGAAGACATGCTACGAGCATGTGTTATTGATTTCGAAAACAGTTGGGATCGACATCTACCGTTAGCAGAATTTTTCTACAACAATAGCTACCATTCAAGCATTGAGATGGCGCCGTTTGAAGCACTTTATGGTAGAAAGTGCAGGTCTCCAATTTGTTGGAGTGAAGTGGGGGAGAGACAGATTACGGGTCCGGAGATAATACAAGAAACTACCGAGAAGATCAACCAAATTCAACAACGGTTGAAAACCGCCCAAAGTCGACAAAAGAGCTACGCTGACATTAAAAGAAAAGATATATAATTTGAAATTGGAGAGATGGTCATGCTTAAAGTTGCACCTTGGAAAGGCGTTGTTCGATTTGGTAAACGGGAGAAATTAAATCCAAGGTATATTGGACCATTCAAGATTATTGATCGTGTCGGACCAGTAGCTTACCGACTTGAGTTACCTCAACAACTCGTGACTGTACATAACACTTTCCACGTCTCGAATTTGAAGAAATGTTTTGCTAAAGAAGATCTCACTATTCCGTTAGATGAAATCCAAATCAACGAAAAACTTCAATTCATCGAAGAACCCGTCGAAATAATGGATCGTGAGGTTAAAAGACTTAAGCAAAACAAGATACCAATTGTTAAGGTTCGATGGAATGCTCGTAGAGGACCCGAGTTCACATGGGAACGAGAAGATCAGATGAAGAAGAAATACCCGCATTTATTTTCACAAGATACGTCAACACCTCCAACTTCTTAAAATTTCGGGACGAAATTTATTTAACGGATAGGTACTGTAGTGACCCGAAATTTTCCATGTTTGATAATGCTAAAAACGAACATATATTTCATAGCATTATTCCTCAAGAAACACAAGCTTTTAGTTGCAATTGTTCTATTTACAAGTGATATTCGTTTAAATAATAAAAGGTGAAGATAAAAGACAGACTCGACGAATTGAAGACGCAAACGACCAAAAAGCTCAAAAGTACAAAGTACAATCAAAGAGGTTCCAATTATTGATAAGAAACGTCTCGAAATTACAAGAGTACAAGATTCAAAACGCAAAGTACAAGATATTAAATTGTAAGCAAGGACGTTCGAAAATCCGGAACCGGGACATGAGTCAACTCTCAACGCTCGACGCAACGGACTAAAAATTACGAGTCAACTATGCACATAAATATAATATAATATTTAAATAATTCTTAAAATTATTTATATATTATATTTATATTAAAAATCCGTCGGCAAACAAAGAGCCAAAGCTGGGTGAACTGTAAAATCAAACTCCGCGAGTTGCGGAGTTTGAAGAAGGAAAATGCCGCGAGTCGCGGAGTTCCCCTGGACTCAATTCCCTATAAAATCCAACGCAGTTCGACGAGTTTTAATATCCATAAAATCTCTCTTTCTCTATATGTAAACGTAATATATATATATATATATATATATATATATATATATATATATATATATATATATATATATATATATATATATATATATATATATATATATATATTTTAATTTTAATTAAAATTCTAATAATAAGGGTATATTAGCGAATGTTGTAAGGGTGTAAGTCGAAATTCTGTCCGTGTAACGCTACACTATTTTTAATCATTGTAAGTTATGTTCAACCTTTTTACATTAATGTCTCGTAGCTAAGTTATTATTATGCTTATTTAAAACGAAGTAATCATGATGTTGGGCTAATTACTAAAATGGGTTAATTGGGCTTTGTACCATAATTGGGGTTTGGACAAAAGAACGACATTTGTGGAAATTAGACTATGGGCTATTAATGGGCTTTATATTTGTTTAACTAAATGATAGTTTGTTAATTTTAATATAAAGATTTACAATTGGACGTCCCTATAAATAACCATATACACTCGATCGGATACGATGGGCAGGGTATTTATATGTACGAATAATCATTCATTTAACCGGACACGGGAATGGATTAATAACCACTAGAATTAATAAAACAGGGGTGAAATTATGTACAAGGACACTTGGCATAATTGATAACAAAGTATTAAAATCTTGTTACAGTTTAAGTCCCCAATTAGTTGGAATATTTAACTTCGGGTATAAGGATAATTTGACGAGGACACTCGCACTTTATATTTATGACTGATGGACTGTTATGGACGAAAACCAGACGGACATATTAAATAATCCAGGACAAAGGACAATTAACCCATGGGCATAAAACTAAAATCAACACGTCAAACATCATGATTACGGAAGTTTAAATAAGCATAATTCTTTTATTTCATATTTAATTTCCTGTATTTTATATTTAATTGCACTTCTAATTATCGCACTTTTATTTATTGTTATTGTATTTAATTGCACTTTTAATTATCGTACTTTTTAATTATCGCAAGTTTATTTTATCGTACTTTTATTTATCGCAATTTCATTATCGTTATTTACTTTACATTAAGTCTTGTATTTATTTTTAATTTTGGTTTTAACTGCGACTAAAGTTTTAAAATCGACAAACCGGTCATTAAACGGTAAAAACCCCCCTTTATAATAATAATATTACTTATATATATATTTGTATTTTTATAAAATAAAACTAATATAGCGTTAAGCTTTGTTAAAAGATTCCCTGTGGAACGAACCGGACTTACTAAAAACTACACTACTGTACATATTAGGTACACTGCCTATAAGTGTTGTAGCAATGTTTAAGTATATCTATTCTATAAATAAATAAATATCTTGTGTAAAATTGTATCATATTTAATAGTATTTCCTTGTAAAATATAAGCTATTTTATATACACCTCGCAGAACATCAAGTATTTTTGGCGCCGCTGCCGGGGAACTCAATTTCTTGCTTAAATGCCGGAAGCGCAACGCTAAATATAAAAAAAAAATTTTATTTTTAGTTTACTTTTATAAAAAGACGCTTTTGTAAAAATACGTTTTAAATATTCGAAAACATAAACAGAAAACAAAAATATACATATTTTTAAGAGTTTGTTAAATATTTAAGTTTTATAAAGTTTCTTTATTTTTATTTTATAAAAATATAAGTTTTATTTATTTTGTTTTTATTTTAAACATAAAATCAAAAAACCGAAAAAAACATTTATAAATCTAGTTTTAAGAATTTTATTTATAAATTTATAAAATATTTCTATTTTTATTTTAGGTTTTAAAATATAAGTTTTATTAAATTTATATAAATATATTTTATTTAAAACAGAAAAATAAATAAATAAAAAACCGAAACCTGTCAAACGAAGCTACCTAATCTGAATTTTCGAACCCCGCGACTCGCGGAGTTTTCCAGCTTCGGGCACCGCAACTCGCGGAGCCGCCCTGACACACGTGACCAGAAACCCTAATCGCAATTAATACTGGGTAATTATTATTATTATTAACTTTAAACCTAATTAGGTTATTTATATTATATTAATTAGTTTAGTTATTTTATTATTTGTATTATTTAGTTAAATTAGTTTAAATAAAATATAAAATTAATAGTTTTATAAAATAAATAATATAAAAATAATATTTTTATAAAAAATTATACTTTTTACAACTTTTAGTATATTTTTATATTTTGTCCCTTTTTATTTTTTTTAGCATAACTTTTGTATTTTTCGTTCATATTTAGTTTTAAGACATAGTTTTTGCCATAGTTATTTTTACTTCTAGATTTTTAGGCTTTGCCGTAAAATTCCTTAAGTGCTTTTTCTTTAGACTAAGATTTAGGTGCTTTAGAATTTTGTGACATCTTTTTAAGTTTTAATACCTTTTTAAGATATTGCCATTTGGGATATATTTTTACTTGTAAGCATTAATAGTTTTAGACGCAATTTTTAGTTTTTAGTTCATTTTTAAGTTTCAACGCGCTACTTTCTTATTTTTATTTTTCGACGCCTTTTACCTATGTATCAATTATCACTCCAATTAGTAATCTCAATTTGCGATTATAATTTTAAGTTAGTGATAGTAATAAGGTTGGGTTAGTCGAGTGTTTTTAAGTTTATAAGTCATTTTTTTATTATTTCTTATTTTCGACGCCTTTTATTTTTCAACCCTTTTCTTTTTCGACGCGCTCTTTTTCTTTCTTATTTCTCGCCATTCTAGTTTTAGGATATAGATTTTTATTCTACTTCTTATCTAAATTTCTTAAAATTACGAAAATTTATTTTAAGTGGTTAAATTGATAGACATCAAAATTTTCTGGTTCGTAGTAATAGTTGGATTTGTACGTGGACCGGGTTATTGGAGCCAAACAGTACTCAATTATATTGAGACCAAACGAATCCTGCCCCTCTGCTGCATCTTTTGGCTATTCGAAACGTGGGCAAAATCATAAAAGCCTATTAATTGGATAACTTATATAATTTTTCTTTCCTTTTAAAAACTAATAGGATATTCAGTGAATGCACCGAGCAAGACGTTCACCACCTTTTGTACGTTCACCACCTGTAACTAGATCAAGACATCTAGCAAATATTACCGCCGTTGATTTTTCTTTAGAATCGTCATCCAGTCAACCAAGTACTCCAAGTCAAATTTCCGATAATCCATTTTTTGAATCCGATCTCACAATTGAGAATCCGGAGAATATTCAGGGACAATTCATAGATCCTGAACCATTAATTTTTCCTCCGGAACCACCAATTATTCAAACAGAGATTGTTGAGGAACGAACCATTAAATCGGAATCCTCTAGTGATTCCGATTCAACAAATTCAATTATGGAGAATCTGGAACCTTTAAGTATGGAAGACCGAATGAGAGCTAAACGCACTGGCCAAGGTCACGCAATTACTCATCCTGACATTAATACGCCAGATTATGAAATCAAAGGACAAATTCTACATATGGTGACTAATCAATGCCAATTTAGTGGTGCGCCGAAGGAAGATCCAAACGAACATCTTCATACCTTTAATAGGATCTGCACACTATTTAAAATAAGAGAAGTTGAGGATGAACAGATATATCTCATGTTATTTCCCTGGACTTTAAAGGGAGAAGCCAAAGATTGGTTAGAATCGTTACCTGAAGGGGCAATTGATACATGGGACGTTTTAGTTGAAAAATTTCTTAAACAATTCTTTCCGGCATCTAAAGCCGTAAGACTTCAGGGAGAAATTGTTACGTTTACACAGAAACCAAATGAAACTCTATATGAGGCGTGGACAAGATTTGGAAAATTATTAAGAGGATGTCCACAACATGGTTTAGACACCTGTCAAATAGTACAAATATTCTACCAAGGATGCGACATCACTACAAGAAAAGACATTGATATAGCAGCTGGTGGTTCTATTATGAAGAAAACCGAAACTGATGCTTATAAAATTATTGATAACACTGCTTCCCACTCACATGAGTGGCACCAAGAAAAAGATATCGTTAGATAATCTAAAGCAGCTAGAGCCGATTCTAGCCATGACTTAGATTCCATTTCTGCAAAGATAGATGCTGTCGAGAGACGAATGGAAAAGATGACTAAAGATATCCACTCAATACGAATTGGTTGTGAGCAGTGTGGAGGACCACATTTGACAAAAGATTGTCTCAGTATTGAACTAACAATGGAACAAAGAGAGAATGTTTCATATCTAAACCAATGGCCTGGAAATAATTATCAGAATAATTATCAACCACCAAGACCAATTTACAATCAAAACCAGAATTATAACAGAAATGTTCCATACAACAACCAACAAGGTCCTAGTAATCAACAAGTATCCAACAATACTTACAACCAGCAAAGACCTAATTTTCAAAACAAACCACCACAAACCGATGATAAAAAGCCGAATTTAGAAGATATGATGACGAAGCTAGTTGAAACTCAAACGCAGTTTTTCACATCTCAAAAACAAACCAATGAACAAAATGCTCAAGCATTTAGAAATCAACAAGCTTCTATTCAAAACTTGGAACAAGAAGTAAGTAACCTAGCAAGGTTAATAGGTGAAAGAAAATCGGGAAGTCTACCTAGTGATACAAATGCTAACCCCCAGAATGAAACAGCTAAAGCTATTACCACAAGAAGTGGTACAACACTTAAACCACCTGAAATACCTGAAAATTCTGATGAAGCTATTCCTACTCCACAAGAACCACAACCTGAACAAGATAAGGAAAAAGAACCGGTAGTTGAAAAGGTTAATGAAGATAACACAGTTAAGGCTAAACCTTATGTTAAACCATACCAACCACCACTTCCTTACCCGAGTAAGATGAAAAAAGAGAAACTTGAAGTCGAGCAATCCAAATTCTTGGATATGTTTAAACAGATAAATGTAAATCTTCCTTTCATTGATGTGATTTCAGGAATGCCTAGATATGCTAAATTCTTGAAAGATCTAATATCGAATAGAAAGAAAATGGAAGAACTCTCGGCTGTTACTATGAATGCTAATTGTTCTGCAGTGCTGTTAAATAAGATACCAGAAAAACTATCTGATCCAGGAAGTTTCACAATTCCATGTTTTCTGGGTAGTCTTAGTTTAATAGAAGCATTGGCAGATTTAGGTGCTAGCATAAATTTAATGCCGTATTCACTATACGCTAAACTAGACCTTGGAGAATTGAAACCAACAAGAATAAGTATACAACTAGCCGATCGATCAATAAAATATCCTAGAGGGATAATGGAGAACATGCTAGTCAAAGTTGGTACTTTAGTATTTCCAGTAGATTTTGTTGTTCTGGACATGGAAGAAGATTCTCAAGTTCCTCTCATATTAGGAAGACCATTCTTAAACACGGCTAAAGCAATGATATAAGTGTTCGGTAAGAAATTGACCCTAAGTATAGAGGACGAGAGTGTTACCTTTTCAGTTGATAGAGCAATGCAACAACCGCAATCTGCAGATGATACATGTTATTACATTCAAACTATAGATTCACATGCAGAATTGTTGGAAGAATTTTCAAAATTACAAGGAACAGGAGAATGTTCTTTAGGAGAAGGTAATGAACCAATTGATGAAGCTGAAATGTTAGCTACACTTATAGCTAATGGATATGAACCAACAACAGAAGAAATTCAAATGCTAAAAGAAGAAGACAGATATCGATATAAATCATCGATAGAAGAATCTCTAACATTATAGTTAAAGCCACTTCCAAACCATTTGGAATACGCTTATTTACATGGTGAATCTGAATTACCTGTAATAATATCGTCTTCTCTTACTGAAAATGAGAAATCACAACTCATTTCTGTGTTGAAAGCTCATAAACCAGCCATTGCATGGAAGATTCATGATATTAAAGGAATAAGTCCTTCGTATTGCACACATAAAATCCTTATGGAAGAAGGTCATAAAACGTATGTGCAACGCCAACGAAGACTAAATCCGAATATGCAAGATGTAGTAAAAAAAGAAATTATTAAACTGCTAGATGCAGGTTTAATTTATCCAATTTCTGATAGTCCATGGGTAAGCCCAGTTCAATGCGTGCCTAAGAAGGGTGGCATGACTGTCATTACAAATGAGAAAAATGAGCTTATTCCTACTAGGACTGTAACAGGATGGCGTGTTTGTATTGATTATAGAAAATTAAATGACGCCACCAGAAAAGATCACTTTCCCTTACCTTTCATTGATCAAATGTTGGAAAGATTAGCCGGAAATAGTTATTATTGTTTTCTTGATGGATTTTCCGGATATTTCCAAATTCCAATAGCACCCGAAGATCAAGAGAAAACCACGTTCACGTGCCCTTATGGTACTTTTGCTTACAAACGCATGCCATTTGGACTTTGTAATGCCCCTACAACCTTTCAAAGGTGCATGATAGCGATTTTTCACGACATGATAGAAGAATGCATGGAAGTTTTCATGGATGACTTTTCAGTCTTCGGTGATACTTTTGAATCATGTCTAGTTAATCTGGAACGAATGCTTATTAGATGTGAACAATCAAATCTAGTACTTAATTGGGAGAAATGCCATTTCATGGTTAAAGAAGGCATCGTTCTTGGTCATAAAATTTCAAAGGAAGGAATTGAAGTGGATAGAGCTAAAGTAGATGTAATTGCTAAACTTCCACATCCCACCAATGTTAGAGGAGTTAGGAGTTTTCTAGGGCATGCCGGTTTTTACCGACGTTTCATAAAAGATTTTTCTAAAATTGCCACTCCTATGAATAAACTCCTAGAAAAAGATGCTCTATTCATCTTTTCAGATGAATGCATCAAATCTTTTAATATTCTTAAAGAGAAACTCACTAATGCGCCGATCATGATAACACCAAATTGGAATCTACCGTTTGAACTTATGTGCGATGCAAGTGATTTTGCAATGGGAGCCGTTTTAGGACAAAGGATTGAAAAACGATTTCAACCTATATATTATGCTAGTAAGACGCTACAAGGAGCACAAACGAATTACACAACTACTGAAAAAGAACTCCTTGCTATTATCTTTGCTTTTGACAAATTTCATTCATATCTCGTTCTAGCAAAAACGGTGGTCTATACTGACCATTCTGCTCTTAGATACCTATTTTCGAAACAAGATGCTAAACCAAGATTAATCCGTTGGATCTTACTCTTACAAGAGTTTGATATTGAAATCCGAGATAAAAGAGGAGCAGAAAATCTCGCCGCTGATCATCTTTCTCGTTTTGAAAATCCCGAATTAGAAGTTCTAAATGAATCGGCCATACAAGACAACTTTCCTGATGAATATCTATTGAAGATAGATTATAATGAAATTCCATGGTTTGCAGACTATGCAAACTACTTAGTATGTGGATTCCTTGAAAAAGGATTGTCGTACCAAAAACGAAAGAAATTCTTCAGTGATATAAAACACTATTTCTGGGAATATCCACATCTATTTAAAAGTTGTCCAGATGGAATAATACGCCGATGTGTATTCGGAGATGAAGCTAGTAAAATTTTAAACCATTGTCACACAGGACCAACAGGAGGGCATTATGGGCCTCAACTAACAGCAAGAAAAGTTTATGATGCTGGATTCTATTGGCCTACAATTTACAAAGACGCACACCTTCTTTGCAAATCCTGTGATGCTTGTCAAAGGGCCGGAAAAATAAGTCAACGTGATGAAATGCCACAAAATGTCATTCAAGTATGTGAAGTATTTGACATTTGGGGTATTGACTTTATGGGTCCATTTCCAAAATCTCATAATAATATCTATATTCTCGTAGCCATTGATTATGTATCTAAATGGGCGGAAGCACTAGCTCTCCCAACTAACGATGCACGAGTTGTAGTCAATTTTTTAAAACGTCTTTTTGCAAGGTTTGGAACATCGAAAGCTTTAATAAGTGATCGGGGAACTCATTTCTGTAATAATCAACTTGAGAAAGTTCTTAAAAGATATGGAGTAACTCATAAAATCTCCACCGCATATCATCCACAAACAAGTGGACAAGTTGAAAATACCAACCGAGCTTTAAAACGTATTCTAGAGAAAACCGTAGGATCAAATCAGAAGGAATGGTCCATTAAATTGGAGGATGCACTCTGGGCTTTTAGAACAGCCTACAAAACTCCAATTGGAACCACACCTTTTAGACTCGTTTATGGAAAAGCATGTCATCTTCCAGTAGAAATTGAACACAAAGCATTTTGGGCTTTGAAGACATGTAATCTTGATTTACATGAAGCTGGACATCTACGGTTAAGTCAACTAAATGAATTAGAAGAATTAAGACATGAAGCATACGAAAATTCATTAATCTATAAAGAAAGAACGAAGAAATGGCATGATAAAAGAATCAGAAGTTCAAAAGAATTTAAAGAAGGAGACAGAGTTCTTCTTTTCAATTCACGATTCAAGCTATTTCCTGGAAAATTGAAATCAAGATGGTCTGGACCATTCATAGTCAAAAGAGTTTTCCCATACGGAACGATAGAATTGATAAATTCAAATGGGATTGAATTTAAGGTTAATGGTCACAGAGTTAAACATTACATAGATAGTCCAATGGAAGTTGACAATGAAGTTAATCACAATTTCGATACCACAGCTAACTAAGTGTGGGGAGAATCAAGTCTTTAAAGGATAATATGTATTTCTGTTAGAGTTAGATTGTCTGTTTTCGTGTAGTTCTCGAAAATAGAACCCGAATGGTCTTTCCCTAGCAGACCCTAAAGAACTAGTCTTCTCCCCCCATTCTGAATTTTTATTTTTTTTAGGTTTTTACGAAATGAAGACTTCCTGTGAACTAAACCATGGTCTAATGCTACACGCTTTGATCACTAAACGTAATAATGACACACTTCCGAGTGAAAAAGTATCAGTAATCAGAGAAAGATTGGACGGAGTAAGAAAAGAATCCAGATGCGAAGATAATAAGTTACAATTTGGTAAAGAAAAATAAAAATCCGCAGCGAAAAGAAGAGCACGACACCTAGAAAGATGTCACAAATGCGGAAAATGGTCACATGGAGGTAAATGTTCAAATAATCAAACCTATTCAAACACCAAATTTGTTACTTTATGCAGAGACGAACCGTTCATATGTTTAGAAGAAAAAAACACTGAATGCTCGAGGTTACGCCTATGTAGCCATGGAAAATCAATTAAACCGACTATCTTATGAATGAGATAGATCATATCACTAAGAATACTATCTCACAGGTAAGTCTGTACAGTTTTTTTTTTCATTTTTAACCTTTTGATAATAAACGCTAATTTGTTCGCTATAAAGTATTAAATTGGTATTCAATAAAATTAGGTTTGGCGACCGAAATTGTTGATATCATACAAAATTTATTACATCACTGCGAAATTTAACGTTTATTCTTATGGTATAAATATCTTTCATCAATCAACCCAAAATATTTCAAAAATTCGTCTTGAGTTAAATTAGGTCATGGAACCGAAATTACTTTACCGAAAAGAGGGGCGTATGTTTTTGATAATATTTGATTGATTAAAGTGGGATAAAAAGCCAAAAATAATTCAAAAATTCGTCATGAGTTAAATTAGGTCATGGAACCGAAATTTCTTTACCGAAAAGAGGGGCGTATGTTTTTGATAATATTTAATTTTATTTTTACCATGTTTTAAAATTAATATATAAAAATTAAAATAATATTGTAAACTTTTTAAATCAATATATTTAAAATTGTAAATATTTGAAAAATTAATATTTTTAATATAAGTTTGTATGTATAAAAACAAAAATATAATATAAGTTTGGTGTGAATTTATAATATGAATTTTTAATTAACTTTGGTGTGAATTTTTAATTTTATGCATTTTAAATTTAAGTTTGGTGTGAATTTAAAAACAAAAATTTACTTTATGTCGCTAAGTTAAAAATATGATTTTTAAAATTCGTCGTAAGTTGAAGACTAGGTCTTTGAACCGAAATTGCTTTACCCGAGGGAGGGACGAGAACTTTTATTATCATTATTTTTAATCTTATTGAATTAAAGCATGCCAAAAACATTAAAAAACCCAAAAATCTTAGCTTTTAAAACAATCGCTACAAAAAGACAAATTTTAAAATTTTGTCGAAGGACGGACTAGGACATCGATCCGAAACGACCTCGTCCTAAAACAAAGGAAAACAAAATTTTAAATTTATTTTATATTTGTTTTATAAGTTAAGATTTATAAAAAAAAAAAGCATCGCGACTCGCGGAGTTTGATGAGCAAAATCACCGCGACTCGCGGAGTTCAGAAATCCCAGAAAAAAATAAAACGAGCTGAACAGCTCAGTTGCACACACCCACCCACTCCAAACTGCGCAAACACCCGAAAAACACACACCAAATTCGCAATTTTTGACCGTTCATTATCAAATCTTTTACTAAAATCATGTTGAGAAGGATGCTATCAAGGAATTACTCAAGAAAAACGGTAAATTTCTACACCTAAACACCATTTAATCCGAAAATTAGTGTTCTTGAGCAATTTTTTTCCCAATTTGATTTTAATGCTTTTTAGTGTAATTATGCTTAAATTGCTTGTGTATTATGCTTGTATAACCTAGATTGATGCTATTTAACATGATTAGAAGCCTTAAACTTCAAATTTTGAGTAATCTAGGGTTTGTGTTCTTGAGCAATTTGGGACTTTTTGATATAAACAGGTTATGGCCGATTTTTGTCATGAATTATTGCTAAATTAAGTAGTGTAACATGTTTAGGTAGTTAAATGATCCAAACTTTGAGCCTAAACATGATTTTGAGAATTAAAGTGGACTTTTTCAAGTCTAAAATTCATGAACTTGATTTTTAAGAGATAATGCCATTTGAAACTTTTTTAATTGCTAGTAATGATTATTTTAAAATGTTATTTGAGTTGAATGCTTATGAACTTGGCGAACATTTTCGTACATGCTTATTTGAAAAAGTGTAGATTTGATAAAAATATGAAAATGAGCTTAAGTTTGATATAAATTGGACATGTCATTGTAATTATTTTGATTGATGATTTTGCTGACACTAATGCATATTTGGATGCACAAAAATTGAGTTTGATGTGTTTTGCAGACTGAAAGGGGTGAATCTTCATCCCAAGCTCACAATGCTCCTCCTGAGAATGCGGAACAACAGGATGTTGATAGCTATTATAAACAAGATATACCTCATCCAGTTATGACATTTTCAGATATGCACTTGGAAGATTTGCACCCGAACCTGAGATTTGACAGACTTTGGATAGATTATCCAAAATACCAAAGGGGCTTGCATACTCTTCATTCTAAAGCTGTTGAAGTACCTAGGGTAATAGAATAGGAACCGTTAGAAGCTGTAGAATTGGCCGGGCCAATTAGGGAATTACTTACACAGAGGTATGGTAATTCTACTTTTAACGATTGGGTACGATTATTCAACATGCGTAGACCTGTATATAAATTATGGTGTGAAGAATTATTGTGTAGTATAGAAATAAATGATCGGGTAGTTAGTTTAACCGATCGATCTTTTATTAGATTTTTGTTAGGAGGTTCGATGCGCCACATGTCTTTACTAGACATGGCTCAGGCCTTAAGTATATATACGCCTGAGGAGTTAGCATCTGCCAATTGTAGAGGGTTGATATTGAACGGTAGGAAAATTGATGAAAATTTTGATACGCATGGTGTATGGAGTCAAATGACTAGCCATCACCGATTTAAAGGGGGAAATTACTCTTATTTGGATATAGATAGAGCAGAGTTAAGAGTAATTCATAGGTTTTTAGCCAATTCGATTACACAACGAGGTAAGAATAAGGAAAAGGTAAATGAACAGGATTTGTTTTACCACATGTGTATTCGAGACCCACAAAGCGCTGTAAGTATACCTTATTGTGTGGGTTATTATTTATCAGCTATGGTTAGGGGGATGAGACCGCATAGCATAATAGGAGGTGGTATATTTATTACATTAGTTGCTGAGTATCTCAATGTGGATATAAGTCGGGGGGGGGATTATTAGTCGAAGAACCAGAACCCCGCGATACAATAGGTTTAAATGTATACCATGGTGCGAAGGTTTTAAAGAGGCAAAATAACGCCGCAGTACAATACCATGGTAAACATCCACAGGTTGAGAGAAACCAACAGCCAGGTAATGTGGGAGGGGGAAATGAAATGACAGAAATGCAAAGGTTTATAGCTTCACAAGAGTATGAAAATGCTAGACATCGAGCATTTGAAGATTGGCAAGTTCATCAAAACCAAATCATAGCTCATTGCCAACATGTAGGTAGAAACTATATTCCTACTCCATCGCCCGTATTTCCTCCCTGGTCTATAGAGATCCAACCACCGTATCCTACGTATAACCCAGCCGAAGCATTCTATAACACATACGGTTATGCATGGAACCCCTACTGGTATCAGTATCATCCATAGTCTACTTAGTTTTATTTATTTTATTATTTGTAATGTTGATACATTTAATACTTATGTTAATATTGTAATAGTTTTTATAATTTTCTAATTTTTTTATTAGATTTTAATAATTTTTGAATGTGGGGTAATATACCAAACTTCAAAAATATGTATATATGTTTGCAGTTTATCTTATGTACACAACAGGGTAAAACAACGCATTTTCAAAGACTGGCATTAAGTTCAGCAAAAGCAACTAATTTTGACGACAAGATGCAAAATATATGTAAAATAACAACAAGACGGAATGAACAAATGATGTGCACCATTTATCATTCAACACAAACAACAATATGTTTGGAAACTTTGGTAAAATTTAATCATTTCTACGCTAATCACCCTCAATAATTTAAATTGTTACTGATTTCTTGCAAATGAGAGCATTGCAAGATCTTAAGTGTGGGAAGGGGTTAAATTCTTTCGGATTTTTAAAAATTTTTATCTTAAACACTTGGTTACCATTAAAAATACTAGTAAAGCAGTAGTTGTATTAGAATCTAGTGCTCTCTGATAATAAAGAACAGCCCTAGTCTTATATACTGACTACCCAATTCTAGTAAAATTTTTCAAAATTTTCAATTAAATGAACTCAAAATCATGTTTATACATATTTATGAATGATAAAATTAGGTATTAACACCGAAAATATTGTTACCTCGGAAAGGACATAAATTGAGAAACAAACCAAAATGTTAAAATTCATTTAAAATGGAATAGAGGACAATAAAAAGGAAAATAAAAGCCAAGTGTGGGAAAAATTACCAAGTTATCTTAAACATATGTCACATATTTCTGTAGCAAATAATTGAAAATACTTTTGTTTTGGACTAAATTAACTGTTTTACCTGATTTACTGTAATGAAAGATGGATCTACACGATGAATCAATTCCATCATTAAAAGGAAGTAAAGTCTTCCGAAAAAGACACGCGCTTCTTGATTTAGGTCATGAAGTTGTCGTCCAGACCAGCTGTAGGTTGATGAAAAATCTAGAAAAGTCATCTCTAAAATCAGCAGGAAATCCACGGACCTCAGCATAAAATAGGGTCGCCAAGTGGTCAGATTTATCCTAACCATGAGAAGGATTTATCTCGTACAATGGGGGGGCACCGTGCAAATTAGCTGGATAAGACTAATGAATCAGATCCCCAGAAAGGATAATCTCCTTAAAGATCAAAAAATCAGCTTTTAAGACTGATATTACTCAATCCTTGAGATTGACCTTAAAGATTGAGAATTCAAACTCATAGAATTCAATGATATCTAAACTTGAGCTTGAACGAGAAAATATTTTGATCAAATTATAAACCGATTTGTTTTCTGAAAACCCATTTTCAATGCATTCATTACCTTTGAACGTAAAATCCTAGGAATTCACCTGGAACTCATTAGGTCACCTGAACCAAATCGGGTGTCAACCGTAAGAACGGTGGTTGCATAGCATGGTCAAAGACAGGACCTTGTGCCAGACCGAAAAATTATAAGGGTGAGCTTTACTATTGCTCCTACCAAGGATAGTAATTGCGTCCGACACATTATAGACCATAATTAAAAGCATGTCAGGGGACATTGCCTTAACAGTTGCTTGTTCAACGCTTTCCTTTACAATCGAAAGGTAGTTTACCAAAAGGTAATATACAGAGCAAGTATACTGGACGTGTGGCTTTTCTAATACAAGGTTAGCAAGTGGGTGACACAAAACCACAAGTTTTAAGCTAAAATTTTCAAATCTGAAACCCACCAAACTCACAAAAAGAATTTGCAAACACCGGTGAAGGGTTATTCCGGAAAACTTATCTAGGGTAAAAACTAGATTTAATTTTCAAAAGATCAAATATTTTCATAAAGATCCAATTTCCTTAATGGATCTAAATTTTTATAGTCATGTGAGACTGTAAACCATATCGTTACTACCATTGTTTATACCGCCGTATAGAAATCACTGATGTACAAAGTGTGAAGAATAAAGAAGTGATTCTAGTATTTCAAGACTATATTGCTTGAGGACAAGCAATGCTCAAGTGTGGGAATATTTGATAATGCTAAAAACGAACATATATTTCATAGCATTATTCCTCAAGAAAGACAAGCTTTTAGTTGCAATTGTTCTATTTACAAGTGATATTCGTTTAAATAATAAAAGGTGAAGACAAAAGACAGACTCGACGAATTGAAGACGCAAACGACCAAAAAGCTCAAAAGTATAAAGTACAATCAAAGAGGTTCCAATTATTGATAAGAAACGTCTCGAAATTACAAGAGTACAAGGTTCAAAACGTAAAGTACAAGATATTAAATTGTACGCAAGGACGTTCGAAAATCTGGAACCGGGACATGAGTCAACTCTCAACGCTCGACGCAACGGACTAAAAATTACGAGTCAACTATGCACATAAATATAATATAATATTAAAATAATTCTTAAAATTATTTATATATTATATTTATATTAAAAATCCGTCGGCAAACAAAGAGCCAAAGCTGGGTGAGCTGTAAAATCAAACTCCGCGAGTTGCGGAGTTTGAAGAAGGAAAATGCCGCGAGTCGCGGAGTTCCCCTGGACTCAATTCCCTATAAAAGCCAACGCAGTTCGACGAGTTTTAATATCCATAAAATCTCTCTTTCTCTATATGTAAACATAATATATATATATATATATATATATATATATATATATATATATATATATATATATATATATATATATATATATATATTATTTTAATTTTAATTTTAATTATAATTCTAATAATAAGGGTATGTTAGCGAATGTTGTAAGGGTGTAAGTCGAAATTCTGTCCGTGTAACGCTACGCTATTTTTAATCATTGTAAGTTATGTTCAACCTTTTTACATTAATGTCTCGTAGCTAAATTATTATTATGCTTATTTAAAACGAAGTAATCATGATGTTGGGCTAATTACTAAAATGGGTTAATTGGGCTTTGTACCATAATTGGGGTTTGGACAAAAGAACGACACTTGTGGAAATTAGACTATGGGCTATTAATGGACTTTATATTTGTTTAACTAAATGATAGTTTGTTAATTTTAATATAAAGATTTACAATTGGACGTCCCTATAAATAACCATATACACTCGATCGGATATGATGGGCAGGGTATTTATATGTACGAATAATCGTTCATTTAACCGGACACGGGAATGGATTAATAACCACTAGAATTATTAAAACAGGGGTGAAATTATGTACAAGGACACTTGGCATAATTGATAACAAAGTATTAAAATCTTGTTACAGTTTAAGTCCCCAATTAGTTGGAATATTTAACTTCGGGTATAAGGATAATTTGACGAGGACAGTCACACTTTATATTTATGACTGATGGACTGTTATGGAAAAAAACCAGACGGACATATTAAATAATCCAGGACAAAGGACAATTAACCCATGGGCATAAAACTAAAATTAACACGTCAAACATCATGATTACGGAAGTTTAAATAAGCATAATTCTTTTATTTCATATTTAATTTCCTGTATTTTATATTTAATTGCACTTCTAATTATCACACTTTTATTTATTTTTATTGTATTTAATTGCACTTTTAATTATCGTACTTTTTAATTATCGCAAGTTTATTTTATCGCACTTTTATTTATCGCAATTTCATTATCGTTATTTACTTTACATTAAGTCTTGTATTTATTTTTAATTTTGGTTTTAACTGCGACTAAAGTTTTAAAATCGACAAACCGGTCATTAAACGGTAAAAACTCCCCTTTATAATAATAATATTACTTATATATATATATATTTGTATTTTTATAAAATAAAACTAATATAGCGTTAAGCTTTGTTAAAAGATTCCCTGTGGAACGAACCGGACTTACTAAAAACTACACTACTGTACGATTAGGTACACTGCCTATAAGTGTTGTAGCAAGGTTTAAGTATATCCATTCTATAAATAAATAAATATCTTGTGTAAAATTGTATCATATTTAATAGTATTTCCTTGTAAAATATAAGCTATTTTATATACACCTCGCAGAACATCAATGTTTATATATATATTAAATGAATTTGTTATTTTCATGATTAAGTGTTTCCAACATGTTAAACAATCAAACTTGTTAAGACTTGATTAATTGAAATAGGTTTCATATAGACAATTGACCACCCAAGTTGACCGGTGATTCACGAACGTTAAAACTCATAAAAACTATATGATGACATATATATGGATATATATATATATATATATATATATATATATATATATATATATATATATATATATATATATATATATATATATATATATATATATATATATATATATATATATAGTTAACATGATATTATGATAAGTAAACATATCATTAAGTATATTAACAATGAACTACATATGTAAAAGCAAGACTACTAACTTAATGATTTTGAAACGAGACATATATGTAACGATTATCGTTTTAACGACATTTAATGTATATATATATCATATTAAGAGATATTCATACATCATAATATCATGATAATATAATAATTTAAAATCTCATTTGATATTATAAACATTGGGTTAACAACATTTAACAAGATCGTTAACCTAAAGGTTCAAAAACAACACTTACATGTAACGACTAACAATGACTTAACGACTCAGTTAAAATGTATATACATGTAGTGTTTTAATATGTATTCATACACTTTTGAAAGACTTCAAGACACTTATCAAAATACTTCTACTTAACAAAAATGCTTACAATTATATCCTCGTTCAGTTTCATCAACAATTCTACTCGTATGCACCCGTATTCGTACTCGTACAATACACAGCTTTTAGATGTATGTACTATTAGTATATACACTCCAATGAACAGCTCTTAGCAGCCCATGTGAGTCACCTAACACATGTGGGAACCATCATTTGGCAACTAGCATGAAATATCTCATAAAATTACAAAAATATGAGTAATCATTCATGACTTATTTACATGAAAACAAAATTACATATCCTTTGTATCTAATCCATACACCAACGACCAAAAACACCTACAAACACTTTCATTATTCAATTTTCTTCATCTAATTGATCTCTCTCAAGTTCTATCTTCAAGTTCTAAGTGTTCTTCATAAATTCTACAAGTTCTAGTTTCATAAAATCAAGAATACTTTCAAGTTTGCTAGCTTACTTCCAATCTTGTATAGTGATCATCCAACCTCAAGAAATCTTTCTTATTTACAGTAATATATCTTTTTAATATAAGATAATACTCATATTCAAACTTTGGTTCAATTTCTATAACTATAACAATCTTATTTCGAGTGATGATCTTACTTGAACTTGTTTTCGTGTCATGATTCTGCTTCAAGAACTTCGAGCCATCCAAGGATCCATTGAAGCTAGATCCATTTTTATATTTTCCAGTAGGTTTATCCAAGGAACTTAAGGAAGTAATGATGTTCATAACATCATTCGATTCATACATATAAAGCTATCTTATTCGAAGGTTTAAACTTGTAATCACTAGAACATAGTTTAGTTAATTCTAAACTTGTTCGCAAACAAAAGTTAATCCTTCTAACTTGACTTTTAAAATCAACTATACACATGTTTTATATCTATATGATATGCTAACTTAATGATTTAAAACCCGGAAACACGATAAACACCATAAAACCGGATTTACGCCGTCGTAGTTACAACCGGGGGCTGTTTTGGTTTGGATAATTAAAAACTATGAAAAACTTTGATTTAAAAGCTATACTTCTGGGAAAATGATTTTTCTTATGAACATGAAACCATATCCAAAAATCATGGTTAAACTCAAAGTGAAAGTGTGTTTTTCAAAACAGTCATCAAGATGTCGTTCTTTCGACGGAAATGACTACCTCTTTCAAAAACGACTTGTAACTTATATTTCCGACTATAAACCTATACCTTTTCTATTTAGTTTCATAAATTCAAGTTCAATACGAAACCTTGGCCGTTTAATCACTCAAAACGGATTAGAAACGAAGAAATGACGAGCAAAACAAAATTGGTAAAAACTACTCATTTTAGCTACGTGAAAATTGGTAACAAATCTATTCCAACCATAACTTAATCAACTTGTATTGTATATTATGTAATCTTGAGATACCATAGACACGTATACAATGTTTCGACCTATCATGTCGACACATCTATATATATTTCGGAACAACCATAGACACTCTATATGTGAATGTTGGAGTTAGCTATACAGGGTTGAGATTGATTCCAAAATATATATAGTTTGAATTGTGATCAATACTGAGATATGTATACACTGGGTCGTGGATTGATTCAAGACATATATATTAAAATATTCATGTACGATCAATTGTGGACTTCTAACATCGGACCGCTAACTGGACAACTAAAAATCATCAACACGTAATAAAGAAAATATTGTGAATATATTTTGATCATATTTTGATATATGTATATATTGTTATAGGTTCGTGAATCAACCCGTGGCCAAGTCAAATTCTCGACGAAGTGATATTTGGTGAAAGTGAGTTATAGTCCCACTTTTAAAATCTAATATTTTTGGGATGAGAATACATGCAGGTTTTATAAATGATTTACAAAATAGACACAAGTACATGAAACTACATTCTATGGTTGAATTATCGAAATCGAATATGCCCCTTTTTATTAAGTCTGGTAATCTAAAAATTAGGGAACATACACCCTAATTGACGCGAATCCTAAAGATAGATCTATTGGGCCTAAAAAACCCCATCCAAAGTACCGGATGCTTTAGTACTTCGAAATTTATATCATATCCGAAGGGTGTCCCGGAATGATGGGGATATTCTTAAATATGCATCTTGTTAATGTCGGTTACCAGGTGTTCACCATATGAATGATTTTTATCTCTATGTATGGGATGTGTATTGAAATATGAAATCTTGTGGTCTATTATTATGATTTGATAATATATAGGTTAAACCTATAACTCACCAACATTTTTTGTTGACGTTTAAAGCATGTTTATTCTCAGGTGAATACTAAGAGCTTCCGCTGTCGCATACTTAAATAAGGACAAGATTTGGAGTCCATGCTTGTATGATATTGTGTAAAAACTGCATTCAAGAAACTTATTTCGTTGTAACATATTTGTATTGTAAACCATTATGTAATAGTCGTGTGTAAACAGGATATTTTAGATTATCATTATTTGATAATCTACGTAAATCTTTTTAAACCTTTATTGATGAAATAAAGGTTATGGTTTATTTTAAAATGAATGCAGTCTTTGAAAAACGTCTCATATAGAGGTCAAAACCTCGCAACGAAATCAATTAATATGGAACGTTTTTAATCAATAAGAACGGGACATTTCATCGCGGGTTTAACTTTCCGCGCTTTCCAAAACGAATCACACCTTTCCTAGGTGCAACCTTCAACATTACACGGTCACCCACGTTGAATTCAAAGTCTTTACGTTTAAGATCGGCATAACTCTTTTGACGATCGTGGGCAGTCTTAAGTCTCGCTTAAATCTGAGCAATCTTCTCCGTTGTTTCATGGACTACCTCGGGTCCGGTGATTTTCTTTTCGCCTACTTCGGCCCAACAAATAGGAGATCGGCATTTGCGGCCATACAATGCTTCAAAAGGTGCGGCATTAATACTTGAGTGATAACTGTTGTTGTAAGAAAATTCGGCGAGTGGCAAATTCCTTTCCCAGGCCTTTCGAAATCAATAACACATGCACGCAACATGTCTTCCAAGGTTTGAATCATTCGTTCACTTTGCCCGTCGGTCTGTGGGTGATAAGCAGTACTCATGTCGAGACGAGTTCCCATAGTTTCTTGCAAAGAACGCCAAAATCTAGAAGCAAAATGGGGGTCGCGATCTGAGATGATCGATAAAGGTACACCATGGCGAGATACAACCTCTTTGATGTATAGTTGAGCGATTCTCTCCATTGTATCCATTTCCTTCATCGCTAGAAAGTGTGCAGATTTGGTAAGACGGTCAACGATAACCCAAATGGTATCGTATCCACCCACCGTTTTTGGTAGCTTGGTGATGAAATCCATTGTGATCCTTTTCCACTTCCATTGTGGGATTTCTGGTTGTTGAAGTAACCCAGAAGGTCTTTGATGTTCGGCCTTAACTTTCGAACAAGTCAAACACTTACCAACATAAGTTGTAACGTCTTTCTTAAGATTCGGCCACCAATACTGTTCTTTAAGATCGTGGTACATTTTTGCCCGCTCCGGGATGAATCGAATATCTCGACTTGTGGGCTTCATCTAATATAAGGTTCCGTAGATCTCCATAAAGAGGTACCCAAATCCTTCTGGCAAAATATCGAAGTCCAGTCTCCTTAACCTCAAATCGAGAGACAAGAATGTTCAAATGTTCATGAGATATATTCTCCTCCTTGAGAGCCTCATCTTGGGCTACTCGGATCTGGCTGTTGAGATTTTAATGTATGGTGATGTTCAGTGCCCGAACACGAAGAGGTGCCATCCTCTCCTTTCGGCTCAAAGCGTCAGCTACAACATTGGCCTTACCAGGATGATAACGAAGTTCACAATCATAGTCGTTCAGCATCTCAATCCATCGACGCTGTCTCATATTCAGTTGCTTCTGATCAAGAGATGTGCTGGAGGCTCTTGTGGTCGGTGAAGATAGTACTTTTCGTTCCATACAAATAGTGTCTCCATAAATTTAATGCGAAGACAACGGCTCCCAGTTCGAGATCATGAGTAGTGTAGTTCCGTTCATGAATCTTCAGTTGACGAGAAGCGTAGGCAATAACCTTTGATCTTTGCATCAGTACACAACCAAAACCACTTTTCGAAGCATCGCAATAAACGACGAAATCGTCACTGCCTTCAGAAAGAGATAAGATATGTGCGGTGGTCAACTTCTTCTTCAAGGTTTGAAATGCAGATTCCTATTCAGGTTCCCAAATGAACTTCTTCCCTTTGTGAGTTAGCGCGGTCAAAGGACGCGCAATCAGAGAGAAACCTTCAATAAATCTTCGGTAATAACCGGCGAGGCCTAAAAATTGGAGGATGTGAGTTGGAGTAGTGGGGGTTTCCCACTTGCTGATAGCTTCAATCTTGGCGGGATCAACTTTGATACCCTGGTCGCTCACAACATGACCCAGAAATTGGACTTCCTTCAACCAAAATTCACACTTGGAGAATTTCGTATAAAGTTGTTCTTGTCTCAAGAGTTCAAGTACTAGTAGGAGGTGTTGCTCATGCTCTTCTTCGCTCTTTGAGTAGATGAGGATATCATCTATGAAGATGATAACGAACTTATCCAAGTATGGTTTGCAGACACGATTCATAAGATCCATAAACACGGCAGGTGCGTTGGTTAGATCGAATGAAATCATGAGAAACTCATAATGACCATAACGGGTTCTGAATGCAGTCTTCATTACTTCGCTTTATTTTACTCTCAACTGGTGATAGCCGGATCGTAAATCGATCTTAGAGTAAACGCTTGATCCTTGTAGTTGATCAAAAAAATCGTCAATTCGGGGAAGAGGGTACCGATTCTTGATCGTCAATTTGTTGAGTTCACGGTAGTCGATACACATACGGAAGGATCCATCTTTCTTCTTCACAAACAACACAGGTGCGCCCCAAGGGGAGAAACTTGGTTGGATAAATTCACAGTCAAGTAGTTCTTGTAATTGGCTCTGCAACTCTTGCATTTCGAAAGGTGCGAGTCGATAAGGTGCGCGAGCTATGGGTGCAGCTCCTGGAACTAAATCGATCTGAAACTCTACTGCTCTTGGTGGAGGCAATCCAGGAAATTCCTCTGGAAAGACATCGGAAAACTCGTTCACAATTCGAACATCGTCCACACTCTTCACCTCGATTTCTACCATTTTCACATGCGCTAGGACAGCAAGACGTCCCTTCTTCATGATCTTTTGCACTTTTACGCAACTAATGAGGTTCAGCTTCGAGGTACATCTCTCTCCATAAATGATTAGTGGCTCACCATCTCCTTGCGGTATACAAAGAGCTTTATCTCCACAGATAATGTCGGCCCTTATCTTGGTCAACCAGTCCATACCGATAATAACATCTAAGCTTCCCAACTTAATGGGTATCAAGTCAATCTCGAAATCCACACCAGCTATGTTGATAATGGCTCCTCGGCTAATATGGTCAACTTTCTCAAGTTTTCCATTGGCTACATCTACAAGCATACTCTCCTTTAAGGGAACTAACAACCAATTTATCTTATCGCAAAAATGTTGACATACATAACTTCTATCGGCACCAATATCAAATAGGACAGAAGCTAATAAATTGTTGATAGTGAATATACCTGTCACCAAGTCGGGGTTCTCGCGTGCATCCCTTGCATTAACATTGAAAGCTCTACCACGCGGTGGTCCGCCATCCTTTCGCTTGTTGGGGCACGCATTTTTGAAATGGCCCGTCTGTCCGCATTCGTAGCACTTTTTCGGTCCATTGGGGTTCGCCTTCATTTTCAGGGTGGTGACCTTGCAGTCCTTACCGATATGTCCAGTCCTTTGGCACTTTTCACAAATCACATTACAATACCCGGTATGGTGCTTGTAACACCTTTTGTATTGCGGTAAGGTGCCCTTGTAGTTCGGGTTGGGGTTCCCACCGTTGTTGTTTCCTTTGAAACCCTCATGTTGTTTCACCAGGTTTTGATCATAGGCTCTACCCTTGCTGTTATCCCACTTACGCTTATCACTACTACCCGCTTCGGACTTAGCCTTCTCTGGTTCATCGATGATGATTTGGTTCATTAAGGTATGCGCCATGCGCATTGCTTTCGGGACATTGGGTGGCTTAGACGAGGTGACGTTTCCCTTAATGGACTTAGGAAGTCCCCACAAATACCTTTCCATATGTTTGAACTCCGGGGTAACCATGGTAGGACACATCAGGGCTAGTTCCAAATACCTACGATTGTACCCATCGAGATCGTTCCCTACAACCTTCAACTGCATAAACTCAATCTCCATCTTCTGTATCTCAGTTCTCGGACAATACTCTTCAATTATGGCTGCTTTGAATTCTTCCCATGGCGTGGCATACGCCTCATCAATACCCTTAGCTTGAGCCATTGTGTTCCACCAAGTGAGGGCGCCATCCGCCAGTATACAAAAGGCATATTTTGTGTTGTTTGCCTCTGAGCAGTTGCTACCTCGGAATACAGATTCTAGTTTTTCAAACCACCTAGTGAGACCAACTGGCCCCTCCGTTCCACTAAAGTTATGGGTCTTCCAGCTTTGGAACTCTTTGTACGTGCACCCATTACGAATGGGCTGAATAACCGGTGGCGGTGGGGCTTGGGGTTGCATTTCCGCAATGGCTGCGGCTACCCTTTCGGCAATCATTTCCTCGATTTGATCTGTGGTCGGTGTTGATCGTCCGTTGGCCATGATGCTCTAAACAAAAATTTTGACTCAAGTCAAAACCCAGTATTCAAATCGTAATAATATAGTATACAATAACCAACATGTAATCAGCACAACACATGTTAATTAAGTAGAGTCTCTAGATACAGATATCACAAAACCATCGTACAGTAACGTAAATAGAACACTTATGCAAAAAGTAAATAACACAAAGTTCCATTCATTAATAATAAGTTTCATACATCCGAATAGATTCGTACAATACATAAGTAATACATAAAACTATAACTAGATTACATAATGAAATCTACTACAAAGGTCCTACGGAGATGGTGGGTGTAGGATGTCCAATACGTGGGACATCTGGTCCTCGAGCTCAGTTACCCGAGCACGGAGGATCTCCACCTCTCTCATCAGTTCCTCGACAGAGGGAGAGGGTGGGGCAGGCGGTGCAGTCGGTACGGGTGGTGCAGGTGGTGCCGGTGGTGCAGACTGTCTGGCTCCAGAAGTAGAGGCTACGAAGCGGTAAGGCTTACGGATGAAGGGATCAGCAGGATACAGCACAAGCCGCTTTCGGGCGGTAACCCTACGACACCGACCATATGCGTCAGTGAATGCCCGACCTTCGTTAATCCCTGGAATGACGGTACCATCGAAACGGTACTGCTTCTTCGGCGGGGTGGAGGGTGGCTGTACAGGTGCATCATCAGGGTCCTCCTCGTCGTAGTCATCCTCACTAGAGTCGTCTGTGGATGAGTCGTCGGATGACGGGTCATCTGAATCATGTGGAGGTGGCTGCACGGGTGGCTGTACTGGCTCTCCTCGAGCGGCCATCATCTGTCGGTATCTGGCAGGTCCAATCGGCACGAGACGTCCATCAGGAGCGTGTCGACACCAATGGTTATGCTCATTATGGACTGGACGTTCCCCAAGATCCGCGGGAATCACAGCACCACCGGGATGGTGCTGTGGCTCCGAGGGTCCGGGGGCAAGTGGAGCTGGAATCTCTAGGAGGTCCTCGGATCCGTCAGAGGTAACCACTGGGGCAGGTACATGACTGCTAGCTCAAGAGGATGAAGCGCCTGAGTCACTAGAAGGTGTCGACGACAGTATCTGGGAATCGGCAACAACGGTCGGTGAAGTGGCTGATGAGTCTGAGTCACTGTCCAAAATGATGACAGGTGGAATATCCGACATCTGAACAAGGAAAAATAAATTTTCCATGTCAGTAAGTCATAAAGCAAATACGTATTAGGCAAAGTAACTATGACAGTCTAAATCATGTATATCAGTAAATAGCATGGCAATAACGGCAAGTATCATGCAATCGAAAACAGATAATAGCATGCAGTAGTGAAGTCATGTAGTAGCATACGGCATATAGTAGTAAAAGTAAGCAGCAGCATGTAGTATGTTCAGCGGAAACAAGTAAACTAGCAAGTTGTAGATTAGTCCTATTAGTGAATCCTACTCGAGTCGGTCCAGACTCACTAATGTAACCTAATTCCCTACAACCAATGCTCTGATACTAAATGTGATGCCCCGTACAAAACCATCGTGTATGAATCATCAACAACAGGATCATTACAAGGTCAAACACTATATACGTTTTCAAAACAAGTTTGCATTCATGGTAAAAGGTGACGTCATAACTAACGTCGAATGTTTTACATCAAAAGTATGCTTCTATGAATAGAAGCAAAGATAATAGTGCGTGACCCTTAGGTCGTTACAAATCATTGTTTCAAAAGTATTAAAGTTTATAAATGCAAGATAAACGTTCATGCGGTGATATCTCTAAAGTAGCGGGTGTCTACAGCAAGACTAGTACAACAGCAGAAGCAAGCAACCTTAAGCACCTGAGAAAAACATGCTTAAAAATGCCAACACAAAGGTTGGTGAGCTATAGTTTAAGTATAACAGTAATGTAAGGTAGGCCACGAGATTTCAGTGCTACAAAGAGCGTTTCAAAACAGTATGTAAAGTATATGTTTAACCGTGGGCACTTGGTAACTAACTTAACATTTAAAACCCTCTGAAAGTATACTTGGCGAGTGCGTATGTTTACAAAGTAATAAACACCCGTTAAATGCTAGCGCTACTAGCCCAAGTGGGGATGTCAAACCCTATGGATCCATATCTAAGATTCTCGTTCACCGGTTCAAAAACCAATGACTAAACGTTACCGAGCTAAAGGGAATGTTTATGCCATTGTATAACCCACACATATATAAAGTTTAAGTACTCGTGCCTAGTATGTAAAATGTAAAATGCGCATGTATTCTCAGTTCCCAAAATAGTTAAAGTAAAAAGGGATGCTATAACTCACAGTGGAAAAGTAGTAGTAAAGTTGAGTCGGGAAGTAAGCAAGTATGTAGGTCCAGAAAGTCCTCAACCTAAGTCAAAAGTTACTAAGTCAGTAAATCGTCCCAATAGGTTTAAAAGTATGTAAATTAGGTCTTAAAGGTCATCATCAATCATCATTAAACAAAAAGGTGTAAAGTAAGTTTCGTTCATGAAAAAAGTTTAAAACAAAGGCTGATTTTGATCAGTCACCACGGCCTCTATACCTACTGAAATAAGGTGAGACCAGTGGCAATGGCTCCGTATATGAGTCCTTTAGTTGTGGTAAAAATTCCAGAAGCAAACTCTTCTTTGTTTGACCGTGGCGAAGGTCTAAGTGCGAGTAGGTCAGAATTTTCAGCACAACGTTAAAAGACATAGTGACACTCGGAGGGAAATAAATCCTAAACCGTAACTCAGATTAAGACGAGTCTTAAACGAAAAATTATCTACTAGAACAGAGCTAACTGAAAATCAACTTTACAGTAGCCCAGGTATTCTGATCAGTTAAAGAAAATAGTAAACATTGAGTTCCGGTGGGTTCTTGGTGCTTGATGTTCATCACGGTTCTCATCCTTGATGCATATAGCTTCAAGTGTATAACTCGTTGATGTGTTTACATCATGTTTACCAAGTTTTGACCATCATAACACTAATGCAAGTCTAAGATAAGTAGCACAACTCAATTAAGTATTGCAAGTAGTTTGATGAACCAAAGTTACATCAAGATCTTAGATCCGACACATACATGAACTCTAAAAGTAATATTAAGCTACAAACTTGAAAGTAAACTAACTAATCAAGATCTTAAGTTGTAGAACATAGTTATTAGTTAGATCTTGAAGATCCTAGACCCAAAAGTCTAGATCTAAAGTTATTAAGTTAGATCCTAAGTTATAACACTTGAATCTTTACTTTAATGAAACCATAAGTTATGAAACTTAGATTCTCATCTTGTAAAGTGTATGTAAGCTTTCAAGATTTTGTTTATGACAAAATAAGTAGACCATAAGCTATAGAAACTTAGATCTTTCATAAGTATGTGAAGTTGTAACTAGAAAGTTAAACTTCCATGTTCTTGAACTTGTAGAGTTAACTTTAGTTCAAGAAAGTATGAGACCAAGATTAACTAGTAATACTTGATCATTAAGCATTAATCACGAATTTAAAGTACAAGGAAATGAAGAAATAAACTAAATAAACAAGTATCAACTTCATGGTTGTTCATACTTTAAAGATTCAAGCCAAGATCTTGATCTTTATGAAAGTAAACTTTAAGTTTACAAACATGAATTCAAGTATGATTTTACAACATGAACTTTCTTTAACAAGTTTTATGGAAGAATCAAAACATAAACTTGATTCTCCTAGGTTCTTTATGTTCTTGAACAACAAGATGTTATGAAGAATAAACTAGAGAGTTTGATTCTTTCAACTAGTAAGTAAATAATAACTAAGAACAAGTAACAAATCAACAACAATGAACAAGTATTAAGACAAGCAAGGATGATGATGATGTATGTAGGTATGCTACGGATTTTGCAAGAGGAAAAGAAGAGAAATAAACTTGTTACTTACAAGTCTTGAGAGAAAAGAGAGAAAATGAGAAGTATGGAATGAAGTGTGTGAGAAATGGAATGAGTTACTAGTGCATAAGTTAACAAAATTTGAAACAAAACACTCTCCAAGCCCTACTAAGGCCGACGATCTTCACAAGGAGAGGGGAAGGGGAAAAATCCACAAGTTACTTCATATATTTGGCTCAAAAAGGTGGTTATAAGGTGTGTTTGCATGGGAACAAGGTGTAATGGAACAAGTAACTAGATTCTTCACAACATAATTAATCTAGTTTAGTCTAAGTATGATACTTGCATATTAAGATGGGCTAAATAATCCATTAAGGATGTAGGGTGGGCTTCTAAGTCCATTAACATTAATAAAAGCCCAAGTTCAAGTAATTAACAAATTAATCCAACAAAGCCCAAGTAATTAACTAGTAACCTTAGTTAATTAAAAAAGATTAATAACAATTAATCATGAGTGTAAATAATATCTTAATTTTATTCGTGAAAAGTTCATGTGTCACAAAGACGTGTCGGGCATTCAAAAGTCAATCATGGTAACAAGTAAATGTAATAACATACATTCATTAAATCACAAGTACTAATAATAAACATTATTAATTGTAGATGGAAAAACCAGGGTCGTTACACTTTGGCTGATTTTAAAGACCTTGTTAGAGGCTACAAACTCACTAACTAGTCATTAATATATATCACTCTATCATATATTAAATTGTATCCAAATATTGTTGAAAACACACTTTTCAACACTATTTTTTCAACATCGGGTTACTATTCATTCAATCCTTGCGGATTGTTTTTTTTTTTTTTTGGCAAAATAACGATAACATATAACCAAGTCTTTTCATCAATTGATGAAAAGACGAACAACAATACAATCGATCCAAACGCAAACAAGGCTCGGAGCTAAACTAAACAAAGAGCCTAAGATAACTAAGCCCGAGCCTTGAGCAACCATAACACTAAAAAACACACGGGCTACAAACCAAAAACTACAACCAATATAAAAATTAAACCTAGCCAAAAACTACAAACATAGAAATGAACTCAAACCGCTTAAAAAACTACCCGACAACCGCTTTACCTTTACCTTTACCTTTACCTTTCATAGACTTTTTGATCGGCTTAACAACGACACCATTAACCTTCAAACGATTAAATTTCTTGTCTCCCCAATTTTCAATCACATATGATGATACCTTTGTCGCGCTATTATCAATCCTAACACCCGACACGGCAGTGGGATGTTAGGAATGAAGCACGTGAGCCCTAACAAGACTTGATAACCCTAGGTTATCAAACCCACTTATAATAAACGAAAATAATTGATGTATACGAAGAAACTAGCAAAAACGATAAATATAAGAGAATTTAACGAGGTTATATGTAATCACGAATGATTACTTTAATCCTCGACCACCAAAGAGAGTTCTTTATTGATAAAATTCGTGGGTACATGTATGGGTTACAATAAGATGCTTAAATAGGCAAAACTAAATAAAAAAATAGCTTTCGAAACAAGAAAACTCGATTTTGAAAACCATTGGTCCCTTGATTAACAACAGGAGTATTGTAGAAGGGGGGGGGGGGTGGTGAATACAATTTCTCTTTAATTAACTTAACAGTTAAACACAATTTAGTATTCAAGCAAGTAAATTAAATAGAGTCAGGTGTAATTTTCAACGGTTATTCTTTATTGATAAAATCACAAAGAATTACAACTATCCTTGGCGGAATGATAGTTGTTTGATACAGATGTACCTAGATTATAGCTAGGAGGATAAACTTAAAGCTATTACACGTTTTGGACTCTAAATAATAAAACCCACACCACTAGTTGTTACAATAGTGGATACAACAATTTATATTAGTCCTATTATCCGTGTAATGGTTCTATTTTCCACTGGTACATAGGATGTCTGTACTTGTGGGGACAACTGCATCAGAGAACGTGCTCTCCTCTTTCCTCTTTGGTAGCTATTTGCAGGAACACCCCAATTCGGTTTGGCACCACTATTTGTTTAAACAAATAGAATGTTGTGTTCCCTAGGCATTGACAAAGTATAACACATGTCTGCACATGCGTTAAACTTCGGCATTCCCACGTGGTCTTTTAAGGTCACTTGTCAGCCGCCGACACGTGTCCTTTTCTGTTCAACTTTGTCTTTGACTTCTGTTGAATAGTACGATTGATGTAGACCACTCATGAAACCACTATGCTTGTAGTGGAGCATAGCTGTCTTGTGTAGTAAGCTGCATTCCAGCTATGCTGGTTCTTCATTGTTGAGTCACTTGATATTATTGAATTGCTGAGTATACATCCTGATGATTGAAGAACGCTGTCTACCTTATGCTGTTAGACTAAGCAGCAGACTAAACACTCGACACATCAATATCTACTATCTATACATAAAGAAAACTTTTGCTGGCTGCACATAACATTTTAGTGCAAATAAATTACAGTTTTGTCATAATTAAATCCTTAATTATTTTGGGGACTCAACAATCTCCCCCTATTTGATGATGACAAAACCTACGACATAAAGAGAAAACATTAAAGCCAGCACTAAGGGACCTAATAAAAATAGGCAGTAAATTTGTCCCTTTTAAGTTTGTTTTGGGATCTTTTGCTGAGTTATCTATATCTTATAACTTGATATGATTTTGAAGATAAACTCATTTCATTTTCATTTCAACAGAGTATATACAATAATTACAAAACATCATAATGAAATATGAAATAATCAAAAGATACAATTTGAGCACTAGAAGGCTATCTGTCTTTATCTTTGTCTTTATCTTGCTCATCTTCGGATAGCTCTTCTTCTTTAACTTTAAGGGCTGCCCAGACTTCAGGAAATAGGATAGGTAGCTCAGCAGGGTCATAAACTGGAACATGAGGAGGTAGAATGATAAGATCTCTTCTGTGTGGGCCTTTACCAGTAGATTTCTTACCTTTAGGCTTTTGAGAAAGAACTTCTTCTACATTCACTACTAGTGCATTCCCATACTTTACTGCTTTGTTGAAGAGCTCTTGAAGTTCAGGTTTTCGTGTATCTTTGATACCACTTTTACCTTTGCCAATACAGTATTGCAGTATCTCCATCTATTCACTGAACCCTAAGGTTCTTAGTTCAGTGTAGTCTATTCTCTCCAGAACATTACCTTCCCTGCTGACAGAGAAAGCCCTTTTTGTGTCTTTGTGCACCTTGATGATCTTGCTAGGATTTGATCTTCTAGTTAGCACATCACCATATTTTCTCCTATAGTAATGATCAGATAATTCAATTGTTCGTTCAGTTTCTATAGGGGAAGTAGCAGGTGCTTTCTCAGCAGCTTCCAGTTCATCAAATGCTTTGTCCTGTTCCTTAACAATGGCTTTAGCTAACTTGAGAGACTCAGCCTCTTGTTTCCTGCCAGCAGCTAACTTAGCTTCTTCTTCTTGAAGCCTCAGCCTCTCAGCATATTTAGCATCAGCATCCTCCCTTCTTTACCTTTTAACTTGTAGACTCAAAAGATAGTCATTGGCAGTAATTTTCAGGGATTTTGCTGTTTCAATCATTTATCTGCCCTCAACAGTTTTAGGGGCATCACGATATTACCTTAGATCCATATCCAGTCGCCGAGCCTCATGAAATTGAGCTTTCTCTTCATCAGTATGTAGCCTTTGACCACTGTTATTTAGAAACACGCCAATTTCAATGCCATAAGTCAAGGCAGTGATATAGAATGGCTGATCAAGTGGATGATGCAGCAGTCTAACTTGGCGTATCCTTTCAGAAACAGTTACCTCCAGCCTGTAAGCCTCTCTTTCATCTGGATTCATTCTTCTTAGATCTGGCTCACCTTGTGCAAATGGATCATCTTCCCAAGTTGTGTGTTTATCATGACGTTTTGGGGAAGATGGAGGATACATGAGTGATTCTGCTATGCCAGAAGAACTTACTGAATACTGATCAATACGTTCATCCTGTATCCTGTCAAAATAAACAAGAGTCCGGGTAGAGATAGGCGATTGAACAAATATGTGATCTCCTATGCCCCAGACTGTGAAGTCAGCAGGATCAACAGTATCAGCATCTTGTTTAGCACACAGCTCAGCCACCTTGGCTGGGTCTTCAACACTTGTTATACCCAGCAGCACACTACTGGATGGGTCTTCAATCACAGCACTCCTTGCTATGTCTTCGGTACCAGCTGACTGATTAGTATCAACTGGCACAACTGCTGCAGTATCTTCATCAGCTGCCTCAAATAAGGGTCCTTTCCTTAGGGGCTGGTTATCCCTAGGAGCAGATTTTACCCTTTGTTTATCGATTGGCATGGGTTCAGCTGATGGTTCTTGTATTGATACTGGTTCTTGTGGAGGCAGATAGGGAACAATTACTAAGTGCTCCCCCTCAGCTGGTTTATCATTATTACCAAGGTTGATGATGTATGCTGGCTGTGATTGTGTAGCTGGTTGAGCAGTAGATGCAGATCGAGAGAATTGGATGGTTTCTAATATAGCATCAAGCCACTTCATGAATACATCAGCTCTAACTCCTCCTGACTCAGTTGAAGCCAAGTAATCTTGCATCTGTTCAGGTGTCATCTTCTTAATTCTGTCTGCTCGCTCAGCATACAACTTTGCTTTCTTTCTATCATATTTCACCATGAACTTAGAATTTATTTTCAAAGCAGCCCTTTTATTTTCAGGATCGAGGGATCGTATATGCTCAATTTTATGTCGTTTCAGAGCAGCATATGCCTCAAATTTAGCGTTGAAAGCAGCATCTAGTTCTAGCCGTCTCTTCTGATGCCTCTCTAGTTTTCTTTTCATTTTTCATTCAATAGTTTGAGAGACAGCAAAAGATTCAGCTATAGCCAGTTCAGCACATCACTGGGCTTACTGCCAGTACCAATATCATCCACGGATGTGGCAGACACACTGGGTTGAGATTCACCAGCTGCCTAGACATCTGCTTCAGTATGAGCGTTGCTGGGCTTAGTGCCAGAACCTTGACCAGTACCATCACCACCATCATCACCATCCATCCTTTGCTGTTTTGGAGCCTTTTCATGCTCATGCTCCCCCTCAGATTGTTTTCTCTTTTTAGACTTCTTTTTAGACTTCTTCTCCCTCTTTTTGTCATCGGCAGGGGCAGAAGGATGAGCAGGAGAGACCTGTGCATCAAGGTCACTATATGACTCAGAAACAGGATAAGCAAAGTTGTTCCAGTCAGCATCAACATGAGATAGATGGGCACCAGAATCTATGCCATATTGCATGAGACATAGGTTTGAAGTTCTGACCTTATTCCTTGCAACACCCATGGCCATTTGATCAACAGTGGCCCTAACATCAGCTTTTAGGGCAGCCATTCGTTGCATAGTCTCCACCATTTGAACATAAGCAGAGGCAGGAACCATTGTAGCCATTTGTTGTTCCTGCGAATCCAATCTCTCTTCTAAAACCCTATTCTCCTCATTTAGAAAGTGAATCCTTCCATTGGCAGCATCAAGGTCAGCTTGAAGATGGACAATATGATCAGTATATTCATTGTAAGAGATGATTTGCCTTTTTAGGTCCTCCTTTTCTTCATGGTGTTGAACAATGGCATCCACCGCAAGATCAGCAAAAGTACATACTTGTTTGAGCTGGGCTTCAATAGCGGAAGTTGTAACATCCCCAGCTCGGCGTATGGCTTCAGTCATTCCACCCGAAAGCGCCACCACCATTTCCCAAGTAAAGCGATGTTTTTGGCTTTTAAAGTCCCCAGATTTAACCCACCCCGCCCATAAGAGGAAGTAACTGAAACCTATTTTACCCAAGAAATTTTTGAGTTTTCACCCGACCCGCCCCAAAAAAACTTACGCCTCAAACTCTTGAGCAGGTTGATAATGCTTGAAGGAGCTCGGAATAGGGAGAAGGCATACAACGGGAGACTACTAAGGACCGACTTTATGAGGGTGATCCGGCCACCAAAACACAAAATTTTAGCCTTCCAATCCGACAACCTGGATTTGAATTTTTCCACAACGAAATCCCAAACTATTTTCTTTCTCATATTACAACCGATGGGAACCCCAAGGTATGTGAAATGAAACGACCCAACATTGCAATTTCATGTAAGAAGCCATGTCTTCTAATGACTCCTTAGAAATACCAATACCATATAGGTGGCTTTTCGAAAAATTAACCTCAAGCCCCGAGACCTTTTCAAAGCTGTAGAGGATGTTCATTAAGTTGCGTGCGTTTCTTCTATCCCATTCCCTGAAAAAAATAGAATCGTCCGCGTATTGAAGAATGGAAACGGGTACTGGATCTCGACCAATGTCATTTCCCATGTATAAGTTCACCTCGATAGCTTTCTTTACAACCACCACATCAACATCCTAGTTTCTCTACTATCATTTAAATCATTATGCTTTTAATTCATTATTATTCCTTCCATTAATTAACCTCCAATTATTTCATTAAATCATCAGATTCCTACTTTTATACAAGCTATATTAAATAAGGTTGTATTCTTAATTACAAAAGCTTAATCCCCTTCCAATTTAGAATCACGGTTTATAGAGAAAACCCTAACGTCCACTAAAATTAGTTATTTTCCTTTAACCACAAAATTTATACATCTGTCTATTATAATCTCAAACCCTTCTTAGACGATTATTAACCATGACATACTGTCATGGTATCACTAACTGCCACATCAGCACCTTCTTCCCACCACTAACCAACCACTAACTGCTAACATCCATGACGTACCCATCACTTGGTCCCACGTCTATTTTTTTTATATTAAAATTTTATTTTATTAACTTATATATAACATTTAAAATCCTAAAAATAAACAGTTTATTAATAAAAAAAATATTACAAATTCCTAAAAATACAAAAAAGAAAAACATTACAAATTCAAGAATTTCTAGTTGTTGTTGCGGATCGTACGCACTTGTTACTTGCTCAATATCTTCGAAATCGTAATCGAAATTATTCATTTTGTGGATATTGTTGTATTTGTTGTGGGGTGTGTATTTTTTGTGGAGTTGTGGAGTAATATAATGTGAATTGTGTATTTGTTGTGGAGTTGTGGAGTATATATATATATATATATATATATATATATATATATATATATATATATATATATATATATATATATATATAATTATATAATTAGAAATAAAAAAAATATATTTAAATGATATAGCCGTTGCAATTGAATTGAAGTTAAAAACATATCCGTTGCTCGTTCTTCAAGTTGTCATTGCAAAACAAAATGGAGGGCGGGTGGTTGGAGGGCGGTGGCGGGCGGCCGTGCTAGTATCGGTGCCCTTGAACGGCAGGAGTAAGAACAGATGCAACCACGGACCGATACGAGTGATCTTATCCCTTTCTTCCCAAAGTTAAGAGTTAGGGTTTACATGTGACCCTAATTACCAAATAAATAAACAAATTAAAACCAAAGGATATCACCTTAGGTTAAAATTGTTTCCTTAGTTGAAGACCGACTCCTAATAGCTAGCTTATTGAATCAAACTTCCCTTCCTTTCATTTCACATCAAAACCATCACTTAGTTCTCTTGATATTTCTCTAGAAGTTTAAAGAATATAGTGAGAATAAATAAGGTGGTGTTTTTTTTTAGTTTGAAGACCTTATTATGTCATATGTCTGCGGGCGGGCACATATTTTAGTTTTAGCCCGTTTATTTTTCGCAGACATAAGCTAAAATAAGGTCTTTTTATGTGTTCCAAATAGAAGCTCTAGAGTATTGCTTCTAATTTCAGAAACTATTTTAACATAAACATTATTCTCAACCACCACTCCTAATCTTTCTCATCTACAAACCTACCATCCATTTCTACCCTCACCCCGCAACCTCTGTCACCTCCATCATCTCCGACATCACCTCCACCTCTTTTGGCCGCACTACTCACAAAATCATCATAATTCGAACAATAGTTGGTCTAAAAACGATTGAGAGGCTCGACCGTTAATCACCCTGTACTATTTTAAACTAATATCTCTTATAAGGATTCATACGATGGGCAATTGGGCACTTATCCCTTAACTAGTTGAGAAGCAGAAAGAAGATAAGGTGTAATATATGCAAGGTTGAAAAAGACGCGAGACAAGGCCGAAACGGTAGCAACCTCAAAACGTCGCAACGGAAAAAACAGGGCCGAGACGGGGTCGAAACGGATGTTGACTAATGTTGCCTTTTATATATATAAATATATATTTACACATATTATAGAGCTAAAACCTTCGTTGACAAGTTTGTACCTATAATTGCTATTAGCGTTAGTATAATACAAAATGGAATACTAAACTAAGTCAATTTTGATTGATTTGACTGACTTATGACTGATTTTAACAGAATTTCTGACTTTTGATCGGCGTTGACCCAATTTTTCCTGCATTTGACCTGACTTTTGACCGTTGACCGGCTTATAAGAAAACGGGACGGGGTCGAAACGGTTTAGTCACCAAAACGCCGCAACGGGCGTCGAAACGGAAGCAACGGACGCCGTTTACAACAGTGAATATATGTGATGTATATGACATAAATAATAAATAATACATGGTCACAACTTATCCACGTCCTAATTTTTATTTATGTTTATTTCCAACAGATATTCATATATTACATTAGATTAGATTATAGGAGTAGTGTAAAGTTGGAGCTATGTTAATTCGAAATATATATTGAATTAGAAACAAACAGTCTTCAGTTTTCAGCATACAGATCTTCAGACCACCTCTTCTTTACAGACATGGTCCGCAGATTTTCAGACAATCAAAAACATTTTAAAAAACAAACAGCACATAAATCTGATAATGCTAGTAAATTTCCAGAGTTTTGGTTTAAATATCTGTATTTTACGCTTTGGCCCCTTGAAATTAAGATTAGTGGCAAAATCAGCACTCACCCAGCCTCGAATATGTAATCGAATTAGTTACGTAGTATTATGGTAACATGTGTATAGACAAGTAAATCATTCTACGAGTACTATAACTATAATTGTAATTGATACAATTAAAATTAAAACATAGTAAATAATAATGAATCAAAATTAAAGTGATTTAAAATGGCTTAGGTATCGTACTTACATAAAACTTTAACATCTCACAAATGTTATAACTAATTTCACAAAGTTTTGGATCGGAATTGAGATATTGAGAAAATTGTTTTTATAGCAGCTGGAAAATGTTAAAATTTTTTGTTTTATCATTTCATTTCGTAAAATATTGTTAATTCAACGAAAAATATAGAATAAGTTTGTGACAACCCGGAAATTTCCAACCAAATTTAAACTTTAATCTTTATATATTTCCGACACGATAAGCAATATTTGTTAAGTTAAATTTCAAGAATTTTAAACTATGTTCATACATTCATTCAATCTCGACCAAGTTTCAACGATTCACGAACCATTAAATGAATATGATTATATATGTATATGTGTATATATATTATAACTTGAAACGTAAACAAAATATTAGATTAAATACTTTATATGATTGTATCTGTTTCAAAATGTTTATCAATGGAATTAGAAGATAAGATCAAATGATTGAATTATCAGATATATTGAATTATGATTACAAGTCTCTGTTGAAAGGCCCACGTTGATTTGAGAAATCTTTTTATTTTAACAATATTCGGAAAATGGTAAAGTGATTTATAAATATGAACAAATTGTCAATCATTGAGAACTAGACAAAGGATAGTGGAAGATTGAATCTTATAAAGACTCGATTGATCTATTTAGTTTCAAACGTACAAAAACGTTTTCAGTTTAAAAAGAACTTTATTATTAAAACGTATATAACTTTTATAAATATCTAGAACCACTTTTGACAACTCATTACTTAACTAGTATGATAAATATAACGATATTTATATTTTATTTTATTAAATATATATAACGATTTAAATTAATATTATATATATTTATACGCGTATTATACGTACATAGTTTTATACTTTTACTATACTTAAACTTTACCTTTACTTTATTTTTACTTTACTTTAACTTTAATAATTCATACTTTAATAATTCACTTTAATAATTCATACTTTAATAATTCACTTTAATAATTCATACTTTAATAATTCACTTTAATAATTCATACTTTAATAATTCACTTTAATAATTCAAAAATTTATTATAAATAGAATTCAATAGGTTTCATTATTTCATAGAAACTTGAAAATAGTTTTCTCTAAACTCTCTCAATCGATTTACATATATATATATATATATTTACTCCGTATTATCTCAAGATATTATTAGTATACATAAAATATTACGACGGAGTGTTGTCCGAGTGATTTCGAAGTTGTTTTTTCGAGTGGGATAGGATTAAGGAAATTATGGGTTATAGCTATGGAGGTGATTGAGTATGGTTCATGGGTATGCTCGTGAGGTCAATATAGTGTTTATCATCTCCGTTGCGTTTACGTACCTTTCCTGCAATATTGAATCTCAATATTGATATGTGAGTACTCATAATTTAATTTTTACATACTAATAGTGTATCCCTGACTAGTGCTCGAGTATATAGGATTATGCATGCTTGTACTTTTGATATTGCCATTAGATAGATTATGTTGATTCCTGAATTAGTTACATATACGATTGAGATAAGGTATAAGATATGCATGTCGTTGGAAAGCTAGCGAAAAATAGTTGAATTTTGGTTTAAGAATCACTTGAATCCAAGTAACGGTTAGAAAGTTATGAAATAAACAAATTGCATAATTAATTTCGTAATTAAAATTGCTGATGATAATTAGTGAACTAATTTTCTGGGTTATAAAAAGTGGTTATTTGGATTCTACTCGTCGAGTAGATGAATTTTCATATAAAGCACGTCCCGTTTCGTTGAACGGTTGTCAAGTTATGGACAAAAGAAGTTTTGCAAATTTTGATGAAATGTCGAAACGGGAACTGAAATTCTCGCTGATCTGCGTTGTTTCATATATAAAAAAAATACCACTGAATTCTTTGCTGTAAGGTCTAACAAACGACTCTGGCCGTTTGTCAATTCGAGTCTCGACGATTTTTCTAAAAATCATCAAAGTTGACGGTTTGGTCCCATTTTAAAATTCTAAAAAGAGCTGAAACTTTTTTATTTAAAAATGTCAGTTTTGTATCAGTTGTCATGGTCGGCATGATATGTTTTTACTCTTGCCAAAAATCATATTATATTTTTGTGGTAACGAGAATTTGCAGGCTTTGACCGTTTGTCAATACGAGTTTTGAGGAATTTTCTAAAAATCTCCAAAGTAGGCTACTCGGTCACTTTTGTAAATTTATTAAAGCTGAAAAATTAACTTTGAAACGCCGAAAACGCGTTGGCAACTACGAGTTGTCTAGGTTTAGTTTACTTCTGTAATATTTATGCTTAATCTTTTTGGTAATGTGTAACTTTTATCTTTGGCCGTTTATCAATCGGAGTTCCGATAATTTTTCTAAAAATAGCTGAAGTGGCCCGTTTAGTCATGTTTGACCGAAAATTATTTTTGCATAAGTTATTATATATTTGCATGCGACCTCATTTTTACTTTGACTTTTGACTTTAACCTTTGACTTTTGACTTTGAACTTTGACTTTTCCTGTTAACTTTTCAGTTAACTTTTTGTGTTGATTTTCTCTAAAAAAAAAAAAAAAAAAAAAAAACCTAAAATACTATTTTATGATTATGAAACCATTTGAGTTACGTTATTTCACACGTCACCTTTTACTAGAATCTTAATTGAGCATGAGTAATATAACATGTTACTATACTGTAGAGTCAGACTCGAGCTATAGGATGGGATTACACTATGACCTGACCTAAATTGCTATACAAATATTGACCAACATATAAATATATATAATTAATATAGGTTCGTGAATCCGAGGCCAACCTTGCACTTGTTCAATGACGTTATATGTATTTTTACTACGAAATACAGTATGGTGAGTTTCATTTGCCTTTTTACCCTTTATATTTTTGGGACTGAGAATACATGCGCTTTTATAAATGTTTGACGAAATAGACACAAGTAATTGAAACTACATTCTATGGTTGAATTATCGAAATCGAATATGCCCCTTTTTATTAAAGTCTGGTAATCTAAGAATTAGGGAACAGACACCCTAATTGACGCGAATCCTAAAGATAGATCTATTGGGCCTAACAAATCCCATCCAAAGTACCGGATGCTTTAGTACTTCAAAATTTATATCATGTCCGAAGGAGGATCCCGGAATGATAGGGGATATTCTTATATGCATATTGTTAATGTCGGTTACCAGGTGTTCACCATATGAATGATTATTTTTGTCTCTATGCATGGGACGTATATTTATGAGAACTGGAAATGAAATTCTTGTGGTCTATTAAAATGATGGAAATAAATGATTATGATAAACTAATGAACTCACCAACCTTTTGGTTGACACTTTAAAGCATGTTTATTCTCAGGTGTTAAAGAAATCTTTCGCTGTGCATTTGCTCATTTTAAAGATATTACTTGGAGTCTTTCATAGCATATTTCGAAGAACGTTGCATTCGAGTCATTGAGTTCATCAAAGATTATTATTAAATCAATTTATAGTTGGATAGTGGATATTATGAAATGGTATGCATGGCTGTCAATTTTCGATGTAAAGAAAGATTGTCTTTTAAAAACGAATGCAATGTTTGTAAAATGTATAATATAGAGGTCAAATACCTCGCAATGTAATCAACTATTGTGAATCGTTTATAATGTATATGAACGGGTCCTTTCAGTTGGTATCAGAGCGGTGGTCTTAGCGAACCAGGTCTGCATTAGTGTGTCTAACAGATAAGTCAATAGGATGCATTAGTGAGTCTGGACTTCGACCGTGTCTGCATGTCAATAGTTTTGCTTATCATTTTGTGTCAAAAATTAACTACTTATCATCCTCAGAAATTACCTGCTTATCATTTTTAGTCTAAGACACGTCTTGCTGCATTGATTGCATGAATAGTGTATAGACAAAAATTCATATCTTAGCGTATTTGCTAAATCATATCTTATCGTATCTATTACTGTAAACGTTGCTTGATATATCCCGTAAATTCCTCCGTAATTTACGAAATCTTTTGTTCTATATATATGGATATTCTATGTAATTAGAATACCATCCGATAACCGAAAATCATTTCATATCGAAAAAAAAATCCTTATTCAATCGTACAAAATGGAATTCATCATTAATTCAAGTTCCTCGGATTTCGAAATGGAATCCCACTCCAGCTCCGAAAGCAGTGTGACCGGAATAGATCAACCAATCAGTCATCACCTATTCTGGATGAATTGGGGATGGGTTCGTAGCCTCCTCAATCATTGGAGACAAGAAGAAGGTGATCCCTTCCATCCACCACATTGCCCTCTTGACGAAGAACCTGAAGCACTTACCGGCGAACCTGTCCGAAACACCATTTTCTCGCTCATTTCCAGAGTATCTCGTCACGATTATATATTACATCAAATTTTAGATTTTATTTATCCGCTCGTCCGAACCGACAATCACCCCGGTGTAATAGAAGAAGTCAACGAGCTTCGCGCTCGGGTAGTGACTTTGGAGAATATGGTGCAGAGATTACAAACACCAGCAGCAGCATCAGCAGCATAACCAGTAACACCATCATCAACGCCAATAGTACCATTACCACCCCAACCACAACCACGTCGTAAACCTCAACTTTACACTCTGTCCCACGAGCACCAATGTCATACGCCCTGTAGATACCAAGGAATACCAACAACAATAACCGACGAAGTATTAATTCATAACTTCATTGGAGAAACATTCCGCGCAGATTATGTAATCTCTAAAGTCTTAGAGATTATCTAATCTAGCCCTAACCATAAATCAGTTAAGCGAACCAAAAAGATAGAAGGAAGAGTAGAAACCCTGACAAAAATGGGGTGTGATTAACAAGCTAAACTTGTTTTACCAACAGCATCAACAGTACCGTTAGCGTCACCAGCATCATCAGTACAGTCAACATCAGAATCAACAACACCTATAACATCACAAACTCCATCAGCTCAAGAATCACTATGGACATCATTACGAATCAATAACCCGTATATTGTATCAACGAGTTATGAAGAATTAACTCATTCCCTTTGAAGAAATTATATGTATATTTTATATATTTTGAAATAAAAATAAATCTTTCCGTGCTAAGCTATTGTGTGTGAATCTTACCTACTCGGTTAATTCATATTACAAATATGCAATAATGTACGTCCTTCGGCCGCAACTTAACCAGCGTTCACTACAATCTCTGTCGCAATTCAACAAATTCCAATTCATAATAAATCAAGTATATATTTGATTTTACACTTTCATCATCGATGTACCCGAAACTTTTCAGATAACATCATTCGTACTTTGCGAAATTCACAAGAAATCCACGAACCGAACATCATACGTCAACAAATAACGAAGTATTGATTCATAATTTCAATGTCATTAAAGAAATACTGCGTAAAAGTTATGTACTTTTTAAAGCCTTTAGGGATTACTCAATTCTAGTTTCAACCGTAAATCAAATGAGTTTAATTTAACATTAACTCATTAAATCTATGTTACATCTGAAGAAAATATACATATATATTTTCATAAAGACTGTAATAAAATTCTTTTGTACAAAATATTAATTGTGAAATTTTTTTTAACGGGTAGGTAATACCCGAGAGATATATAAATTCACAATTAATATATTACATTCTTCGAATCTGATTCAGCAAATCATCCATTATACTCCCTACTTTCACAACAATATACATTCTTTTATAGAAATCAAAACAACCATACTCATTCAAAATTTAATTACATATTCTGATTTTGAAATCTCAAAATTCAACTTGAGATATGACCAAAATCATCACTCTTAGATCCTTACATCTTTCACAAGCTATATTTTGACTTCAAAACTGTGTTAAAACATCAAATATATGTTAACGATTACAATCTGTGTTCAAACCCTTCGAAAATTTCTGAAAACACTTCGAATGATGAGCAATCGAGATGATGATCCAACCACATGTTACCCACAGTTATGTACCCGAAAAACTCTTGAAACCAAAGTAAAAGTTTAAACAACGTATCCGCGTCAGATTCTTTAGCATTTATTAGCAAAAATAACTTTGCGACTCCTATTCAAAGTAGCCAGTTTTGTCACAGCTCCAGCAAGTCAACTTCGACTTTTCAGTCAGACTAACCTTATTATAACCTTGAGATATACACCATCGTTACCAGGGAACCTTTTATATTCCACCACATTATTAACAGATGTATCAACAACTTCATTACCCTTTGACTTTAGCCTCTCCAAAAAGTCATTATAATTATTCATTGAAACCCCATCATTTACTCATTCGCATCTTGTAATGGGAATTTCCATACGAATCATTGGGAATTAGCAATCAGTATTTTGAAATCTCGCAGCATGTCTACGCCAACAGTTATATGTGTATATATAACGTCTATCTTCTGGACTTAATTTGAATGTGAAGATTCTGAAAAACACTTCGAACTACGAATTGGTTCTCCGAAAATGGAAAAATACTGATGAAGCAGTAAAAAAAAAACTATAAACGACCTTAACAGTAAAAGTTTGATGATAATGAATAGGTGTGCTGGCAAAGCGCAGAAAAAGAGAAGTCTTGGAACTGGAAAATGGATTGAGCAAAGTAGGAAGGAGGCTGTGGACAAATTACAAAGACTGAACCTGACTTCAAAGGATCCAAATAATTCAGTATCTACTGAAGTCGTTAACGAATACCTTGCTCATGACTCTAAACTCCTGCGGACAATATTCTTCATCATCCTCTGATATTAGAAATTCTAAAATATCATCATATCTTTCATTATAAATATCCTCCATATTTCTGAAGATATTTTCTTAATTTTTCTTATTTGAAATCATTTACCTCTTCGCGCTATCTGTATTACATCATAAAAGAAACTATTTTAGTTTCTAAATTCTGAAACATTCAAGTTTAAAATAGGAATATTTTGAAGTAGTGTTGGGAACTGAAGCATGAATTAGTATAATATAATGACACTTGATCAATGTGATTATATTACAGTAAGTCATGCTGAGTTTCTAAATGGAACGTGATGATTCACAGATCATAACATCATCATGTGCCATGTTATACGACTTTTGTATTCTATTTAACCTCTAAAATATCAAGAAAATATTTCTTGATGATTCGGCCTTTTCCAAGGTATTTTAGTAATTTGACAAGTCAAGATCGTGCCATCACAATTTCCTTCCTAGAACATTAACAATGTTCATTTCGAAATTCATATCTGTGAATTCTGGACCATTACAAGCGGTGCTTAATCGCAAGAAGAAAAAACGAAAGGACAAAACTCCGAAATAGAAATTGGGGTATAAATTGCAGCAAATAAAAGAGAGCATTAACTGTGAATGATAATGATTATAGAAGACAAAAGCAGAGACTTTGAAATATAAGGGAACATATAAAGCCCAACGACAAACCAGAAATTATAAACCATATATATCGATGCATATAGCAATATAAAGACACGGGAGAACTAGGAACACTATAAACCTAAGAGTATAGTAGAAGTAAATAGATTCTTCCGGCGGTAGATGAAAAAAAGAAGAATGACCGATATGAAAGTTAGAAGTATATCAAGAATCAGAACTGGATGGAGCATATTGATGAATACTTTAAAATATGAGTTAAGGGGGAAAGAATAGAAGGTGATGAAACATGACTAGGAACTTAGAAATCAACAGATTTAACTCACACAATGGCAGAATAAGTGAATCAACCCCTCTAGTGAATAGGTTAAGTTTTTTTTTTTTGATTAATTTAGTCAAAACCACAACTAAATCAAGTGTGATCAACACCTAGAGCTATTATTCACCACCTGGGTGATTTGGACTGAGAGAGAATCGAAGGAGCTCACTAGATCTGAGTGTGTGTAACAAATGAGAGGCTTAACCTAAAATGAAGAACATAAGACTTTATATACCCCTGCTGTTGACACACCCATACGATTCATTCATCACACGTACGAGTTGGCTTCATCAACCGTACGGGTGATCACTCACTCGTGTCTTATCATTTAGGTTGTAATTGTAACTTAGCTCAGCATCAACCATGCGTATGAGCCTGTCAGCCGTACTAGTGAGGCTTCACTCGTACGTCTGACTAAGTCTAACATAGTCAAACATCTAAATCTCGTTCCTGCAGTTCCTGTAACCACATACAAACACGGATAGGATAATAACGAGCAATCATGGTGGCCTGTAAACTGTTGTACCCGCAATGGACGTGGGTAGATGTCTAGGGACTTGCATAAAATGCATCAACAGATGGTGTGAGTTGTAAGGAAACGAAGGAGGTGAATTTATAAGAAAATCTCTGACAGAATAATTAAAATGGACGATCGCATTTAAAGCGGATCCTAATTTCCTTGATTACCGGAGAGTCAAATCTTATTAAGAAGATTTTCTTCAAATCCCTTAAAATCTGGGAATCAATCATATCTATGTCAAATGATAAGATGAATCTACACTTACTCATTTCACTCTTCTATGTTACCTTCATTCGTACTCTTCATATAAATGGATTGTTTATCCAAAGTAATCGCTGATGATAAAACTCTAATTTTCAGCCCGTATGCATCATGAAAACATACTTATTATCATTCACGACCTTTACACTCAAATTTCGGGATGAAATTTCTTTAACGGGTAGGTACTGTGACAACCCGGAAATTTCCAACCAAATTTAAACTTTAATCTTTATATATTTTCGACACGATAAGCAATATTTGTTAAGTTAAATTTCAAGAATTTTAAACTATGTTCATACATTCATTCAATCTCGACCAAGTTTCAACGATTCACGAACCATTAAATGAATATGATTATATATGTATATGTGTATATATATTATAACTTGAAACGTAAACAAAATATTAGATTAAATACTTTATATGATTGTATCTGTTTCAAAATGTTTATCAATGGAATTAGAAGATAAGATCAAATGATTGAATTATCAGATATATTGAATTATGATTACAAGTCTCTGTTGAAAGGCCCACGTTGATTTGAGAAATCTTTTTATTTTAACAATATTCGGAAAATGGTAAAGTGATTTATAAATATGAACAAATTGTCAATCATTGAGAACTAGACAAAGGATAGTGGAAGATTGAATCTCATAAAGACTCGATTGATCTATTTAGTTTCAAACGTACAAAAACGTTTTCAGTTTAAAAAGAACTTTATTATTAAAACGTATATAACTTTTATAAATATCTAGAACCACTTTTGACAACTCATTACTTAACTAGTATGATAAAGATAACGATATTTATATTTTATTTTATTAAATATATATAACGATTTAAATTAATATTATATATATTTATACGCGTATTATACGTACATAGTTTTATACTTTTACTATACTTAAACTTTACCTTTACTTTATTTTTACTTTACTTTAACTTTAATAATTCACTTTAATAATTCATACTTTAATAATTCACTTTAATAATTCATACTTTAATAATTCACTTTAATAATTCATACTTTAATAATTCATACTTTAATAATTCACTTTAATAATTCAAAAATCTATTATAAATAGAATTCAATAGGTTTCATTATTTCATAGAAACTTGAAAATAGTTTTCTCTAAACTCTCTCAATCGATTTACATATATATATATTTACTCCGTATTATCTCAAGATATTATTAGTATACATAAAATATTACGACGGAGTGCTGTCCGAGTGATTTCGAAGTTGTTTTTTCGAGTGGGATAGGATTAAGGAAATTATGGGTTATAGCTATGGAGGTGATTGAGTATGGTTCATGGGTATGCTCGTGAGGTCAATATAGTGTTTATCATCTCCGTTGCGTTTACGTACCTTTCCTGCAATATTGAATCTCAATATTGATATTTGAGTACTCATAATTTAATTTTTACATACTAATAGTGTATCCCTGACTAGTGCTCGAGTATATAGGATTATGTATGCTTGTACTTTTGATATTGCCATTAGATAGGTTATGTTGATTCCTGAATTAGTTACATATACGATTGAGATAAGGTATAAGATATGCATGTCGTTGGAAAGCTAGCGAAAAATAGTTGAATTTTGGTTTAAGAATCACTTGAATCCAAGTAACGGTTAGAAAGTTATGAAATAAACAAATTGCATAATTAATTTCGTAATTAAAATTGTTGATGATAATTAGTGAACTAATTTTCTGGGTTATAAAAAGTGGTTATTTGGATTCTACTCGTCGAGTAGATGAATTTTCATATAAAGCACGTCCCGTTTCGTTGAACGGTTGTCAAGTTATGGACAAAAGAAGTTTTGCAAATTTTGATGAAATGTCGAAACGGGAACTGAAATTCTCGCTGATCTGCGTTGTTTCATATATAAAAAAAATACCACTGAATTCTTTGCTGTAAGGTCTAACAAACGAATCTGGCCGTTTGTCAATTCGAGTCTCGACGATTTTTCTAAAAATCATCAAAGTTGACGGTTTGGTCCCATTTTAAAATTCTAAAAAGAGCTGAAACTTTTTTATTTAAAAATGTCAGTTTTGTATCAGTTGTCATGGTCGGCCTGATATGTGTTTACTCTTACCAAAAATCATGTTATATCTTTGTGGTAACGAGAATTTGCAGGCTTTGACCGTTTGTCAATACGAGTTTTGAGGAATTTTCTAAAAATCTCCAAAGTAGGCTACTCGGTCACTTTTGTAAATTTATTAAAGCTGAAAAATTAACTTTGAAACGCCGAAAACGCGTTGGCAACTACGAGTTGTCTAGGTTTAGTTTACTTCTGTAATATTTATGCTTAATCTTTTTGGTAATGTGTAACTTTTATCTTTGGCCGTTTATCAATCGGAGTTCCGATAATTTTTCTAAAAATAGCTGAAGTGGCCCGTTTAGTCATGTTTGACCGAAAATTATTTTTGCACAAGTTATTATATATTTGCATGCGACCTCATTTTTACTTTGACTTTTGACTTTAACTTTTGACTTTTGACTTTGAACTTTGACTTTTCCTGTTAACTTTTCAGTTAACTTTTTGTGTTGATTTTCTCTAAAAAAAAAAAAAAAAAAAAAAAAAAAAAAAAAAAAAAAACCTAAAATACTATTTTATGATTATGAAACCATTTGAGTTACGTTGTTTCACACGTCACCTTTTACTAGAATCTTAATTGAGCATGAGTAATATAACATGTTACTATGCTGTAGAGTCAGACTCGAGCTATAGGATAGGATTACACTATGACCTGACCTAAATTGCTATACAAATATTGACCAACATATAAATATATATAATTAATATAGGTTCGTGAATCCGAGGCCAACCTTGCACTTGTTCAATGACGTTATATGTATTTTTACTACGAAATACAGTATGGTGAGTTTCATTTGCCTTTTTACCCTTTATATTTTTGGGACTGAGAATACATGCGCTTTTATAAATGTTTGACGAAATAGACACAAGTAATTGAAACTACATTCTATGGTTGAATTATCGAAATCGAATATGCCCCTTTTTATTAAAGTCTGGTAATCTAAGAATTAGGGAACAGACACCCTAATTGACGCGAATCCTAAAGATAGATCTATTGGGCCTAACAAACCCCATCCAAAGTACCGGATGCTTTAGTACTTCGAAATTTATATCATGTCCGAAGGAGGATCCCGGAATGATAGGGGATATTCTTATATGAATATTGTTAATGTCGGTTACCAGGTGTTCACCATATGAATGATTATTTTTGTCTCTATGCATGGGACGTATATTTATGAGAACTGGAAATGAAATTCTTGTGGTCTATTAAAATGATGGAAATAAATGATTATGATAAACTAATGAACTCACCAACCTTTTGGTTGACACTTTAAAGCATGTTTATTCTCAGGTGTTAAAGAAATCTTCCGCTGTGCATTTGCTCATTTTAAAGATATTACTTGGAGTCTTTCATAGCATATTTCGAAGAACGTTGCATTCGAGTCATTGAGTTCATCAAAGATTATTATTAAATCAATTTATAGTTGGATAGTGGATATTATGAAATGGTATGCATGCCTGTCAATTTTCGATGTAAAGAAAGATTGTTTTTTAAAAACGAATGCAATGTTTGTAAAATGTATAATATAGAGGTCAAATACCTCGCAATGTAATCAACTATTGTGAATCGTTTATAATATATATGAACGGGTCCTTTCAAAGTTTACCTATTAGAAATTGTTAAATGTGCATTTTGGTGTGGCTCGCTCCTAGATAGTATGAGATTAGTTTAATTGTTTGTTTGGGCTCTTTCTTGTTTCGAGGCTCGCCGGTGATTTATTTCCTTTTGATTGTGTTCTTTCGCCTTTTCGAGAAAAGTTTTCTTTTTGTTATAAACTGGATATTGTTCGTCATAAAAAAGTGGGTAACAAATGAAAGAGCAGTAACTTACAAATGGAATGGACAAAGTAGTAGTTTTTATCATTTTCAATCAACTTGTAGACGTACACAGTTGATACAATTCTTATATTACAAAGTAACACTACATAAACATAATATGAACAAACTTAGATGACTCGTATATGTGTAATTAACTTCATTTCAAAACATAAAAATAAAATCCACAAAATAGATACAACGATAAACCAAAATGAGAATAAGTCTATTAACCGAGACATACCCTATATTCACCATCTAGAAACATTCCAAGGGGTGCGCCTTTTTTATTTCAGTAAATAGAAACATTCCAAGGGGTGCGCCTTTTTTCTTTCAGTAAATATTCTAAGCCAGATTCACTTGGTGTTTTTTTTTTTTAAACAGCTGAGAAATTAAATAAAAGAAGGCTAACAAGAAGCTAGAAATTACAAGGCCATTAAGGGGTTTGTTAACCAATTGTTCCAATTAAGATTAGCCTTCTTATAACGGGAGGAAAGCCAATCAAAAGAGGAAGAAACAATGAAATCTAAAATATGACATTTTTTAAAACTAGACGGATCAAAGATGCATCCGTTTCTATATCGCCAAAGAGCCCAAAGAGTAGAGTAGCAGATGACTTCCAAAGCGATCACCTTCGTAGGGAGTTTAGATGAAGTCATAATCCATTGCCAAAGATCGTTTACCGAGTTCCAAATAGGGAGAACAAGATCGGACCATGAGGCGATAAACCCCCAAACCTGCGTTGCTATATCACAATCAAAGAACACATGAGGTAAGTCCTCTCCATGAGAACTACAAGCAGCACATAGCACATCCTGCATAGACACACATTTCTCGATTAAGCTGCATTTGTCGGGAAGCCTATTCAACCGAGCACGCCAAATTAAAAAGTTGATATTAGGGGGAACCACTTTGCACCAATGGGTTGGCCAACAACCCGTGTTAGTAACATCTAGCAATTTCCGAAAACCAGAAACAGAGAAGACGCCATTAGAAAGATGATTGTAGTACCAAAGATCGCTAACATCCGAGAATTTAAAAAGATTAATAGCATCAATCATCGTTTGCAACTGCTGAAGCTCCACTCCTGATCTAACAGCACGCATCCAGGACCAATTCCACTCACCATTCGAACGACGTTCAAAAATCTTGCACCTTTTATCCACTTCTAAAGCGAATAATCGGGGAAAGCTATCTTTTAAAGGAACCCCATCGATCCATTTGTCAAGCCAAAAAAATGTATCCTTTCCGTTGCCCACTTTTTTAGACAGCAAGTTGACAACAGTCTGATGATGAGCATGAATGGAAATAATCTCTTTATTAATAGAAGCCCATGTACCTGTACAACCACGTTTTATAGCCGGAGAAACCCCATCATACTGAATACCATGTATAGCTTCCAACACTGAGGTCCACAGCCACCCGGAACAATTAACGTACCTCCACCTCCATTTGTAAAGAAGAGCTTTGTTTAAGGACTCAAGCGAAACAACGCCAAGACCACCTTTTTCTTTCGATTTAGTTATATCGTCCCACTTGATCCAATGAATTTTTCTATCTTCTTTAGTCCCACCCCAAAGGAAGTTAGCACGTAAGGATTCCATTAAATTAAGGACACCTTTAGGGGCTTTGAATAAGGAGAGGTAATAAGTACCAAGACTTCCCAAAACCGACTTTATTAAAGTCAAACGACCGCCGTACGATAAGAGGTTCCTTTTCCATTTTGAGAGACGTTTTTCCACTTTGTAAATGATAGGCTTCCAATTAGAAATAAGACGCATGTTAGCACCGATCGGGATTCCGAGATATAAGAATGGAAAGGAAGCCGGTTTGCAACCAATGGAAGCAGCAAGGCGATTAAGTTCCAAAGTAGAAATGCCGATGCCAAGAAGATTCGATTTCTGAACATTAATTTGAAGACCTGAAACTGCATAAAAACAATTCAAAATCGTGATAAGGTTGTTAATATTAACATCACTCCATTCGCCAACAAATAAGGCATCATCTGCGAAAAAACAATGAGACAAACGAATAGCATTTTCCTCTTTACCAACAGGGAGACCCCTAAAGATGTTATGGTCCAGAGCATCCAAATGGCGACATGTAGCCCTTCCATACAAATGATGAATAAAAACGGAGATAAGGGGTCTCCTTGCCTGAGACCACGACCAATTTTGAATTCCTCTGTAGGGCTACCGTTGATTAAGACCGAAGCATAGGATGAATTTAGGCATCCTTTAATCCAGTGTATCCATCGTCTTCCGAAACCAAGGTGAAATAGCATAGAAGTAAGGAAGTCCCAACTAATAGAGTCGAAGGCTTTTTCAAAATCAACTTTGAGAAGCATGGCACATTTCTTTTTCCTTTTACACCAATCTATAGTTTCATTAATCATCAAAGGGCCATCAAGAATTTGACGCCCTTTAATAAAAGCGGATTGTTCCCTACTGATAACATGATCAATAACTTTTGCTAAACGATTTGCAAGAAGTTTGGCCAGAATCTTATATTGAACTCCAATCAGACTAATAGGCCGATAGTCTTTCACGTACAAGGGATTATCAACCTTAGGAAAAAGGGAGAAAACGAAGAATTGCAACCTTTGGGAATAAAACCTGAAGTGTAGAAGTTGTTAATAAAAGCAAAGACGTCCGATTTTATCAGATCCCAGAATTGTTTTATAAACCGAAACGAGAATCCATCGGGGCCTGGAGCTTTGTCGTCCCCACAATCCCAAACCGCTCGTTTAATTTCTTCCTCCGAGAATTGATCCTCCAAAGAAAGAGCAAGCGCTGGAGGTAACTTACGAAGATGTGTACTCGGTCTAGCATACTAATAGACTTGCACCAATTAAACTTGTCTTTGAAAAACATTAAAAAAGTATTCTTCACTTGTGTTGGTAAAGTGACCCATAACCCATTCGACATCACTCCTGTAACCGCAAGTTTTTTTCTTTTCCGATTAATAGAGGTATGAAAAAAAGATGAGTTTTCATCCCCATAAGTATTCCATAGTTTCTTATTTTTTTGCGCAACGTTCATCCTTTCTGATTTGTCAATAAAAGCAAGATCTTTAATAGCCAAAACCTTCTCCCTGGAAAGCTGAATTCGATCACCTCCATTCGCTAAATCGTTATCGATCTGATCAATAGAGGATAGCAGAAGCTTCTTACGAGCACCACATGAAGCCAATTTAATTTTACTCCACTCTTTTAGTTTCAGTTTAACATGTTTCAGTTTATTTTTTAACACAAAAAAAGGGTTGATCCCCACACAATCAGCAGCTATAGAAGAATCGTTCCAAACATCTTGAATAACCTTTTCAAAACCATCCATTAAAAACCAAGATGTGAATAACTTGAAAGACGTAGGCCCGTAATCCAAATGTTCATTGAAAATTACAATGGGGCAGTGATCCGACCACAAATTGGGGAGAATACGCCCCACTAAATCTGGGCATGAGTCCATTACGCTATTAGATAGAAGAAAACGATCAAGTTTGGCACGACTATCACAAGACTTGCTAGATCTTGTAAAATTCCTACCACCTATTGGGAAATCGACAAGGCAGGAGGTAGAGATGAAATCATTGAATTCGGTAGCCGAAAGCGGACAAAAAGTCAAACCAAACCGTTCATGAGCGCCCCTTACTGAGTTAAAATCACCAAAGATGAAAAAATCCCCACTGTTATTATGAATGAAATCAGAGATGAGTTTCCATAATCTGTTTTTGGAAGCCCTATCTTGAGAAGCATACACGTTGACAATGAAGCTTCTGTTTTGAGAGCAAGGACGAGAACCTTCAATAATCAGAACATTGTCATATGAAAAAATACGCGATTTATAGAAGCTCGAGGGATCCCACAACGTAAGAAGACCCCCCGATCTGCCTCGAGCACATGAACTAGCCACCTCAAAAGAATTATTACCCCAAAAAGAACGGGCAATAAACACATCTAACTTAGTTAACTTTGTTTCTTGAATACCTAAAACATCAATTTTATATTCGTTACATAAACCACGAATCCAAGATTGCTTATAATTGAAACTCGCTCCTCCACCAATATTAATGGACAAAATATTCATTAAATCGATTTGTTAGCACCCTTTCTAAGAAGCAACTCTTTAAGATCTGCTTGACTACCTTTCATATCGTATCCAAGTGATAACCCGATAGAGATTATATTATCAAATTGCTCAGCTAGCCCAAGTGAGGAGACAGGTTTCGCAATAACAGAATGATCCGAAGAAAAAACAGGCTTTCCATTAGAGAATTTAGGAGAATAGAAAGGCTTACTAGTGTAACCAGGAGGTTTCGAAAGAGAAGATGATCCTTGTGCTGATGAAACCTTAAGGGTGTTAACATAGTCAACATTCGAATCCATACCCAGGTTAGCATCCGGCTGTGGCGACACCTCAGGTTCAGCATGAGTTCGAACTTTCGATTCAGACCCAATACCATCATCTATCTCTACTTGTTTAAGCGTAACCTTACATACAGGAGTTGTCGCATCAGACTTGAGATCAGTAACATTAGGTACATTAAAAATATGGTCATCAAAGGTATCTTTTACCACTTCACCTTCTTCAAGATCATTATGGCTATCATTATTCGAACAATTATCCATAGAGGCAACATCCTCCTCTGACTTGTCGAAGGAAGATTCACACAATACCTTTAGAATGGATGGGTTCCAATCTTCTGCTTCTTTCACAAGTATAGAATAATCTTTTTTGAGAACCGTAATTATAGCACGTTCATGAATGGGCTCAAGATTAGAGGTCAAAATGCAAACTCTACCATTCCCCTTTTTGTCTTCTAGATTAGAGTCCTGAAAGAGAAACCTCCCAAAATGAAAAGCAATCTTATTGAAGACATCATAATTCCATGCTCTTGCAGGCAAACCTGCAATCTCTAACCAAATAGCTTTATCTTTGATCGAAAACGAGTCAGAGTATGGACAGAATTCCGAAATAGAGTTGCGGACAAGCAAATTTTTGCAGAAATTATCACGAGTTTCAATATTAGGAAATTCGATCCAAACCCACGTACCACCCAAATACTGGACAGATAAGGATTCAAAACCCTCATCATGCCACATACGATTTAGAAACGGGATTTGAGAAGGAATAGTAGCTTTTCCAAACATAATAAGTTGTGTGTTCTCCATATTTAGCAACTCATCATCTTCAATATTAATTTTTTTAACAAGAGAAGCCTTTGGCAGCTGTACCTTCGATCCACCAACTAATGATGCATAGGAGAAGCCATGCATATTACTGTTCGTATTATAGTTAGTCGGTCCAAACTTAGGCTTAGGGAAAGCATTGTGAGATAAGTTTTGCTTATTATTAGAACTTTTATTCGATACCGATCGATTGAACCGTGCTAGGGCAGCATAGAGATGGAAGTTTCCAACCCAGATCTTGGAGAGCGATGCTTCCAAATCGCTGACCAATTTGACGTTTAGGAATCTGACAAAACCAAAACGGGTGCCTTTTATCGTAACCTTTTTTGCGATATAAACATCCATGACAGTACCATGCTTGGAACATAGATCACGCAAATCGTTGGTTTCAAAGTTATGTGGGAAATTAGTGATGAAGATATTAGTAGAGATTTTAGATGCGTTAATATGATCGGAGCGAACAGGAGGTGACATATAGACGAGAAAAAAAATAGAAGAAGGATTCCGGCAGCAAATGATCGGAAGAGATCACTGCATCACCACTTTGATTTCATTAACTGATTCACACGAAATGGAATCCGGCAAGGATTGCCGGAGATGAGCTGATCATTAAGATGATTTCTCGGATGAGGAAACAAACTTGGTGTTGACCGACTCCAAGGTTAACTCGATGCTGCCGCATTCTTAGTAGATGGGTTAAACGCTTTCTGTTCAGCACACGTCATCACATCATGAGGCCCAATCAAATTAAGATAATACATGTAGTTTTGTGATGATGGTGTTCATGTCTATAACGACCCTCACTTTTTCACTTCTAGATTTACTAAAATGCCCTTATGATTTTGTGTGCTCGTAAAATTTATTTAACAAAACGTTGACCAAATAGTAAACTTTTATTGACACTCACTGTTAGTTAAGTTTTATGCATTTCTTGTGATATTATAGCTATTAAACTGTAAGTAATAATAAAATGTGATATTTATATAAACAATAAAACATTTGGGAAACGAATAAAAATAAATAAAAGTTATGGACTAAATTAAGAAGAATAAATAATACGTATCCTATATAAAAAGTTGTTTAATTAAATGAAATAAATGTTACTTATAAATATATATATATATATATATATATATATATATATATATATATATATATATATATATATATATATATATATATATATATATATATATATATATATATATATGAGCCGATTTAAAAAATATATGTATAATATGAATATTAATAATATAAATTTAAATATAAATCCGATATAAAAAAAATTAAATGATAATTCCAAATTTCCTATCCTAATCCTAATCACAATTTGAGTTGTGTTTTAATACTAATTATCTACACTATAAAAACACCCCTAAAGCTCACCAATTTTCATTCACAATTCATCAACAACTCTTAAAAACTCCCTTGTGCTCTCCCCCATTCGGCTAGCTTCAGTCACCACCACCCTAACACCTTTCGACAACCACCACCGAACCATCACCACCAACTCCAGCCACCCCAACAGCCCCTCTTCACCTCCTGCTGCTGCTGCATTTTTCTACAGCCCAACCGACTCCCAAACTGCAGTTTTTCTGCTGCTGTTTCGACCCCAAACCACAGCCTTTGGTTGCTGCTGTGAACCGCCACCAACACCATCATTTGTTGTTGTAAACCCCCGCCAAAGACCACCCAAAACAGCCCACAAGTCGTCACTCTGCCGCTGCTCCTGTTTGTTGTTTCTGCACGTCCAAAATAGGCCACAGACCCGCCCAATTTGTCACTATGCTGCTGCGTTTTTGCTGCTCCTGTTTCGGTTCCTGTCACCATCAAAACGCCATCTTTTTCTTGCTCTAATATGCTTAAGGTATCCCTAAAAACTACAAACTAATCATATTTATTATTTTGTTTTAATTCATTAAAGTTATTAGTTTATACTCCATATGTCCCACTATAAGTCTCCACATTTGACTTTTAAAGTCTTTCTATGTTTAACCTTGACCGTATATATATTTATTTGTGTTACATAATATTTTATAAAATTTATATGAATGGATTGGGTTTATAAAACGCTTTTTAATTATATGATTTTCATCAAATAATATATAGCACAAATAAAAATATTCATGGTCAAAGTTAATAAAGAAAGACTTTGAAAGTAAAACGTGGACACTTATAGTGGGACGGGGAAGGAGTATATGAATAAAGGCATGATGTTTATAAATAATAATAATAATAATAAGAGTATATGTTTATGATTATGAAAATGAATAAGTTCTATTGCTATATTATGAATAAAATAATGATGATTATGGGTAATATTAATAAGAACAATGAATATGAGTATGATTATGATTGTGTAAAACAAAAAGAATAGAAGTATTGCATGTGCATGCATGCAATATATATGTATACAAGTATATGAATTAAAGGCATTACTATAATGAGGATTATGAATATGTATATGTATATGAATCATAAGTATACATAAGTATAGTAACATGGTGAAGATTATTATATGTATCATGTATATTTATAAAATTATAAGTATGGTAATTGTGATTTAAGGTTATTAATGTATGTATGTATCATAATAATATTATGATGGTTAATATGGTTGAAGAATGAGTTAGATAAAATATATATATAATACTTGAATTATAATATAAAAAGGGTAATTTGATTATAAATAAAAGTATTATGATGATAAGGTGATGATTAGCTTTGCTACTTGGTGCTCTTGAATGCTGCTATGGAGTCCGCATTACTATTTACATTTTTGCATATGAACAAATTACTATTTACATTTTGGATTTTCAATTGTAATGACTATTTAATCTCACTGCAACTTTGCTTATAATTTTAATAAAACGTCTCATTTAGAGTCGTTCTCACTTAAACACTTGTGTTATGGTATTGGTTAGTCACAGTTACCTCCGGTCCCATTTAGGAGGTGTGACAGATTGATATCAGAGCCAGGTTGTTATAGAGAACCAGGATTGCATTTTATGTGTGCCTTATGTGCTAGTTAGGTACCTTAGCGATATTTAGGTCTATAACCTTTCATGTCTTAGTTTTTATGTGCTTTTCCTTTATATGTTACTTCTTGATTTTACGTCTTCCTTAGAATATTTCTAATCCTCTTTCTTTCTTTCTTTTAGGATATCTAGCCATAATTCGATCATCATCTTCGACTCCGAATATGAAGGATCAGTCAACTCACCAACCTACACTCCTGCTACTCCACCTGCATCACCAGTTTATGTCCCTGCTACACCGCCTACATCACCAGTCTATGTGCCTGCTACTCCACCACCTTCACCACTTGCTGAAAAACCCCAACTCGATGCTGAATATGATGGTGATGATGAGGATGAAGAAATTGTGGAGGAAATTATCAAAGAGGAAGAAGAGGAACCTTCCGAGGAAGAATCTGAGCCCGGGAAGGAGTCTGAGCCTCCTGTTGTTTTAGCTCCCTCTCCAAAGAAGAAAGAACCTAAGACACCCACTGTTGATATACCCAGTTCCTCCAAGAAGCCCAACACAACCAACTTGGCTATGATAGCAAAATGGCAAGACAAGTTGGAAAGTGAGCAAAAGAGTATGTTTGATGCCTTAGCAGTTATTCTTAAAGATCAAGGCGAGAAGAATAAAGTGGTAGAAAAGTTTATGAAGTACGTCCAAAACTTACTTTGGGAAAAGGAGAAAGTATCTGTTCATGCCCGATTGACTAATGTCGATGAGAGTCAAGGCCAGTTAAGCAAAATCATGGCAGATATGAAGGCACTCCAAGAAAAGAAGAATGAGGATTAAATAAAAAGACCTTGTCCTTTTAGTATATGCATTTTTGTTTCATTTTATTTTTCATATTCATTGTAAAGGCTTTTGCCTATAGTACTTTTTTTTGTTTTCCCGTGTAATAAAATATATTAGTTATCTTCATGATGTTTTAATAAATTTAAGTGTTTTGTTATATCTTGTTGTTTCCCTTATTTATCTTGCTATGTGTTGTGTGAATCTTGTGCAATTAATCGTAAACTTATAACTTATTAGCACCATAAACTCTTCAACTAATACTTTATTTATGTATTGAAGAAAAATGGCATGTGGTGCTGCAACAAACATTCCAAATGTTACTCTCACTACTGCACAGTTTCAATAACTCCTCGTTGAAGGCAACAACAACAATAATCAACGAAACAACAATCGATTAAATCAAAATCCTCCTAACTAATGCACCTATAAGGAGTTCATGAACTCCAAGCCTCCATCCTTTAAAGGAAATGAAGAATCTGTTGAACTAACCCGATGGTTCGAGAACCTCGAATCTATTTTTCGAATATGTAATTGTGGGGATGCTGACCGGGTCAAGTATGCCACCAACACTTTAGTTGGTCTTGCATTGACCTGGTGGAATGCATATGCCGAAACTGTGGGAATTGATGCTGCCAATGCAATCCCATGGCCTGTCTTGAAGAGGATGATGACAGATAAATTCTGCCCAAGGAACCAGATCCAAAAGCTAGAAGTTGAATTCCAAGAATTAAAGGTTAAAGAAACTGATATTGAAGCTTACACCAACCGATTTTTAGAGTTGGCTACCTTTTTCTCGGATATGATACCTACCGAGCAATAAGATTGAGAGGTATATGGAAGGTATTCCCGAAGAAATTAAGGGAAATGTGATAGCTGCGGGTAAATAGACTATAGATGGGGTAATTCTAATGGCTCAAAATCTAATGATGGCAAAGAGGAGAAGGTCTGCTGCCAAAAAACAAGCCGAGGTAAAGGCTAATGAGGGTAAGAGAAAGTTTGAGCCAGCTCAGGGTTCAAATCAGAGTTCAAATAAGAAGGTTGCTGATAGTTCAAGGAGTGGCTATACTGGAACAAAACCTCTATGTGCTCGTTGTGATAAGCACCACTTTGGAAAGTGCTTGGCTGAGTGCTCTAAGTGCAAGAAGGTGGGTCACATAGCTAAGTATTGTAGGTCTACGTTAGAAAAAGGTTTCATTCGTCCTAGCTCGTCTCCGTGGGGAGCACTCATTCTATTTGTCAAGAAGAAAGATGGCACGTTGAGGATGTGTATTGATTACCGTGAACTCAACAAGTTAACCATCAAGAATCGTTATCTACTCCCGCGTATTAATGACCTGTTTGACCACTTGCAAGGTTCAAGTATATATTCGAAGATTGATCTTAGGTTGGGTTATCATCAACTGAGAGTCAATGAAGCGGATGTTTCTAAGACTGCTTTCTAAACTCATTATGGACACTATGAGTTTCGTTTCATGCCTTTTGGTTTAACCAATGCACCTGCCATATTCATGGATCTTATGAATCGTGTATGCAAACCTTATCTTGACAATTTGTGATCGTTTTCATCGATGATATCTTCATCTATTCTAAGAACGAGAAAGAGCATGAACAACACCTGCGATTGATTCTAGAGCTCTTAAAGAAAGAACAGCTTATGCCAAGTTTTCCAAGTGCGAATTTTGGATGCGAACCGTACAATTTCTCGGACATGTAGTTGATAGTGAAGGAATACATATCGATCCTACAAAAATCACTGCTATTCAGAACTCAGAAGTACCTAAGAGTGCGAAGCATATTCGTCAATTTTTGGGACTTGCTGGTTATTGTAGCGACCCGACAAAATCGTCATTGACGGCGCCATCTACTTAGGTCTCGTTACATGGTCATAAGTCTTTAAAACAACGTTTGACCAAAATATGTTGCATTCATTTCAATTATAAAGATGTTTCTAAGTTTATAAAGTAGTTCAAGTCTAAACATGTTACAACGTTTTAAGTACAATTGAAACCCATGCGACACAAATTAAGTTAAGTCAAAAGACGCTCCACGTATGCATGTATACTCAACATCCAAGCAAGTATCAAAAATAATGTGCAGAAGCATGTATCACCTAGCGTTCAAGGACCTGAGAAAATATATAGAAAACTGTCAACGAAAAACGTTGGTGAAATCATAGGTGTAATAGTAAAGTTGTTTTTGAACCACAAGATTTAATATAGTTGATTATCCAAATCGTTTGTATTCCAAAAGTATGTTCACGAGCACCCAATTATCAAGACTTAACTATTTTGTACCCTGTTACGTAGTGTTAGAACATACAATATACTCGAAAATATATTTCATTCACTACCGGTGTAACTAATGATAATTGAATTGAGGCTTTTTGTTCTAACTAGCTGTGGAATGTTTGTTTTCGTACTTATGTTCAAAGCATAAAAGTATGATACGTATATATTTCTCATCCCATAGTTTAAAAGTAAAAGTTGTTGAAAAGGTGGAACTATGATCTCACCTTGAGTGCAAGCGTATAAAAGTACTTTACAAGTAAACGTGTGTAAGAACGAATTCTAGTCTTGACCTAAATAAGTAGGTCGTATCAATAACGGTAAACACGATTGGTCAAAGTGTTCAGTTAGTCCTATGGCTTGTTACGACTCGATTATTATAGCATGTGAATCAAATTGTCAAGTTTCATGCAAGGTACAAGTATAAAAGCATGTTAGAATGATTGCATAAGTATTTGGTTAAGTTTGGACAAAAGTCAACTTTGGTCAAGTCAAAGTCAACGAAAAAGTCAACACGTTCGGGTCGAGTCCCGAACTATTTTTCTGAGGTTTTTAATCATATATGAGCATGTTAGAACAAGTTTCATGTTAATCGGAGGTGCGTAGCATAGTTACAATTAAACGAAAAAGTGAAACTTTAGACAGCCGGGTTTGGAGCGCCGCTCCAGGTATCTGTTCAGCAAGTCTGGCAGTTTTGAACACTTAAACGAATCCAACTTCAAACAACCATAACTTATGAACCATAAACATTCAAAACACGTATCTTATATCGTTGGAAAGGTAATTTAATAAGGAATACAACTAAACACTTTTCATCAAACAAAAACATCATTTACAATAATCGAATTCTCGTCGATTGATCATTTAAAGCTTGTTATCAAGGTTTCAAGTTCGTAAAATGCATAAGATGATTCGGGAACTTACTACACACATATAATACGCCATTTCGTAGGTATTTACACATACAATACTGCTAAACACTTACAAACAACATTGCAAGGCTTTTAATGCATCAAAAATCACATTCAAGGCTACCAAACCCTAACCAACAATTATAAAATCCTTAATCATGTTAATGAGGCTTTTCCAAGTTAACTTACATACCAAATTGAAGCTAGTGATGCTAGTAACACCTTTAATACATGCACTTTTAACATCTAACAACTTATGATCCACCAAAACTCAAGATTAAGCACACCAATTTCAAGTTTAAGCTAGTTACATCAAAATGACAAGAACAAGCATACAAATCATATATTCATGTTAGACTTGAGCCATAGACACTAATTAACACTTCTATAAGTTAAAAACATCAAGAACACAAAATCTAGTGTTTTTAGAAATTAACCAAATGCAATAAAGTTGGTATGGATTTGAAGAGGAAGATGCAAGGATTTCAAATATGTAATTTGTTTGAATTGATGCTTGCTAGATCTTGAATAGATGATGAATCTTGTTGAGTGAGTTGAGAGAAAATGGAAGTATCAAAAGTTAGAAAAGGGAGGTGAATGGATGAGTGGAGGAGAAAGGTTTGACTAGTTGACCTAGTCAAACCTTTTGTCCTTTGGCAAGTTTAGTCCCTCAAGTTTCAAAGCGGGTGCGTGAATTACCTAAACGAGATAATTTAAAACGCGTTTTAACGGAAGATGTTATAATCATATAATGGACTTTTAATAATTAGACGGAAAGTAAACGGAAAAATGCGGGATTTTACATTACCTACTCCTTAAAAGAAATTTCGTCCCGAAATTTAAGTAGGCGTAGTAGTCGTTGTTTCTTCCTCAGGATCTTGCGTTTCCGAATCCACGAATAAATGAGGGTATTTCTTTTGCATTTGATCTTGCCTTTCCCAAGTAAACTCGGGTCCCCTTTTGGCATTCTAACGGACCTTAACGATCGGAATTCTAATTTGTTTTAGCGTCTTGACGGAGGTGTCCACAATTTAAACCGGTTCCTCCACAAAATGAAGTTTGTCATTAATAGTAAGTTCCTCGAGAGGGATGACGAGTTCGGGTTTGGAAAAACACTTCTTCAAGTTTGATACATGGAAAGTAGGATAAACGGAGCTCAATTGAGGCGGAAGGTCTAAACGATAAGCAACGGTTCCAACACGCTCCAAGATTTCGAAAGGACCAATATACCGCAGATTTAGCTTCCCACGTTTCCCGAAACGGATTACACCTTTCCAAGGTGTGACTTTTAACATCACGCGATCTCTGACTTGGAATTCGAGGTCGTTGCGTCTTTTGTCGGTATAGCTCTTTTGATGACTTCGGGCCGTCCTAAGCCAATCTCAGATTTGAACGATCTTCTCTGTTGTTTCATGAATGAGTTCGGGTCCGGTGATTTGTGTGTCGCCTACTTCGGCCCAAAAAAGAGGAGAACGACATTTTCGGCCATATAACGCTTAGAATGGTGCGGCGTTGATACTCGCATGATAACTATTGTTGTAGGAGAATTCGGCGAGAGGCAAGTGCTTGTCCCAAACTTTTCCAAAATCGATAACACAAGCTCGTAGCATGTCTTCCAAGATTTGAATTGTGTGTTCGCTTTGTCCGTCGGTTTGTGGATGATATGCGGTGCTCATGTCTAAATGCGTTCCCAATGCTTTTTGTAAAGTACGCCAAAATCTAGAAATAAAACGGCCATCTCGGTCAGAAATAATCGATAAAGGCACACCGTGATGGGCTACGATCTCTTTAATGTAAAGTTGTGCAAGTCTTTCCATGTTGTCAGTTTCCTTCATGGCTAAGAAGTGCGCGGATTTGGTGAGACGGTCAACAATAACCCAAATAGTAACATAACCGCCCACCGTCTTTGGTAGTTTGGTGATAAAATCCATCGTTATCCTTTCCCACTTCCATTGCGGGATTTCGGGTTGTTGAAGTAGTCCGGATGGTCTTTGATGTTCGGCTTTGACTTTGGAGCAAGTTAGGCATGTTCCATCATAAGTAGCAACGTCCCTTTTAATGTTCGGCCACCAATATTGTTCCTTGAGGTCGTGGTACATCTTATTGGCACCGGGGTGAATCGAATATCTTGACTTATGGGCTTCGTCTAAAATAAGGCTTCGTAGGACCCCATAACTAGGTACCCAAATTCTTCCGGCAAAATATCGGAATCCGGTTTCTTTAACTTCGAATCGAGAGGTAAGGACGTTCAAGTGTTCGAGAGAGATGTTTTCATCCTTAAGAGCCTCGTCTTGGGCTACACGAATTTGACTATTGAGGTTGGTGTGAATGGTGATGTTTAAAGCTCGGACACGAAGAGGCACCGCTTTTTCCTTTCGACCTAAAGCATCGGCTACTACGTTTGCCTTCCCGGGATGGTAACGAAGCTCGCAATCGTAATCGTTCAAAGTTTCAATCCACCGTCGTTGTCTCATGTTTAGTTGTTTTTGATCGAAGATGTGTTGAAGGCTTTTGTGTTCGGTGAAGATAGTACTCTTGGTTCCATAAAGATAGTGTCTCCACATTTTGAGTGCAAATACAACGGCTCCGAGTTCGAGATCATGTGTCGTGTAGTTCCGTTCATGAATTTTTAGTTGTCGAGAGGCATAAGCAATGACTTTCTTTCGTTGCATCAATACACACCCAAAACCATGTTTAGAGGCATCGCAATATACCACAAAATCATCATTGCCTTCGGGAAGTGACAAGATAGGAGTGGTGGTATAACGACCCTCATTTTTCCATTCTACACTTTTCCTTATTAAATGTCCAACAATATAATTAAACTTAATAAATAAACTTTAATCGATAATTATTAAGCGTTAAGAATTATAAAATATAATAATTAACTTTGTAAACGACAAGTTAATAAAGATAAAAATAAAGAGTTAATAAACTTTCGTGAACAAATAAATAACTCTAAAACTTGTACAATTAAAATAATTAAACTTGGATAATTAAGGAACCATTTAAGCTAAATTAAAGTACAAGGACTAAAGTGAAAAATCTCAAACCCTAACCCTAAAAAGCCCTAGCCGAAATTAAAAAAAATAAGAAAGGAAATGCCCAAAATGCCCCTCTAATTTTCGGCCAAGGCATCTCCTAATCACCTCCTCATTAACCTAACTTGTTCTCTAAGTAAGACTTGTTCCCTAAGTAATTCCTAATTAAACCCTAACTCTAGAATAATCCTAACACTCCTATAAATAGAGGCCTAACCTAAACCTTTTCATTGTACCAAATCACAACAACAATTTTCTCTCCCAAATCTCTCTCCCTCTCTCCCTATTTCGGCTCCCAAAACCGAAATCACCACCACCACCCATCGAAATCATCATCAATGTTTAAGGTGATCTTCAAGTGTTCTTCGCGTTCTTCGTGTTCTTCAAGAATATTCAAGGTGTTCTTCAAGTTTTTCAAGGCTTTGATCTTCAATCTTCATCGTGTTCATCTTTTCTTTGTTAGTCATCTTCGAATCTTCAAAGGTATAACATAAACCCTAATTTATTTACATAAACTTTGATCTTTAATTCATGTTATAAACTTGTTTAATCATAAACACATACATAAACACACCTAGATCTATATATACATGAAAAAGAATATATATATATATATATATATATATATATATATATATATATATATATATATATATATATATATATATATATATATATATATATATATATATATATATATATATATATATATCGACTAAAAAAAAGAGAAAAATGAAAGTTTGATCTTTAAAACCTAGGAGATTAGATAAAGATTTGTTAGTGTCTAATTAAGGAAACAAATATATATATATATATATATATATATATATATATATATACATATATATCGACATATATATACGAATTATATATACATATACATATTAAAACCCTAATTACACCTAAACTATACTACTTTAATTATTAAAACCCTAATCATTACTACATTAATTAAAACCCTAAACCTAACCCTAATTACTTAAACCCTAATTTACTAAAACCCTAATTTATTAAACCCTAGGACATTAATTAAACCCTAGACATTTATTACCAACCCTAATTATTAAAATACTACTTTAATTGATTAAACCTAATTAATTAATGAAACCCTAATGTTACTTATAATATTGTTTAACATATATACCCTAATACTATATCTAACACTTATAACCTACTACTTATAATATAACACATAAAAACATTTTGGGATATGTATTAGAGATGTATAGATCTTCGAACTTTCTTGACGAATGATTTCTAAGAAACTCTAAGCGGAAGGGTTTGGATTTTCCGATTTAAAGGATCCTGTAGCTCAAGCCCCTAGACCTGAAATGGCCATTCGTAGGGAAAGGGGTGATTGGAAGCTTATCTAATATGGCAAGTATCCTAAAATGGAAACAATCTTAAAATAGAAACTTTCTAGTTATAGAAACTTATTAAAATAAGAAACCTACTAAAAGTGGAAACTTTCTAAACATAGAAACTTGCTAGGAATGGAAACTTAGTAAAACGAACTTTACTTAAAACACTTTTATACTTAAACACTTATTTAAACTTGGGCAAAAACACTTACTACTCTTAAATGTCAATAGGTTGACTTTCTGTTCGTTCCAACTTTCTATTCCGAGGAATAACCGTCTCTTATCTACTTACTAAGGTGAACTTCATAGCCCCACTTTCTATTGTGCACAACTTATTTACTTTTACTTGGGGTGAGACACATGCTGTTTTTACATTTTACAATTTAGACACAAGTACCAAACTGTTAAACTATGCTATACCCGGCTATGTCCGACTAAGTCCCTACAGTGATATTTTTAATTGCTCGTTGATTGCATGCTTAATTATTGGGGGTAGGCCTATCGGGAGTAACATCCCCGATACATTTGACCAAGTCATTGTATTACTTAATAATGAAATTTAAACCGACAAGTATATACTACAACTTGTCATGGGACAAACTTGAACGTTTAGTCTAAATATCACGCACTGGCATAACTTTTTAATCTGCGAGATCAACTTTATAAACTAAATCTTGTGGTCTAAAAACAACGATAACTACTTTTGTTAAACCTATGATTTCACTCAACCTTTTTGGTTGACACTTTAGCATGTTTGTCTCAGGTGCTGATTGATTCAAGCTTACTTACTTACTGCTTATGTGATGCTACTTGGACTTAGGAACAAGAGATATCGCATTTACTATTCGTGCATTTGAAACATTTACTTTATTGTGATTTCAATTCTTGTAACGACATTTCATTTTCCGCTGCGTACTCTCAATAAAGTTTGAATTTATCATGTAGTATTGTTCTCGTATATTATAATATGTTGGTTTATTTGATATTAGTGACGTTTCTTCCAGACCCTATCTGAAGGACATTACAGAGTGGTATCAAAGCAAACCAGGCTGTTATAGAGAACCAGATTTGCATCTTTATATGTGCCCTACTTGCTAGCTAGGGTGCCTTAGCAATCTAGGAAACTATAACCTTTCCTACCTTAGACTTTAAAGCACTTAGGATTGCCTTATAATTTTAACAACCTTGCCTTGATAATCTTGGCTTAAAATGCTAATCAAAGTCTCTTTCCTAATGAAAGGATGTCAAGCGTTAATAAAAATGACAAGATAATTCTTTTCAAACCATCTGAAGTAATGACTCACTTCAAACCTGCTATCGAAGAAGATACTAGATATCCTTCAACTGCAAGACCAGTCCAAAGTCCACCTTATATCTTTGGTGGTCCTCCCTCACCAAACTATAGTCCGGATACTTTACCTAATTCTCCCGAATACTACCCGACTCCAAGAACGGAAAGTAAAGGGAAACGCCCTGCCGATTTTAAAGAAGAAGGCCCGTCAAAGAAAAGATCCTGATCTCCTTCCTACGAAGAAGTTGATGCCAAGTACGAGATCATGAATCTGCGAAAAACTACAGATGGCCTAATTCGTCATGTTGCAAGGATCGATGTTCAAATGAAGGAAAAAGACCTAGCGATTAGGAAGCTGATGGAGAAAAATGCTGAGCTAAAGAAGGAGATAAAGTTGGTGAAGTATGAAGGTGATAGAAATGCCCGATGGGGGAAGCAATCTCTTGCCTACCTAAGAGAAGATGTTAACTTTAGATTGAAGATGGAGGAAAACCGCCTCGAGTTCCTGCATGAGAAACAAAAGGCGAAGAATGAGAAAGTCTAGAAGTTTATGAAGAAGGTTGAGGACGAGAAGAAGAAATATGAAGACTACTTCAATCCTAATATTTCCTAGTTTATCCTATTCCAATTTCTCATCTATGTAAAGGCTATGCCTTAAACCATTTCTATATTCGAATCGTGTATTAAAAAGGCTTATTTAGTGCCTCGTTCTTAATAATATAAAGTGTTTCATTTATATCATATTCATCTTTATCCTATCGAATTTATCAAACTTCTATACACCCTTATGTAGTGAAGAATCATGGTTTGTCCAACTACACCAACTCTTACCACGATGTTTCATAATTTCCTCGTCTGACTACGTCTTCCACAACTTCCATAACTACAAAGATACGAAGGTTAACCAAGTTTATAAAGACTGCAACTTAAAACTAGCCAACCATAAGTTAGTAACTGTTTTCACGGATGACATTTCGAACTGCTCCAAGAGTGAGAAAGTACGTGAGCAACATTTGCAAACTCATTCTTGAGAAAAAGAACAACTCCACGCAAACTTTTCCAAAGTGCAAGTTTTGGCTTAAAACCGACATGTTGTCGATCCAGCTAAGATTACTGCTGTCCTTAACACACTATATTAGAAGTCATCATTGATCACATATCCTGACCTTATGGAGTGACCTTGGAAAGGAAATATGAATTAGTGAAATATATTGACGGTGGCCAACGTGATTATATTACGGTAATTCATAGAGATATTCTAATATCATGACGTATGGAATAGAAAGTGAATCAAAGAAAAACTCACAAGCTATCTGTTCAAAAACCCAAATGAAAGGGCATGAAAAGAGAAAAATGATCATCTTGATATTTAGTATATACGAAGAACTCATTCTAATCAAACTATATATCTATCTCATACTCATTTAACAAACTTTCATGTACCATAAAAAGTTGTAGACAATTGAATCTTGAAATTCATTCATCCTAAATGGATATCTCCTGATCATTGATACATAATCATCACTTGTTATTACACTCTCGGTGTAAATTCTCATATGACTTTCAAAAACCTATGTCATTTGAACCCTCCATGTTGATATTACAAACATCATGTCCAATATTACATTATCTATGTCGAGATGATAAGTATCTCATATGCATAATCTTCTGAATAATGGAACCTCCATACATGTATCATTTTAACTATCATAGTCAAGAAACTTCTGTACTCGTACATCTACTTATAATAGACTACTTGGCACCATGCAAATAATTGTGCCATACTCAAACAATAATCGATCATTGTCAACTCAGGTAAAATACACTATCTCAAGTTGTGGCTTGAGCTAAACTCATCTGAAAAACTGCTGTAACAATTGAAATGATTCCATCATACTTTAACGTATCCTCCTCTTAGACCAATTGAGGCTGAATTCAAACAATCAATACATAGTTGAAAGTTACTGCTTTAGCATTTATTTATACTTGTCTATGCGACTGCCAGATTATTCATGCCGAGTTCTCAAACTCTCACTATTATTCGAACGATTCAAAGTTGCAAATCTTATTTGAAGTTCTTTCATACATAACTCTAAATCCGAGGGATTTACTCATTTGATGATAATCACATTATCATCCTTCTAAATTTAATGTTAACATTTCGAGTCCAAGGACTCATGCTCTGATAAAAGTCGATTCATTAGTTTTCACTACCTTGAAACAATTATTACACAATTATCCTCCGGAATTTTAAAATCTTCAATCAATTTTTCTCAAACAAATAAACTCTTAAATACAAGTATCATGTTTTCCAAAGATTTCTTACACGAGTCTTTATTTTCAAACTATCTCGGAATTTATAAAAAATGATTTTTCACTTATGTGATTTATAAAACCTTATACATAAACTTAACTTTACGTACTTTGACTAGTACATATCAAATTATACTTTCATTTCTACAAATTTCCGCTTTGATTAAATCGAAATTACTTTACAAAATTTTACGTAACCCTAGTTGTACTATGAACATCATTTCGTCACCTCCTCTAAAATTACTTTCACTAATTATATAAACACTTTCGCATTTTTAGCAATTTACCTTTGTTTCATTAAATTAAACATTCTTTTAATCAACTCTTTTTTCGTATCGTTCAAATTCTTTCACATAAAATAGTACGTGTTGTACATAACTCAAGTTTTACCGATAGCTCCGCTTCATTTATATTGTTATAACAAATGTCGCAACTTTTCAAAAATCACTTTGGTTTATTATTAAAACTTTCGTATTGCTCTCCAATGTGTTTGGGTCACCTTTATTCTCATTCTCCATGCAAGAACGAGACTTACCTCTTTACGTACATCATCTCTTCCTTGCTATGTTATTCGTTAAGAAGTTTCTACTTCCGGTATTTCACGACCAAACCACGACGCTCTCGTAAACGTCAATACTACGATCTTTTGAACAAGGAATCAAAGGTTCCTTCATGGTAGAAACAATACCTTATAATCAATGATTCACATTTATTCTCATCCACATTTAAACTCATAAGTAACTAATAGACCGACTCGCCATTTGTGCAAAAATTCTTTTCTTACTCTGAAGGAGTTACCTTAGACATTTATGAAGATACTCTAAACATTTCTTCCTTTTTGGTTTGCAACTAGATGTTATTCTAGTCAAGTTTTAATCTATGATTCGACATGAAACTGAAATCATAAATCTTAAAGCTACATTCTGAAACTATTTCCAAAGACAAGTTCTCATGTATACTGAACGATGTCTTAAATTTAATCGCTCGTATTATCCTGAGATCAACGAACTCTCAACTAACATCTCATTTGTTTATTAGACATCTCTTGAAAACTAAAGGTATTATGGTTACCTTTCGAAACTTGAAGCTGGTACTATCTCTAACAAACACCAGCCATACATCAAACTACGTAACTGAAATCTTTACGTACTCTACTCTATTTTATCTGCCCTACTATTGCAGCATAAACACTCAAGATCTTAACGAGCTCAATAATACATTTCATGTTGTTATAGCATCATCTTTTCTTTTAAAGAAAAACTAGTCAAACGACACTCTTGTTATTCCTTTGAACATTCTCCGCATTTAATGCACTTGTAAACGACCTATTAAGGTTAAGGATCATGAGATCAAACATGTAAACAAAACAATATACTTATTGTTAACACTCATTGGCCCCGACCGTACCCGGGAACGTGAAAATCAAACTCTATTGTTAAAGTCTGTTGAGATTCGCGTAGAAGCCCCTAACATACATGGGAACGCGAAGACTAAACGATACAGAAATACCCCCCATCTCTTCTCAACTGCTGATGCAAACGAGAGCTCTACTTAAAACTTCGGGACGAAGTTTCTAATAACGGGGAGGTACTATAACGACCCTCATTTTTCCATTCTACACTTTTCCTTATTAAATGCCCAACAATATAATTAAACTTTAATCGATAATTATTAAGCGTAAAGAATTATAAAATATAATAATTAACTTTGTAAATGACAAGTTAATAAAGATAAAAATAATGAGTTAATAAACTTTCGTGAACAAATAAATAACTCTAAAACTTGTACACTTAAAATAATTAAACTTGGATAATTAAGGAACCAGTTAAGCTAAATTAAAGTACAAGGACTAAAGTGAAAAATCCCAAACCCTACCCCTAAAAAGCCCTAGCCAAAATTTAAAAATAATAATAAAGGAAATGCCCAAAATGCCCCTCTAATTTTCGGCCAAGGCATCTCCTAATCACCTACTCATTAACCTAACTTATTCTCTAAGTAAGACTTGTTCCCTAAGTAATTCCTAATTAAACCCTAACTCTAGAATAATCCTAACACTCCTATAAATAGAGGCCTAACCTAAACCTTATCATTGTACCAAATCACAACAATAATTTTCTCTCCCAAATCTCTCTCCCTCTCTCCCTATTTCGACTCCCAAAACCGAAATCACCACCACCACCCATCGAAATCATCATCAATCTTCAAGGTGATCTTCAAGTGTTCTTCGCGTTCTTCATGTTCTTCAAGAATCTTCAAGGTGTTCTTCAAGTTTTTCAAGGCTTTGATCTTCAATCTTCATCGTGTTCATCTTTTCTTTGTTAGTCATCTTCGAATCTTCAAAAGGTATAACATAAACCCTAATTTATTTACATAAACTTTGATATTTAATTCATGTTATAAACTTGTTTAATCATAAACACATACATAAACACACCTAGATCTTTATATACATGAAAAATAATATATATATATATATATATATATATATATATATATATATATATATATATATATATGTATATATATATATATATATATATATATATATATATATATATATATATATATATATATATATATATATATATATATATGTATGTCGACTAAAAAAAAGAGGAAAAGGAAAGTTTGATCTTTAAAACCTAGGAGATTAGATAAAGATTTGTTAGTGTCTAATTAAGGAAACAAAATAAATATATATATATATATATATATATATATATATATATATATATATCGACATATATATATATATATATACATGTAAAAAATATATTATATATATACATATATATACATATATATACGAATTATATATACATATACATATTAAAACCCTAAAACCCTAATTACACCTAAACTATACTACTTTAATTATTAAAACCCTAATCATTACCTAATTATTACTACATTAATTAAAACCCTAAACCTAACCCTAATTACTTAAACCCTAATTTACTAAAACCCTAGGACATTAATTAAACCCTGGACATTTATTACAAACCTTAATTATTAAAATACTACTTTAATTGATTAACCCTAATTAATTAATGAAACCCTAATGTTACTTATACTATTGTTTAACACATATATACCCTAATACTATAGCTAACACTTATAACCTACTACTTATAATATAACACATAAAAACATTTTGGGATATGTATTAGAGATGTATAGATCTTCGAACTTTCTTGACGAATGGTTTCTACGAAACTCTAGGCGGAAGGGTTTGGATTTTCCGATTTAAAGGATCCTGTAGCTCAAGCCCCTAGACCTGAAATGGCCATTCGTAGGGAAATGGGTGATTGGAAGCTTATCTAATATGGCAAGTATCCTAAAATGGAAACACTCTTAAAATAGAAAGTTTCTAGTTATAGAAACTTATTAAAATAAGAAACCTACTAAAAGTGGAAACTTTCTAAACATAGAAACTTGCTAGGAATGGAAACTTAGTAAAACGAACTTTACTTAAAACACTTTTATACTTAAACACTTATTTAAACTTGGGCAAAAACACTTACTACTCTTAAATGTCAATAGGTTGACTTTCTGTTCATTCTAACTTTCTATTCCGAGGAATAACCGTCCCTTATCTACTTACTAAGGTGAACTTCATAGCCCCACTTTCTATTGTGCACAACTTATTTACTTTTACTTGGGGTGAGACACATGCTGTTTTTACATTTTACAATTTAGGCACAAGTACCAAACTGTTAAACTATGCTATACCCGGCTATGTCCGACTAAGTTCCTACAGTGATATTTTTAATTGCTCGTTGATTGCATGCTTAATTATTGGGGGTAGGCCTATCGGGAGTAACATCCCCGATACATTTGACCAAGTCATTGTATTACTTAATAATGAAATTTAAACCGACAAGTATATACTACAACTTGTCATGGGGCAAACTTGAACGTTTAGTCTAAATATCACGCACTGGCATAACTTTTTAATCTGCGAGATCAACTTTATAAACTAAATCTTGTGGTTTAAAAACAACAATAACTACTTTTGTTAAACCTATGATTTCACTCAACCTTTTTGGTTGACACTTTAGCATGTTTGTCTCAGGTGCTGATTGATTCAAGCTTACTTACTTACTGCTTATGTGATGCTACTTGGACTTAGGAACAAGAGATATTGCATTTACTATTCTTGCATTTGAAACATTTACTTTATTGTAATTTCAATTCTTGTAACGGTATTTCATTTTCCGCTGCGTACTCTCAATAAAGTTTGAATTTATCATGTAGTATTGTTCTCGTATATTATAATATGTTGGTTTATTTGATATTAGTGATGTTTCTTCCAGACCTTATCTGGAGGACGTTACAGGTGGTTAGCTTTTTCTTCAAGACTTGAAACGTGGATTCTTGCTCGGTCGCCCAAATGAATTTCTTTCCCTTGTGAGTTAACGTGGTTAGAGGACGTGCAACCAAAGAGAAGTTTTTGATGAATCTACGATAGTACCCGGCGAGACCCAAGAATTGACGAATGTGAGTAGGAGTAGTAGGAGTCTCCCATTTGATAATGGCTTCGATTTTTGAGGGATCGACCTTAATACCTTGATCGCTTACAACATGACCAAGAAATTGAACTTCCTTCAACCAAAATTCACACTTGGAGAATTTGGCATAGAGTCGTTCTTGTCTCAAGAGTTCAAGCACGAGTCGAAGGTGTTGTTCGTGTTCTTCTTCGCTTTTTGAATAGACCAAGATGTCATCGATGAACACAATAATGAATTTATCGAGATACGGTTTGCACACGCGGTTCATAAGGTCCATGAACACCGCCGGTGCGTTAGTGAGACCAAATGGCATTACAAAAAATTCATAACTACCATAACGAGTCCGGAAAACGGTTTTGGAGACATCTTCCCCATTAACCCTTAATTGATGATAACCTGAGCGGAGATCGATTTTCGAATATACACGAGATCCTTGTAATTGATCAAAGAGGTCATCGATGCGTGGAAGAGGATATCGGTTCTTAACCGTCAATTTTTTTAGTTCACGATAGTCGATACACATTCGTAGGGATCCATCTTTCTTATTAACGAATAAAATCGGAGCGCCCCATGGTGAATGGCTAGGTTGGATAAAACCACGGTCAAGTAGTTCTTGAATTTGACTTTGCAATTCTTGCATTTCGGATGGAGCAAGTCTATACGGTGCACGTGCTACGGGTGCGGCTCCCGGAATAAGATTGATTTGGAATTCAACCGGTTGATGAGGTGGAAGTCCCGCCTATTCGTCGGAAAATACATCGGAAAAGTCACTAACAATTGGCACATCATCGATATGCTTCTCGTCGGTTTCAACTTTCTTAACGTGGGCTAGAATCGTGAAACAACCTTTACGAAGGTACTTTTCAACTTTAAGGCACGAGACGAGGTTAAGTCCGGTGTAACTCTTATCGCCATAGACAATCAAGGGTTCACCATTCTCGATAGGAATTTGAATCGCTTTAAGATCGCAAAGAATGTGAGATTTCGTTTTGGCTAGCCAATCCATACCAATGATTACATCAAAGCTCCCTAGTTCTATAGGTATCAAGTCAATTTCAAACTCTTTACCCATTAAGTTTAACGTACACCCCGGTAAAATTTGTCGACACTCAATAGTTTCCCGTTGGTCACTTCAATGGTATAAGTAGTATCTAGTGGGAGTGGTGGAGTGCTAAAATAACGAGTCAAATTCTTGATTACAAAACTCTTATCGGCACCCGAATCGAATAAACAAGAGACATAAGAATCGTTGAGAAGAAACGTACCCGTGACTAGTTCATTGTCATCCCGGGCTTCCTCGGTGTTGATGTTGAAAGCTCGGCCGCATGTATTGGAGTTAGCTTTCTTCTTTAGGCATGCATTCCTATAATGACCCGGTTGGCCACATTCAAAACAAACACCCGGTCTTGGTGCATTTGGCCCCTTTTGAGCAACGGGAGCGGCGTTTCTACAATCGTTGGCCACATGGCCACTCCTTTGATATTTGTTGAAAAATGGCTTGCCACATTCACCATAATGATGTTTGTGGCACTTGTTGCAAAATGGTTTATTCCCGACATAACCTTTCTTGTCGTCGGAGGTGAAAGACTTTTTGGTGAAGATGTTGTTGTGGTAGTTGCTTGATGGAGTGGCTTCCCATTTTTTTTTGTTGCCACACGATTTATCCTCGGCCTTAGGTGCCGGTACTACGATTTCGTCCACCGTTTTCTATTAATTTGCGGGCCATATTCAAAGCTTCTTGATGATTAGTGGGTTTGGATGACATTACTCCGTGTTTGATGCTCTTTGGAAGACCATCCATGTAAAGTTCAACCCTTGAAGACTCGGGGTTCACTAGGTTTGGGCACATCAAGGCTAATTCAGAAAATCGTTGATTGTAAGCTTTGAGATCGTTTCCGACCGCTTTTAGAGTTCTTAGCTCTTGTTCGAGCTTTCAGGTTTCTTCACGAGGGAAATATTCGATGATCATCTTTTCCCTTAAATCGTCCTAAGAGAGGGCGTGGGCTTCATCGGTACCCACCGATTACACATAGGTGTTCCACCAAGTGAGAGCGACACCGGCGAAAGTGTGAGTGGAGTACTTGACCTTGTCTTGGTCCCGACAATCGCTTATGCTAAAGATGGCTTCCGTTTGTTCAAACCATCGGGTGAGCACAACCGGTCCCCCGGTTTCATCGAAGGTGTGAGGTTTGCATCCCATGAAAGTTTTATAGGAGCATCCCTCGTTTGAATTACCGGCTCCATTGTTGTTGTTGTTATTGTTGTTGTTGTGGTTGTTGTTATTATTGTTATTGTTGGATGAGTGACCGGTCATGGTCGCGTCCACGGAGGTGGCTATCATGCATTGAAGAGCTTGTTTTGGAGTTTCGTTGCGTGGTACACGACGAGGAGGCATTGTTCCTTCAAAACACAAGAATATCATTGATTAGTATTCTCAATAATACTAATCGTGATATGGAATGAGGATAAAGAGAAAATTTTCCTTGACTCGCCTTAAATTTTTTATGTCATAATGTCGGAACATTCACATGAGTCACCGTAATATAATTCCGAAAATTATATTACCCGAATTCATATGTGCATTCGACATTATTTCACTAAGTCAAGGTGGCGTGTCAATCAAATTAAACAACGTGAGATTAAGATGAAATAAAAGTTAGATATGAATCGAAGAGTCCGAGATAAATGCACAGTAGTCAAGTAATTCCTATTTCAAGTCTATATGCCGGTTGTAGTCTAGACTCACTAATGTACCCTATGAATCGGGGTTGACACCAATGAACTCTAAATTCCTACAACCAACGCTCTGCTACCTCTGTAGCGACGCGACAAAATTGTCATTGACGGCGCCGTCTACTTAGGTCCCGTTACATGGTCATAAGTCTTTAAAACAACGTTTGACCAAAATATATCGCATTCATTTCAATTATAAAGATGTTTCAAAGTTTACAAAGTAGTTCAAGTCTAAACATGTTACAACATTTTAAGTACCATTGAAACCCATGCGACACAAATTAAGTTAAGTCAAAAGACGCTCCACGTATGCATGTATACTCGACATCCAAGCAAGTATCAAAAATAATGTGCGGAAGTATGTATCACCTAGAGTTTAAGGACCTGAGAAAACATATAGAAAACTGTCAACGAAAAACGTTGGTGAAATCATAGGTGTAATAGTAACGTTGTTTTTGAACCACAAGATTCAATATAGTTGACTATCCAAATCATTTGTATTCCAAAAGTATGTTCGCGAGCACCCAATTATCAAGACTTAACTGTTTTGTACCCTGTTACGTAGTGTTAGAACATACACTATACTCGAAAATATATTTCATCCGCTAACGGTAGCGAACCGTCCGAATGAGGGCTCGTCAAGCCCAATGTGATCACATAACATAAGTTCACGTTTACACCCTGCAAGTGTAACTAATGATAATTGAATTGAGGCTTTTTGTTCTAACTCGCCGTGGAATGTTTGTTTTCATACTTGTGTTCAAAGCTTAAAAGTATGATACGTATATGTTTCTCATCCCATAGTTTAAAAGTAAAAGTTGTTGAAAAGGTGGGACTATGATCTCACCTTAAGTGCAAGCGTATAAAAGTACTTCACAAGTAAACGTGTGCAAGAACGAATGCTAGTCTTGACCTAAACAAGTAGGTCGTATCAATAACGGTAAACACGATTGGTCAAAGTGTTCAATTAGTCCTATGGCTCGTTACGACTCGATTATTATAGCATCTGAATCAAATTGTCAAGTTTCATGCAAGGTACAAGTATAAAAGTATGTTAGAATGATTGCATAAGTATTTGGTTAAATTTGGACAAAAGTCAACTTTGGTCAAGTCAAAGTCAACGAAAACGTCAACACGTTCGGGTCGGGTCCCGAACTATTTTTCTGAGGTTTTTAATCATATATGAGCATGTTAGAACAAGTTTCATGTTAATCGGAGGTGCATAGCATAGTTAGAATTAAACGAAAAAGTGAAACTTTGGACAGCCGGGTTTGGAGTGCCGCTCCAGGTATCTGTTCAGCAAGTCTGGCAGTTTTGAACACTTAAACGAATCTAACTTCAAACAACCATAACTTATGAACCGTAAACATTCAAAACACGTATCTTATATCATTGAAAAGGTAATTTAACAATGAATACAACTAAACACTTTTCATTAAACAAAAACATCATTTACAATAATTGTATTCTCGTCGATTGATCATTTAAAGATCGTTATCAAGGTTTCAAGTTCGTAAAACGCATAAGATGATTCGGGAACTTACTATACATATATAATACGCCGTTTCATAGGTAATTACACATACAATACTACTAAACACTTACAAACAACATTGCAAGGCTTTTATTGCATCAAAAATCACATTCAAGGCTACCAAACCCTAACCAACAATCATAAAATCCTTAATCATGTTAATGAGGCTTTTCCAAGTCAACTTACATACCAAATTGAAGCTAGTGATGCTAGTAACACATTTAATACATGCACTTTTAACATCTAACAACATATGATCCACCAAAACTCAAGATTAAGCACACCCATTTCAAGTTTAAGCTAGTTACATCAAAATGACAAGAACAAGCATACAAATCATATATTCATGTTAGACTTGAGCCATAAACACTAATTAACACTTCTATAAGTTAAAAACATCAAGAACACAAAATCTAGTGTTTTTAGAATATTACCTAAATGCAATAAATTTGGTATGAATTTGAAGAGGAAGATGCAAGGATTTCAAATATGTAATTTGTTTGAATTGATGCTTGCTAGACCTTGAATAGATGATGAATCTTGTTGAGTGAGTTGAGAGAAAATGGAAGTATCAAAAGTTAGAAAAGGGAGGTGAATGGATGAGTGGAGGAGAAAGGTCTGACTAGTTGACCTAGTCAAACCTTTTATTCTTTAGCAAGTTTAGTCCCTCAAGTTTCAAAGCGGGTGCGTGAATTACCTAAACGAGATAATTTAAAACGCGTTTTAACGGAAGACGTTATAATCATATAACGGACTTTAAATAATTAAACGGAAAGTAAACGGAAAAAGGCGGGATGTTACAGTTATTACCGAAGGTTTATCAAAGACTTTTCCATTCTAGCCAAACCTCTCACTAAGTTAACTCAAATGGGGAAGAACTTTGAGTGGTCCAAAGAACAGGAATCTGCATTTATGATTCTAAAGGATAAATTGAACACAACCCCGATTCTATCTTTACCTGATGGTACTGATGATTTTGTAATCTATTGTGATGCCTCGAACCAAGGTTTCGAATGTGTTTTGATGCAACGTAACAATGTTATTGCCTACGCGTCTAGAAAACTGAAGAAACATGAGAAGAACTATACCAAACATGATCTGGAGTTAGGAGCTGTGGAATTCGCATTGAAGATGTGGAGACATTACCTTTATGGGATTAAATTCACGATGTTTACCGATCATAAAAGTCTTCAACATATCTTTGATCAAAAGCAATTGAACATGAGACAAAGGCGTTGGGTCGAGTTATTAAATGACTACGACTGCGAGCTTAAGTATCATCCCGATAAGGCAAATGTAGTTGCCGATGCTCTTAGTATAAAGGAACATGTCAAACCGATACGAGTCCGAGCTTTAAACATGGTTATTCATACTAATCTTACGTCTCAAATCCGCGAAGCACAACTTGAGGCATTGAAGGAGGAAAATGTCCAACTCGAGGGACTTAAGGGTCTCGAAAGTCAACTTGAACTCAAGGGAAACAGAACACGGTACTTCAATAACCGAATTTGGTTCCCAATCTTCGAAAATCTTCGATAACTAGTCTTGGATGAAGCACATAAGACTAGGTATTCTATCCACCCAGGCTGTAGTAAAATGTATCACGATGTGAAAGAGTTTTATTGGTGGCCTAATCTGAAATCTGATATTGCTGACTATGTGAGCAATTGTCTTACTTGTTTAAAAGTTAAGTTCGAGCATCAAAAGCCGTCTGGTTTGCTTCAACAACCGAAAATTCCTCAGTAGAAGTGAAAATGTATCGCTATGGACTTTATTACTAAATTGTCCTAGACTTCAAGTGGCAATGATACTATTTGGGTCATAGTGGATCGTCTTACTAAATATGCACATTTCTTACCGATCAAGGAAATCGACAAATTGTCACAACTTTATATCGAAGAGATTGTCTCACGTCATGGAGTCCCTCTCTCTATCATTTCTGATCACGACAGCCGATTCACTTCTAGATTTTGGAAATCCTTACAATCTGCTCTTGGAACTCAACTCGACATGAGTACTGCTTATCATCCGCAAACCTATGGTCAAAGTGAACGAACCATTCAAACGTTAGAAGATATGCTTCGTGCTTTTGTTATCGACTTCGACAAAGGTTGGGATAGACATTTGCCTTTGGCTGAATTTTCTTACAACAACAGTTACCGTGCAAGTATTAAGGCTGCAACTTTTGAGCCTTATACGGATGAAAGTGTAGATCCCCATTGTGTCGGGGTGAACTAGAGGACAGACAGTTAACTGGTCCTGAAATCATACACGAAACTACCGAAAAGATCGTTCAGTTTAAGAAATGATTAGAAACCGCCCGCAGTCGAATGAAAAGCTATGCTGATAATTGTTGAAAACCTTTGGAATTCCAAGTTGGTGATAAAGTCATGGTAAAAGTATCCCATTGGAAAGGCGTCGTTCGTTTTGGTAAACGAAGCAAACTAAGTCCGCGTTTTGTTGGTCCTTTCATGATTACGGAAAGAATGGGTCCCGTGACGTATCAATTAGAACTACCTGCTGAGCTTAGTAATGTACACGACGTATTTCACGTCTCGAATCTGAAGAAGTGTCTTGCTGATGACACGCTTGTTATTCCTTTGGATGATCTCCGCATTGATGATAAAATGCACTTCATTGAACCTATAGAAATTATGGATCGTGAGGTTAAACGCTTGAAGCAAAGCAACATTCCTATTGTTAAAATCCGTTGGAATTCACGAAGAGGCCCCGAGTATGCCTAGGAATGTGAAGACCAAATGAGGTGGAAATATCTCCATCTCTTCTCAACCGCTAATGCATCCGAGAAGTCTACCTAAAACTTCGGGACGAAGTTTTCATTAACGGAGAGGTACTATAACGACCCTCACTTTTCCACTTCTAGATTTACTAAAATGTCCTTAGGGTTTTGCGTGCTAGTAAACTTTATTTAACAAAACGTTGACCAAATAGTAAACTTTTGGTCGACACTCACTGTTAGTTAAGGTTTATGCATTTCTGTGATATTATAGCTATTAAACTGTAAGTAATAATAAAATGTGACATTTATATAAACAATAAAATATTTAGGAAACAAATAAAAATAAATAAAAGTTATGGACTAATTTAAAAAGAATAAATAATACTTAATACTTATCCTATATAAATATAAATGTTGTTTAATTAAATGAAATAAATGTTACTTATATATATATATATATATATATATATATATATATATATATATATATATATATATATATATATATATATATATATATATATATATATATATATATATATATATATGAGCCGATTTATAAAATATATATATAAAAATAATATTAATAATATAAATAGAAATCGGATATAAAAAAAAAATTTAAATGATAATTCCAAATTTCCTATCCTAATCCTAATAACAATTTGAGTTGTGTTTCTAATACTAATTACCTACACTTTGAAAACGCCCATAAGGCTCACCAATTTTCATTCACAATTCATCAAACAACTCTTAAAAACTCCCTTGTGCTCTCCCCTATTAGGCTAGCTTCAATCTCCACCACCCTACCACCTTTCGGCCACCACCACCGAACCATCACCACCACCTCCGGCCACCCCAACATCCCCTCTCCACCTGCTGCTGCTGCTGAGTTTTTCTGCACCCCAACCGACCCCCAAACTGCAGGCTTTCTGCTGCTGTTTCGACCCCAAACCGCAGCCTTTTACTGTTGCTGTGAACCACCACCAACACCATCCTTTGCTACTGTAAACCGCCCCCAAAGACTACCCAAAACAGCCCACAAGTCTTCACTATGCTGCTGCTCCTGTTTGCTATTTCTGCGCGTCCAAAACAGGCCACAGACCCGCCCATTTTGTCACTCTGTTGCTGTGTTTTTGCTGCTCCTGTTTCGGTTCCTGTCACCATCAAAACGCCATCTTTTTCTTGCTCTAATATACTTAAGGTATTCCTAAAAATTAAAAAACTAATCATACTTATTATTTTGTTTTAATTCATTAAAGTTAGTAGTTTATATATGAATAAAGGCATGATGTTTATAAATAATATTCATAAGAGTATATGTTTATGATTATGAATATGAATACGAATATGAATATGAATATGAATACGTTATATTGCTATATTATGAATAAAATATTGATGATTATGGGTAATATTAATAAGAACAATGAATATGAGTATGATTATGATTGTGTAAAACAAAAATAAAAGAAGTATTACATGTGCATGGATGCAATATATATGTATAGAAGTATATGAATTAAAGGCATTACTATAATGAGGATTATGAATATGTATATGAATCATAAGTATACATAAGTATAGTAACACGGTGAAGATATGTATATGTATAAAATTATAAGTATGGTAATTGTGATTATGAGGTTATTAATGTATGTATGTATCATAATAATATTATGGTGGTTAATATAGTTTAAGAATGAGTTAGATATAAGATAAATACTAGTTGAAGGACCCGTGAAACCACGGGTCAATTTAATTAATTACTTTAAAAGATATTTAACTGTAATGGTTGCATTTTGATCCATGTTAAATAACCTTTGAATGTGAACACTAAAATTATCAAACCTAAAGCAACAATTCAATGTATAAGCACAACATTTCTTGACCCAAAATGATTGTCACGACACCTCTACTAAATACAAACATCCCATATTCCAACTTCACATCTCTACACTTTACAAAGCGTGAAATTTAAATCCTATGTGTCAGACTGTCCTTTCATTCAGAGCCTTTATGCCACGTGGAATTACTGTTTTAAAAGTTTTTGTCCTTTTATTCTGATAAAAATACACCTGGACCAATGAAACCATCGTGCATTTTCAACTACTGAACCTTTCCTCTTTCTCTTTCTCTGTAAAAAAAAAATCCCCTACAACCAATTACTCCGGCGACGATGGCCGGTAGCCGCCGTTTTTTTAATCGCCAATACCACTACTAAATTCCTTGAATTTTTTTGCACAATACCCTATCAATTTCGTATAAAAACGAAACATTATATAATTATGCCGGAAGTGTTTCCGTCGATTTGCGGTTTGTTGTGGTCCCCAACGAACGATTTGTGTAAGAATTAAGGTTTCAGAAGGCGATTGAAACCCTAATCATTAATTGATTTTTAATGGTTCACGATGATGGTGATGCGAAGTGGTTCTCAGAAATTCCGAAGCATTTAGAGAAGAAGCGATGTGGTTGAATCTATCTGTAATGAATTTTGCAAGTTTACACTTATCTCTCAAAATTAGAGTTAAAACTTGTCTGATCTCCATCGCTTCCTGACTAATTTTACCTGTATGAAGGCAATGATTCTAAATTACATTTTGATATCCCTTCAATCCAAGTTACGGTATGTATGAACGCGTCTCAAATTAGGTATTTACTCTTCAACTCGTGCATCAGGATCGAATCGATTTTCGATAGCAGATATTTTGATTTTGATGATGTGAACAAACAATATCTGCATTTGTGTGTGGTAAGAGATCGTGTTTAACTAAAAAATAAGCTTTACATCCTTATCGGTTTTCTTTGTTGATTAGTTTATCGTCATGTACGTCGCTCATCAATAACCCGATTTGAGGTTTTCCCTTCTACGAATATACAGGTTTTGTTTTTAAATATTTCATAATTGATTCTCTATATCCTTAGTTGATTGGCCCTTTTTGATATATGCAGATAGATCGATTGAATGGTTGAACATATGCTACATATGGTGTTCTTCTATGGTATTAAATATTTGATTTTTTCATTTTTTTTATTTTTTTTGTAATTGAATTCTTTACGATCGCACAACTGGAAATTAAATAGGAAATACGATGGCCTTTGTTCTGAAGATAACCCTTAAATTGGAATAAATAAGTTTATTGGTTAATACTTTTAAATTTACCAACTTCCATTGTTTTGGTTGAATGTTTAATTGCACTATGTAACTTTACAGATAAGATCTATTCTAAACTTTAATATGCAAGGTTCTATGTATCAAGTACAATGTTGGTTTATGCACTGAGATTATTTTGCATATGAATGCAAATTATTTTTAACACAATAGGGTATATGATATGTTTGGGTTTGTCGAGTCTAAATGGGTTTTCAACTGTTGTTAAAAAGGGATGTTGCTGCTGTTTGCATCCGTTAATAAAAAAACTATAAATACCAGTTCCTGGTATGAATGACATTAGGCTTAACATCGAACGTTTTTGTTTTGGTATTGACTATTGACTACTCTTTCTAATACCAATCAAATAATTAGAGAAATAAGCTTATTTTCAGTGCTTAAAGTTTAGTGACATTTTAAGAAGCTGCTATGCTCATTTCTAATGACTTATCAGCTTATAACCTTGCTTTTTTTTCTTACTAAAGTCCATATGCTCAATTTGGTATGCTCATAAGCTAATGGGAATATTACATTATGATACTACTACAACGAAAGTTATTTTAGTCATATTGTTACAATAGATAGGTTATATGGTCATGAGCTAAATATACGTGTATTTTGTCATGGATGTTATAAGTGATTAGAGGTTTTACTATGGACACCGACAATATAGATCTTTAAATACACCCGATGTAGTAGCGGTAGTAGATCTTTATTTTATAGTTGTTCCATATAAGTCACCAAATGATTGTAATACAAATTTTTAAGAATACACCATAATGGAATCAACAAAATCTATTAGCAAGGTATAATATTTTTGACTGTTTTTTTCAAATTTGTTCTGTTCTTTTGTTTCAAAGGCTGTATTCATCTTATATCATCAGTTATTGTTGGCACAGTTCAAAGATGCAGTCCAATGAAAGGACTCTATCACACATTAACCTAGATGAGTAAGTTTATTAGTGACCACAATAAATGGGTCAGGTTGGGTCGGGTTGGGTAACAGGTTGAAAATGGTTTTGGGTCAAGTTGGTCCAAATAGGTCACATCCTTTCACATTTATGTCTTATTCTATATTAGTTATTATTATTTATTATTTTTATTTTTATTTATTATATGTATAAGAAAATATTAATATACATAATAAATGATATAGCCATGAATGCTTTCATAAATGTTTGACGGATGAAATCTTAGTATTTTCTTGATGCTCGACCCATTTGACCTATCTTATTTCTTGAGTTTTAGGAATTGATACTCTTAGGACCCGTTGCTTTATATTTTGTATATAACCCAATAGGTTAACGGGAACCCCATTAGACCTTTTTTTTTAGGTTTTGATTTACATTGCCAGGCCTAATTATTCTCAAGACCCATTATACCTTATATCTAATTGAGATAGTCCAAATGAATAGTACTATTTGGACTATCTCAATCTCACACTAAGGCCCCTAAACTTTATCCAACGTACGAATCGGCCCCCTTCCCAACACTACTACTTTGGACTATCCCAATCTCACACTAAGAACCACAAACTTTATTCAAAGTACGAATCGGCCCCTCCCCAATTTTCCTAAAAAAACCCCACACTATACCTTATATTGTAACAACCCAAACCGTAACCGACCAAACACGACGAAATTTCAAACAAAAAAAAAATTTTGCTGGAAGACTGTTTGCGCGCCGCGCGCCCCAGCTTGCGCGCCGCGCAAAAGCTGGCTGTTGCCGGTTGCCTTTTATGCGAAAAAGATGAGCGACTTCCCGACACATTTAGCCAAAACGCTTTTAACCTTACATTAATATATGTAAAACTAGCACATAACTAAGGTTTGAGCGAGTTTTACAAAGTGGGGCCCACACGTGCCCAAATTACCCTTTAAGTATCAAAATACAAATTTTAGACCATAAGACTCTTAATACAAAACAAAGCCGAGCATGGCGATTGGGGATACACTACCCAATCCTAATAAATCCAAAAGCAAGCCTTCTACGCAAACTATGCAAGTCCTCTAATCCTCGCGCTTACCCGAGCCACCATCCGCATGCAATCTATAAAAAGAGTCAACAACGAGAGGGTAAGCTAATGCTTAGTGAATGATAACATACTACATACATATATATGTATAAAATGAATACGCCACACAAAACAAATACCGCATACCGAAGCATCCAAGTATAAAGCATCTACACTAAGCATACCGTACGATCTAAGCAACGAGCTAATGATACAACACAAAAGATAGTCCGCCAACGACAAAGTAAACATCGCCAAATAGCTACACCCGGAGGGTTAGCTACAACACAACAACACATTAATACATATATAACAATATAAACGAGCAAGGTTAACCCCTTAACCTCAAACACACGAACATTGGCCGAACAACCCGAGCCTTGTGAATTCGCACAACCCGAAATTCACTTCTCAACCATAAGATGACCGAACAACCCGAGTCATCATGAATCCGCACTACCCGAGATTCATTACCTCCAATAAGGTGACCGAACAACCCGAGTCACCATGAATCCGCACTACCCGAGATTCATTTCACAATACTAAAACCCACGGTCACGGGATTATAAAATCCACCACACAACCATATCAACCCTTCGCCATTAGGGTTATAACAACCAAATCACAACCAAGTGTGATAACGTGCACACAAACGTGTACTTCGCCAAAGATGGTCAACCAAGATGCACAAACGTGCCAATTGGACTCATACACAAGTCCTTCAAATCCACCTATATGTGAAGTGAGCTCTATAACCGAGAATCACTTCACCCGACCCGCACCCATCCTACACATACATATGCATATAGAATATTATCACTCACCTTGAAGTCTTGAAGAAAGCTTCCAAGTAAACCGCAACTCGCCAATGGAAAATACCTATTCCATTATCACAAATACCACAACACAATTAGATTGGATTCGCAATTAACCCAATTCGTCACTTAGTGCCATTTCGACCCAAATGCACTTCCAAGCACAAACCGTACCCAAACCAACCAATAATCACTAACACAAGTGAGAATGGTCATAATATGCCAATTAAACCCGAACTCAAGTGTTAAACACGTGTCATACCCATTTTGACACTTAAACCCTAGTTTTGACCCATAAAGGCCAAAATCTCATCCTTTACAAGTTTTGACACCAAAACACATTTAACTCGGTTCTATACTTCAACTTAATCCATTTTAAGTTTATAAACCTCATTAAATCGCCAATCGGGTCATAGTCACCACCAAACCCTAATTTGACCCAAAGTCAAAGTTAGTCAACCAAACAACCTCCAATGGGTTCCAATACTTCCATAATCGCTAACTAAAGTGATTAAACTAAATTTCAAGTTCTAAACATGGCCAATTTGTTCACCAACCCAAAATCCACCAACAATTAACAATAAACCCGATTACTAGCATCACTAAACCCATTTCATCACTTAAAAGGGTTACACAACAATCTAACTCAAAACCCTAACTTGAATATCAAATCAAATAAATGAAATTCGGAGTTTGAGCTTACCAATACTATCACCGCGTAGCCGAGAACGAAAGGAACAACTTTAAAACCCGAGACTTTGAACGATTCGAGCTTCTTCTTCACCAAAACCTCTAATCTCTCTCTAGATATTTGGAAGGGATGAATGGACATGAAAATGATCCAAAACTGATCCAAAGTAGCTAATATGGCACACAAATCCGGCCTCCAAGTGAATTTACCCTTATACCCTTCATTTAAATAAATAAAAACAAAGGGAGTTCTGTCAGCGCGGTTGCGCGGCGCGCGGCCGCCTTGCGCGGCGCGCAGAATGCCAGCAACAGCTTCTTCGCCTTTATTTATGTGTATACATGTTTTAACCAAGCCCATTCTCGAATATCTTTAATAACAAGTATACAAATTAAATATTCGGGTCTTACATATATCTAATTGATATAGTCCAAATGAATAGTACTATTTGGACTATCTCAATCTCACACTAAGGCCCCCAAACTTTATCCAACGTACGAATCGGCCCCTTCCCCAATACTACTTTTTTGGACTATCTCAATCTCACACTAAGGACCTCAAACTTTATTTAAAGTACGAATCGGCCCCTCCCCAATTTTCCTAAAAAAACCCCACACTATACCTTATATCTAATTGAGATAGTCCAAATGAATAGTACTATTTGAACTATCTCAATCTCACACTAAGGCTCCCAAACTTTATCCAACGTACGAATCGGCCCCCTCCCCAATACTACTATTTTGGACTATCTCAATCTCACACTAAGGACCTCAAACTTTATTCAAAGTACGAATCGGCCCCTCCCCAATTTTTCTAAAAAAACCCCACACCCTCGAGAAAATACAAAACACCCCACAACTGAAATGTCCCGTTCTTATTGATTAAAAACGTTCCATATTAATTGATTTCGTTGCGAGGTTTTGACCTCTATATGAGACGTTTTTCAAAGACTGCATTCATTTTTAAAACAAACCATAACCTTTATTTCATAAATAAAGGTTTAAAAAGCTTTACGTAGATTATCAAATAATGATAATCTAAAATATCCTGTTTACACACGACCATTACATAATGGTTTACAATACAAATATGTTACATCGAAATCAGTTTCTTGAATGCAGTTTTTACACAATATCATACAAACATGGACTCCAAATCTTGTTCTTATTTTAGTATGCAACAGCGGAAGCTCTTAATATTCACCTGAGAATAAACATGCTTTAAACGTCAACAAAAATGTTGGTGAGTTATAGGTTTAACCTATATATATCAAATCGTAACAATAGACCACAAGATTTCATATTTCAATACACATCCCATACATAGAGATAAAAATCATTCATATGGTGAACACCTGGTAACCGACAATAACAAGATGCATATATAAGAATATCCCCATCATTCCGGGACACCCTTCGGATATGATATAAATTTCGAAGTACTAAAGCATCCGGTACTTTGGATGGGGTTTGTTAGGCCCAATAGATCTATCTTTAGGATTCGCGTCAATTAGGGTGTCTGTTCCCTAATTCTTAGATTACCAGACTTAATAAAAAGGGGCATATTCGATTTCGATAATTCAACCATAGAATGTAGTTTCACGTACTTGTGTCTATTTTGTAAATCATTTATAAAACCTGCATGTATTCTCATCCCAAAAATATTAGATTTTAAAAGTGGGACTATAACTCACCTTCACAGATTTTTTTTTTTACTTCGTCGGGAAGTAAGACTTGGCCACTGGTTGATTCACGAACCTATAACAATATATACATATATATCAAAGTATGTTCAAAATATATTTACAACACTTTTAATATATTTTGATGTTTTAAGTTTATTAAGTCAGCTGTCCTCGTTAGTAACCTACAACTAGTTGTCCACAGTTAGATGTACAGAAATAAATCGATAAATATTATCTTGAATCAATCCACGACCCAGTGTATACGTATCTCAGTATTGATCACAACTCAAACTATATATATTTTGGAATCAACCTCAACCCTGTATAGCTAACTCCAACATTCACATATAGAGTGTCTATGGTTGTTTCGAAATATATATAGATGTGTCGACATGATAGGTCGAAACATTGTATACGTGTCTATGGTATCTCAAGATTACATAATATACAATACAAGTTGATTAAGTTATGGTTGGAATAGATTTGTTACCAATTTTCACGTAGCTAAAATGAGAAAAAATTATCCAATCTTGTTTTACCCATAACTTCTTCATTTTAAATCCGTTTTGAGTGAATCAAATTGCTATGGTTTCATATTGAACTCTATTTTATGAATCAAAACAGAAAAAGTATAGGTTTATAGTCGAAAAATAAGTTACAAGTCGTTTTTGTAAAGGTAGTCATTTCAGTCGAAAGAACGACGTCTAGATGACCATTTTAGAAAACATACTTCCACTTTGAGTTTAACCATAATTTTTGGATATTGTTTCATGTTCATAATAAAAATCATTTTCTCAGAATAACAACTTTTAAATCAAAGTTTATCATAGTTTTTAATTAACTAACCCAAAACAGCCCGCGGTGTTACTACGACGGCGTAAATCCGGTTTTACGGTGTTTTTCGTGTTTCCAGGTTTTAAATCATTAAGTTAGCATATCATATAGATATAGAACATGTGTTTAGTTGATTTTAAAAGTCAAGTTAGAAGGATTAACTTTTGTTTGCGAACAAGTTTAGAATTAACTAAACTATGTTCTAGTGATTACAAGTTTAAACCTTCGAATAAGATAGCTTTATATGTATGAATCGAATGATGTTATGAACATCATTACTACCTTAAGTTCCTTGGATGAACCTACTGGAAAAGAGAAAAATGGATCTAGCTTCAATGGATCCTTGGATGGCTCAAAGTTCTTGAAGCAAAATCATGACACGAAAACAAGTTCAAGTAAGATCATCACTTGAAATAAGATTGTTATAGTTATAGAAATTGAACCAAAGTTTGAATATGATTATTACCTTGTATTAGAATGATAACCTACTGTAAGAAACAAAGATTTCTTGAGGTTGGATGATCACCTTACAAGATTGGAAGTGAGCTAGCAAACTTGAAAGTATTCTTGATTTTATGAAACTAGAACTTTTGGAATTTATGAAGAACACTTAGAACTTGAAGATAGAACTTGAGAGAGTTCAATTAGATGAATAAAATTGAAGAATGAAAGTGTTTGTAGGTGTTTTTGGTCGTTGGTGTATGGATTAGATATAAAGGATATGTAATTTTGTTTTCATGTAAATAAGTCATGAATGATTACTCATATTTTTGTAATCTTATGAGATATTTCATGCTAGTTGCCAAATGATGGTTCCCACATGTGTTAGGTGACTCACATGGGCTGCTAAGAGCTGATCATTGGAGTGTATATACCAATAGTACATACATCTAAAAGCTGTGTATTGTACGAGTACGAATACGGGTGCATACGAGTAGAATTGTTGATGAAACTGAACGAGAATGTAATTGTAAGCATTTTTGTTAAGTAGAAGTATTTTGATAAGTGTATTGAAGTCTTTCAAAAGTGTATAAATACATATTAAAACACTACATGTATATACATTTTAACTGAGTCGTTAAGTCATCGTTAGTCGTTACATGTAAGTGTTGTTTTGAAACCTTTAGGTTAACGATCTTGTTAAATGTTGTTAACCCAATGTTTATAATATCAAAAGAGATTTTAAATTATTATATTATCATGATATTATGATGTACGAATATCTCTTAATATGATATATATACATTAAATGTCGTTACAACGATAAACGTTACATATATGTCTCGTTTCAAAATCATTAAGTTAGTAGTCTTGTTTTTACATATGTAGTTCATTGTTAATATAATTAATGATATGTTTACTTATCATAATATCATGTTAACTATATATATATCCATTTATATGTCATCATATAGTTTTTACAAGTTTTAACGTTCGTGAATCACCGATCAACTTGGGTGGTCAATTGTCTATATGAAACATATTTCAATTAATCAAGTCTTAACAAGTTTGATTGCTTAACATGTTGGAAACATTTAATCATGTAAATATCAATCTCAATTAATATATATAAACAAGGAAAAGTTCGGGTCACTACAGTACCTACCCGTTAAATAAATTTCGTCCCGAAATTTTAAGCTGTTGAAGGTGTTGACGAATCTTCTGGAAATAGATGCGGGTATTTCTTCTTCATCTGATCTTCACGCTCCCAGGTGAACTCGGGTCCTCTACGAGCATTCCATCGAACCTTAACAATTGGTATCTTGTTTTGCTTAAGTCTTTTAACCTCACGATCCATTATTTCGACGGGTTCTTCGATGAATTGAAGTTTTTCGTTGATTTGGATTTCATCTAACGGAATAGTGAGATCTTCTTTAGCAAAACATTTCTTCAAATTCGAGACGTGGAAAGTGTTATGTACAGCCGCGAGTTGTTGAGGTAACTCAAGTCGGTAAGCTACTGGTCCGACACGATCAATAATCTTGAATGGTCCAATATACCTTGGATTTAATTTCCCTCGTTTACCAAATCGAACAACGCCTTTCCAAGGTGCAACTTTAAGCATGACCATCTCTCCAATTTCAAATTCTATATCTTTTCTTTTAATGTCAGCGTAGCTCTTTTGTCGACTTTGGGCGGTTTTCAACCGTTGTTGAATTTGGATGATCTTCTCGGTAGTTTCTTGTATAATCTCCGGACCCGTAATCTGTCTATCCCCCACTTCACTCCAACAAATCGGAGACCTGCACTTTCTACCATAAAGTGCTTCAAATGGCGCCATCTCAATGCTTGAATGGTAGCTGTTGTTGTAGGAAAATTCTGCTAACGGTAGATGTCGATCCCAACTGTTTCCGAAATCAATAACACATGCTCGTAGCATGTCTTCAAGTGTTTGTATCGTCCTTTTGCTCTGCCCATCAGTTTGTGGATGATAGGCAGTACTCATGTCTAGACGAGTTCCTAATGCTTGCTGTAATGTCTGCCAGAATCTTGAAATAAATCTGCCATCCCTATCAGAGATAATAGAGATTGGTATTCCATGTCTGGATATGACTTCCTTCAAATATAGTCGTGCTAACTTCTCCATCTTGTCATCTTCTCTTATTGGCAGGAAGTGTGCTGATTTGGTGAGACGATCAACTATTACCCAAATAGTATCAAAACCACTTGCAGTCCTTGGCAATTTAGTGATGAAATCCATGGTAATGTTTTCCCATTTCCATTCTGGGATTTCGGGTTGTTGAAGTAGACCTGATGGTTTCTGATGCTCAGCTTTGACCTTAGAACACGTCAAACATTCTCCTACGTATTTAGCAACATCGGCTTTCATACCCGGCCACCAAAAATGTTTCTTGAGATCCTTGTACATCTTCCCCGTTCCAGGATGTATTGAGTATCTGGTTTTATGAGCTTCTCTAAGTACCATTTCTCTCATATCTCCAAATTTTGGTACCCAAATCCTTTCAGCCCTATACCGGGTTCCGTCTTCCCGAATATTAAGATGCTTCTCCGATCCTTTGGGTATTTCATCCTTTAAATTTCCCTCTTTTAAAACTCCTTGTTGCGCCTCCTTTATTTGAGTAGTAATGTTATTATGAATCATTATATTCATAGATTTTACTCGAATGGGTTCTCTGTCCTTCCTGCTCAAGGCATCGGCTACCACATTTGCCTTCCCCGGGTGGTAACGAATCTCAAAGTCGTAATCATTCAATAATTCAATCCACCTACGCTGCCTCATATTCAGTTGTTTCTGATTAAATATGTGTTGAAGACTTTTGTGGTCGGTATATATAATACTTTTGACCCCATATAAGTAGTGCCTCCAAGTCTTTAATGCAAAAACAACCGCGCCTAATTCCAAATCATGCGTCGTATAATTTTGTTCGTGAATCTTCAATTGTCTAGACGCATAAGCAATCACCTTCGTTCGTTGCATTAATACACAACCGAGACCTTGCTTTGATGCATCACAATAAATCACAAAATCATCATTCCCTTCAGGCAATGACAATATAGGTGCCGTAGTTAGCTTTTTCTTCAATAACTGAAACGCTTTCTCTTGTTCATCATTCCATTCAAATTTCTTCCCTTTATGCGTTAATGCAGTCAAGGGTTTTGCTATTCTGGAAAAGTCTTGGATGAACCTTCTGTAGTAACCAGCTAGTCCTAAAAACTGGCGTATGTGTTTCGGAGTTTTCGGGGTTTCCCACTTTTCAACAGTGTCTATCTTTGCCGGATCCACCTTAATACCTTCTTTGTTCACTATGTGACCGAGGAATTGAACTTCTTCCAACCAAAATGCACACTTTGAAAACTTAGCGTACAATTCTTCCTTCCTCAATACTTCTAACACCTTTCTCAAATGTTCACCGTGTTCTTGGTCATTCTTTGAGTAAATAAGTATGTCATCAATGAAAACAATGACAAACTTGTCAAGGTATGGTCCACACACTCGGTTCATAAGGTCCATGAACACAGCTGGTGCATTAGTTAAACCAAACGGCATGACCATAAACTCGTAATGACCGTAACGTGTTCTGAAAGCAGTCTTTGGAATATCATCTTCTTTCACCCGCATTTGATGATACCCGGAACGTAAGTCAATCTTTGAATAAACAGACGAGCCTTGTAGTTGATCAAATAAGTCGTCGATTCTCGGTAGTGGGTAGCGGTTCTTGATGGTAAGTTTGTTCAACTCTCGGTAGTCGATACACAACCTGAATGTACCATCTTTCTTCTTGACAAACAAAACAGGAGCTCCCCACGGTGATGTGCTTGGTCGAATGAAACCACGCTCTAAAAGTTCTTGTAATTGGCTTTGTAGTTCTTTCATCTCGCTGGGTGCGAGTCTGTAAGGAGCACGAGCTATTGGTGCAGCTCCTGGTACAAGATCTATTTGAAATTCAACGGATCGATGTGGGGGTAATCCCGGTAATTCTTTCGGAAATACATCAGGAAATTCTTTTGCGACGGGAACATCATTGATGCTCTTTTCTTCAGTTTGTACTTTCTCGACGTGTGCTAGAACAGCATAGCAACCTTTTCTTATTAGTTTTTGTGCCTTCAAATTACTAATAAGATGTAGCTTCGTGTTGCCCTTTTCTCCGTACACCATTAAGGGTTTTCCTTTTTCTCGTATAATGCGAATTGCATTTTTGTAACAAACGATCTCCGCTTTCACTTCTTTCAACCAGTCCATACCGATTATCACATCAAAACTCCCTAACTCTACTGGTATCAAATCAATCTTAAATGTTTCGCTAACCAGTTTAATTTCTCGATTCCGACATATATTATCTGCTGAAATTAATTTACCATTTGCTAATTCGAGTAAAAATTTACTATCCAAAGGCGTCAATGGACAACTTAATTTAGCACAAAAATCTCTACTCATATAGCTTCTATCCGCACCCGAATCAAATAAAACGTAAGCAGATTTATTGTCAATAAGAAACGTACCCGTAACAAGCTCCGGGTCTTCCTGTGCCTCTACCGCATTAATATTGAAAACTCTTCCACGGCCTTGTCCATTCGTGTTCTCCTGGTTCGGGCAATTTCTAATAATGTGGCCTGGTTTTCCACATTTATAACAAACTACATTGGCATAACTTGCTCCGACACTACTTGCTCCGCCATTACTCGTTCCGACACCATTTGTTCCTTTCGTTCTATTAACCCCTGGTCCGTAGACCTCACACTTCGCCGCGCTATGACCATTTCTTTTACACTTGTTGCAAAATTTGGTGCAGAACCCCGAGTGATTCTTTTCACACCTTTGGCATAGCTGCTTCTGATTGTTGTTGTTGTTGCGGTTATTATTGTTGTTGGGATGATTGTTGTAGTTGCTGTTGTTGTTGTTGTTGTTGTTGTTGGGCCGTTTGTTGTAGTTGCGATTGATGTTGCGATTGTTGGGATAATTGTTGCGATTATTGTTGTAATTGCTGTTGTTGTTGTATTGGTGATTCTTATCACCGTTTTCCTCCCACTTTCTTTTGACTTGCTTCACATTGGCCTCTTCAGCAGTCTGTTCTTTAATTCTTTCTTCAATCTGGTTCACTAGTTTGTGAGCCATTCTACATGCCTGTTGTATGGAGGCGGGCTCGTGTGAACTTATATCTTCTTGGATTCTTTCCGGTAATCCTTTCACAAATGCGTCGATCTTCTCTTCCTCATCTTCGAATGCTCCCGGACACAATAGGCACAATTCTGTGAATCGTCTTTCGTACGTGGTAATATCAAATCCTTGGGTTCGTAACCCTCTAAGTTCTGTCTTGAGCTTATTGACCTCGGTTCTGGGACGGTACTTCTCGTTCATCAAGTGCTTGAATGCTGACCACGGTAGTGCGTACGCATCGTCTTGTCCCACTTGCTCTAGATAGGTATTCCACCATGTTAACGCAGAACCTGTGAAGGTATGCGTAGCGTACTTTACTTTGTCCTCTTCAGTACACTTACTTATGGCAAACACCGATTCGACCTTCTCGGTCCACCGTTTCAATCCGATCGGTCCTTCGGTTCCATCAAATTCCAAAGGTTTGCAGGCAGTGAATTCTTTGTAGGTGCATCCTACACGATTTCCTGTACTGCTAGATCCAAGGTTATTATTGGTATGTAGCGCAGCCTGTACTGCGGCTATGTTTGAAGCTAGAAAAGTACGGAATTCCTCTTCATTCATATTCACGGTGTGTCGAGTAGTCGGTGCCATTTCCTTCAAAATAGTCAAATGGAACAAGTTAATCATACAGAATATTAAGAGTAGTTAATAGTATTTCGTAGCATAATATGAACTCATTTATAAAAGCTTTTTCTTCATATTAGCGTTTTATAAGTTTAAATTCGGGTAGTACCTACCCGTTAAGTTCATACTTAGTAGCTAATATACAATTCAACTACTACAATTCTATATGAAAAACTGATTATAATAATATTTCGCGTTCAAACTTTTATACAATATTTTACAAACTTACAATACCGCTTATTTTACATAAAGCATGAAATATAGCACACAATAACTTTGATACAAGATAGTTGTGAAGATAATTCTAGCTAGTACACAAGTCGTTCAGCAAAGGCAATAAAGACACGTAATTCATACGTCCAGAAACAAGTCATGCATTCTGGTTTTACTAGGACTACTTCCCATCCTTGGTCTTGTGCAACATAACCGTTATGGCCGTTGATAAGACAGCGTGTTGTAACGTCGTCAAAGGGACGAGGGTTACGTAATGTCCAACAGTCCCGTAATAATCTAAAAACCTCATTTCTTACCCCAATTACCGACTCCGTCACTTGTGGAAACGTTTTGTTTAATAGTTGTAGCCCGATGTTCTTGTTCTCACTTTGGTGAGAAGCGAACATTACTAATCCGTAAGCATAACATGCTTCTTTATGTTGCATGTTAGCCGCTTTTTCTAAATCACGAAGTCCAATATTCGGATATATTGAGTCAAAATAATTTCTTAACCCGTTGCGTAAAATAGCATTTGGGTTCCCCGCAATATATGCGTCAAAGTAAACACATCGTAACTTATGGGTTTCCCAATGTGATATCCCCCATCTTTCAAACGAAAGTCTCTTATAAACCAAGACATTCTTGGAACGTTCTTCGAATGTCTTACAAACTGATCTCGCCTTAAATAGTTGTGCCGAAGAATTCTGGCCGACTCTAGACAAGATTTCATCAATCATGTCTCCGGGTAGGTCTCTTAAAATATTGGGTTGTCTATCCATTTTGTGTTTTTAAACTGTAAAATAGACAAGAGTTAGATTCATAAAAAAAAAATACTTATTAATACAAGAAATTTTTACATATATCATAAAGCATAAGAACACTATATTACATATATTACACCACACGAATACAACTATCTTATTCCGACTCGCTCGTTTCTTCTTCTTCTTCGGTTTTGGTTCGTTTTGCCAAGTTTCTAGGGATATATGATGTTCCCCTAATACGAGCCGTCGTTGTCCACATTGGTTTAGAAAAACCTGGTGGTTTAGAGGTTCCCGGGTCATTGTTACAACTTAAGGACTTCGGGCGTTGACGATACATATAAAGTTCATCGGGGTTGGAATTAGATTTCTCTATTTTTATGCCCTTTCCCTTATTATTTTCTTTTGCTTTTTTAAATTCAGTTGGGGTAATTTCTATAACATCATCGGAATTCTCGTCGGAATCCGATTCATCGGAGAATTGGTAATCCTCCCAATATTTTGCTTCCTTGGCGGAAACACCATTGACCATAATTAACCTTGGTCGGTTGGTTGAGGATTTTCTTTTACTTAACCGTTTTATTATTTCCCCCACCGGTTCTATTTCTTCATCCGGTTCCGATTCTTCTTCCGGTTCCGATTCTTCTTCCGGTTCCGACTCTTCTTCCGGTTCCTCTTCGGGAACTTGTGAATCAGTCCACGAATCATTCCAATTTACATTTGACTCTTCATTATTATTAGGTGAGTCAATGGGACTTGTTCTAGAGGTAGACATCTATCACATAATATCAAACGCGTTAAGAGATTAATATATCACATAATATTCACATGTTAAAAATATATAGTTTCCAACAAAATTTGTTAAGCAATCATTTTTCAAATAAACACGGTCGAAGTCCAGACTCACTAATGCATCCTAACAAACTCGATAAGACACACTAATGCAAAATTCTGGTTCTCTAAGACCAACGCTCGGATACCAACTGAAATGTCCCGTTCTTATTGATTAAAAACGTTCCATATTAATTGATTTCGTTGCGAGGTTTTGACCTCTATATGAGACGTTTTTCAAAGACTGCATTCATTTTTAAAACAAACCATAACCTTTATTTCATAAATAAAGGTTTAAAAAGCTTTACGTAGATTATCAAATAATGATAATCTAAAATATCCTGTTTACACACGACCATTACATAATGGTTTACAATACAAATATGTTACATCGAAATCAGTTTCTTGAATGCAGTTTTTACACAATATCATACAAACATGGACTCCAAATCTTGTCCTTATTTTATTATGCAACAGCGGAAGCTCTTAATATTCACCTGAGAATAAACATGCTTTAAACGTCAACAAAAATGTTGGTGAGTTATAGGTTTAACCTATATATATCAAATCGTAACAATAGACCACAAGATTTCATATTTCAATACACATCCCATACATAGAGATAAAAATCATTCATATGGTGAACACCTGGTAACCGACAATAACAAGATGCATATATAAGAATATCCCCATCATTCCGGGACACCCTTCGGATATGATATAAATTTCGAAGTACTAAAGCATCCGGTACTTTGGATGGGGTTTGTTAGGCCCAATAGATCTATCTTTAGGATTCGCGTCAATTAGGGTGTCTGTTCCCTAATTCTTAGATTACCAGACTTAATAAAAAGGGGCATATTCGATTTCGATAATTCAACCATAGAATGTAGTTTCACGTACTTGTGTCTATTTTGTAAATCATTTATAAAACCTGCATGTATTCTCATCCCAAAAATATTAGATTTTAAAAGTGGGACTATAACTCACCTTCACAGATTTTTTTTTTTACTTCGTCGGGAAGTAAGACTTGGCCACTGGTTGATTCACGAACCTATAACAATATATACATATATATCAAAGTATGTTCAAAATATATTTACAACACTTTTAATATATTTTGATGTTTTAAGTTTATTAAGTCAGCTGTCCTCGTTAGTAACCTACAACTAGTTGTCCACAGTTAGATGTACAGAAATAAATCGATAAATATTATCTTGAATCAATCCACGACCCAGTGTATACGTATCTCAGTATTGATCACAACTCAAACTATATATATTTTGGAATCAACCTCAACCCTGTATAGCTAACTCCAACATTCACATATAGAGTGTCTATGGTTGTTCCGAAATATATATAGATGTGTCGACATGATAGGTCGAAACATTGTATACGTGTCTATGGTATCTCAAGATTACATAATATACAATACAAGTTGATTAAGTTATGGTTGGAATAGATTTGTTACCAATTTTCACGTAGCTAAAATGAGAAAAAATTATCCAATCTTGTTTTACCCATAACTTCTTCATTTTAAATCCGTTTTGAGTGAATCAAATTGCTATGGTTTCATATTGAACTCTATTTTATGAATCAAAACAGAAAAAGTATAGGTTTATAGTCGAAAAATAAGTTACAAGTCGTTTTTGTAAAGGTAGTCATTTCAGTCGAAAGAACGACGTCTAGATGACCATTTTAGAAAACATACTTCCACTTTGAGTTTAACCATAATTTTTGGATATAGTTTCATGTTCATAATAAAAATCATTTTCTCAGAATAACAACTTTTAAATCAAAGTTTATCATAGTTTTTAATTAACTAACCCAAAACAGCCCGCGGTGTTACTACGACGGCGTAAATCCGGTTTTACGGTGTTTTTCGTGTTTCCGGGTTTTAAATCATTAAGTTAGCATATCATATAGATATAGAACATGTGTTTAGTTGATTTTAAAAGTCAAGTTAGAAGGATTAACTTTTGTTTGCGAACAAGTTTAGAATTAACTAAACTATGTTCTAGTGATTACAAGTTTAAACCTTCGAATAAGATAGCTTTATATGTATGAATCGAATGATGTTATGAACATCATTACTACCTTAAGTTCCTTGGATGAACCTACTGGAAAAGAGAAAAATGGATCTAGCTTCAATGGATCCTTGGATGGCTCAAAGTTCTTGAAGCAAAATCATGACACGAAAACAAGTTCAAGTAAGATCATCACTTGAAATAAGATTGTTATAGTTATAGAAATTGAACCAAAGTTTGAATATGATTATTACCTTGTATTAGAATGATAACCTACTGTAAGAAACAAAGATTTCTTGAGGTTGGATGATCACCTTACAAGATTGGAAGTGAGCTAGCAAACTTGAAAGTATTCTTGATTTTATGAAACTAGAACTTTTGGAATTTATGAAGAACACTTAGAACTTGAAGATAGAACTTGAGAGTGTTCAATTAGATGAATAAAATTGAAGAATGAAAGTGTTTGTAGGTGTTTTTGGTCGTTGGTGTATGGATTAGATATAAAGGATATGTAATTTTGTTTTCATGTAAATAAGTCATGAATGATTACTCATATTTTTGTAATCTTATGAGATATTTCATGCTAGTTGCCAAATGATGGTTCCCACATGTGTTAGGTGACTCACATGGGCTGCTAAGAGCTGATCATTGAAGTGTATATACCAATAGTACATACATCTAAAAGCTGTGTATTGTACGAGTACGAATACGGGTGCATACGAGTAGAATTGTTGATGAAACTGAACGAGAATGTAATTGTAAGCATTTTTGTTAAGTAGAAGTATTTTGATAAGTGTATTGAAGTCTTTCAAAAGTGTATAAATACATATTAAAACACTACATGTATATACATTTTAACTGAGTCGTTAAGTCATCGTTAGTCGTTACATGTAAGTGTTGTTTTGAAACCTTTAGGTTAACGATCTTGTTAAATGTTGTTAACCCAATGTTTATAATATCAAAAGAGATTTTAAATTATTATATTATCATGATATTATGATGTACGAATATCTCTTAATATGATATATATACATTAAATGTCGTTACAACGATAAACGTTACATATATGTCTCGTTTCAAAATCATTAAGTTAGTAGTCTTGTTTTTACATATGTAGTTCATTGTTAATATAATTAATGATATGTTTACTTATCATAATATCATGTTAACTATATATATATCCATTTATATGTCATCATATAGTTTTTACAAGTTTTAACGTTCGTGAATCACCGATCAACTTGGGTGGTCAATTGTCTATATGAAACATATTTCAATTAATCAAGTCTTAACAAGTTTGATTGCTTAACATGTTGGAAACATTTAATCATGTAAATATCAATCTCAATTAATATATATAAACATGGAAAAGTTCGGGTCACTACAACAACCCTACCCCTTTACCCCGACCCGACCCGACCCGACCCGCCTCCCCGTTATTATAACTATAATAATATTATATAATATATTTCGTCCTTTCACTTTTTTTTTTATTTTTTTTTTTGTTTTCACCTTTTTTTTCCTTTTTCCAAAAAAACCCCCAAACTTTGTTCAAAAATTAAAACCGCCCCAAACAGGGGAGTAAAATGTCAAATAACCGTTTTCATAAAAAATCTTAATTAAACTCCACCCAAATATTCAACGGGTCATATCTTCTCGCTCGCAACGAGTTAAAATTTTCCGACACCATCGTTAAACTCGAAATAATTTTAGGAACACAATGTCACTAACTATACGCAAAATGATTTTTTTTTTTTTAAAACGCTAAATATTTGAGGTACTTTTCATACACGTTGATTTTGCGTTAAATTTTTAAAAGTCGACAATTTCATAGCGAAACGCGGAGATGTACATAGCACATATATTATATTGTTAATTTAAAATAACATTTAAATCTTTCACGAATTATACCTTTTAGTTCGACTCGAGTTGCGCTTCAACGACATCATTTTAGCCACGAAATAATTTTACAAACTAAATGCACTAAAATACATTGAAAACTGAACCCCCAGCGCGAAGCGAGGGTTCGTAAACTAGTTTGATCTAATTTTTATAGTATGGGTCTCACCTTCAAGATATACTCTTAAGTCATAGATGATAGATGATATATGATAGTATTTTGTTCTTTTACTATATTATTGTTCATTGTTCAGTTAGAAAAGTATTACTTTGTGTTATAATTTCGTGATATTTTATCATGTATGATGTGTTTAAGCCTTTTTTATGGGCATTTACATGCAATAATTTGTTTCACTTCACTTGGTATCATATGTGTTTCTGTGATAGTGCAGATACTTTGGGATGGTAGCGGTTATCATCTATCTTCATTTGTTGATTTGAATGTTCATTGAGATGTGCACCTAATACGCTACCGAAGAGACGAAAAGATTGGGATGTGTAGACGAAAAGATTGGGATGTGTAGACGATTAGTATGTGTCAACTGTATATATTTCTCTAGAATTTTTAGAGTATAAAAAAGTAGGCATGCCATTTATGAAAACATATGGTTTTTTAATCAATTTTACTGTTGGTACTCTGTGATAAAACGTGGTATCATTTCAGATCATCATTATATATTCTGAAATACTCTTCACTGATTATAATGCATGTATTTTTTTTGTCTTACTGTTTTCTGTTTTATATTCTATTGAGTCCCAGAAACGCTTTTATGGGTTTCTATGACCACTCTAATAGGGGCGCCCGTTCCTAGCCACTTTCGAAAAGCTTCGCTCATGTACAACTTATGTAGCAACGAACGATAAAGTGAACTAGAAATCAACGTCACATTTTGTTTGTAAACTAACTGTAGTAATATATCATGCTCATTATTACCTATGTTTGTCATCTTTGTAAGTTTTCATTGAATATATAGAGGTGGCAGTTTAACTGGTTTACTTGTGAGAATTAGTTGTTCGAGTTATGTTTGAATTTTAACGTGTGGAATGGTTAAAAGTTGTGGGTAAAAAAGAATGTGTCAAACTGGGTTGAAAGTCCTCCATAATGTACATCTGAGCATACAACATCATAAATCATTATTTTTAGATTTTACATTTTATTTGTTGATCACTATTTATTCTCATATTTTTGTAATAAATTTCCAACAAAAAGTGTTATGGCCCATGTTAGTTGAACAAATTATTACACATTTTGAGCTCAAATCCGATTTGTAAGTGTTTGTTGACTTTTATTTGCTATTAGTACTATTAAGTGTTTATTGACTTTTATATGCTATTGTGCTATTCAAAATATGTATTGCCTAAGACTACTGGAATAGAAAAAGAGAAGGGATTCACGGGCAGTGAAGGCAACTGGAATCATTCCATTCGATTTCGAAGCCTAGCGTCTTCTTTAAGATTCTATCACCGTAATTCTTTTTTTGAGGTTCTGGCACTTCTTACACTAATTTTGTAGGAATTTAGTAATCGATGTATTTTAATTAAATTTGGAGGACTAAGTTGTCTGAGATTATATTTATCAGATTGTGAAAGGCATTTAAAGGCATCAAAAAGTTCAGTTCATGATTTATAACAATGTATGGCATTTTAGATTTACTGTAAATTTGTAATTGTATCATACACTTAATCGGTCCCAATACGAACATTTTCGTATACTATTTTATAGAGCTTTCAGGCAACACACGGGCTCTTAAAATAAAAAAAATAATGTCGGAATTAATAGCCTTAACCTATATGTTTTGTGTAAAGCAAAAAAAAAAAAATTAACCATTTTATGTTTATTTTATCCACAAGTATAAAGTATATTTGTGATACTTTCTTTATCATATCGTTAATTGAAATAATATATACGTTTTAGTTAGTTTGATTAAGAGTCGCCGTGCAATGCACGGGCTCTTAAAAGCTAGTTATATATTAACTATTATGCACTACCTCATCTTTTTTACCCATGTTGATACACATTCAATTCACGATTCATTTTTGCACCTTCACATATAGAATTATTCGAAAAAAAGGGTTAGTTGGGTGGTTGGGTGCTTGAGAATCAAGGAGACCTAGGTTCAATCCCTACCAACCTCACTTTGGGGCCTTGTCTTTCAAAAAAAAAGAAAAAAGAAAAAAAAAGAATTATTCAAAATAAAATAAATACTTGGTTAATTTATAAAGTGGAACAAAGAAGGAATGTACAAATAAAATCTGATTGTGCGTGCTGCTTACCTGCTTGCTAAAGTGCTCTTCATGTTCTTCATGTGGGTGCTGACTCGATAACATAGACGTAAGCTTCATGCGGGTGCTTCTTCGATAGCATAGTAGCAAGCCAATTCACTGCCTCTTTCATGATCTCCATCTATACCCCGTATTGATCGATTTGATTGAATTATCAGAATAAGTCGCTCCTTAAATCGGTATCATAACAAAAGATCTAACTATTTCAAGCCATGTTTTAACTAAAAAATGGAATAACCCCACTTCACTAACAATACAATCATAACCCATATATAGCAATCCTAATTTACAAAAGTAATCATGCTACCTATAGCCTACCCACCGTAAATCTTAAACACAGCCAAACTTAATTTATTTAACACAATAGAAAGAAATATTTACAGATCCATTAAACATTTTAAAATGACAAAGGTTCACGCCCTCTCTTGTAATAAAACATGAAAAGTATGAAGTTGGGCTAATAAAATTCAACATTTTCACAAAAGAACACTAAATCAACCTAGATCCTTATCGTCAATGATCATCACACAGCTACGAATTAATTAAATTGCATAAAATAAAATTACTTTCCGCTATCACCGTTCAAAAGGACCTTAATCATGCAATCCGATGTTAAAATAAAGATCTTACTTTAGTACATGTATCAATTACCTTTCGACCCACCCCCAACTTCAGGCAACCACTGCTAAAGGTTCTCTTTACCACCACCAAAAAAATGATAAACAGTATGCTTTGGGTACACATTGCTACTCAATGCATTATACAAAAATAACTTAACAACATCAATGATCATTTAATTATCATGTGTATATAAAACTACATACGATCTCTCTTTATCACCACTAAAAAATTGTAAAGAGTATGCTTTGGGTACACATTACTACTCAATGCAATATACAAAAATGACTTAACAACATCAACAATCATTTGTAACAACTAAGAAGTAAATGAACATCATACAAGAAGTTAATGGACACCGACAAAGTGATTATCCATGTCCAACACACACATTCCATACCAACTAATCTCCTCCATATGTAAAAATATCAAGCTATTAAAAGTTAATTAAAAGAAACAAAATATCATTACTTTAGTTAAACATGCCATTATCCAAATCTAAATTTACCCACATAAAAAACTGCACCAAATAAAACTAAAGATCTTTCAACTCCAAAAAATCATTACAACAACAACAACAACAACAACAACAACAACAATAGCCAATCCCGCGCCTGCGAGGTATGGGGGAGGTAAGGTGTAGACAATCCTTCCTCTACCCTAAACTAGAAGAGAAGTCGTTTCTGTTACCACGAGTCGAGAGAATTCTCCACCCACGGTAAAGGAAATTCATCCCCCTCTCTACTCCAGGGTAGAGAGATTGCTTCCGTGAGGACCTCCGGCTAAAAAAAGACTTTTTTTTTTTTTTTAAATTTAAAACTAGAAAATAGAAATTAAAAAATAAATTAAAACATACAAAGATAAACAAAAAATAATAATAAAAATAATAATAATAATAATAATAATAATAATATAATAATAATAATAATAATAATAATAATAATAAAATATAGGGGGGACGCCATGAAAATGGTAGAATCAGATTTTCATGGGGTTTAAAGCATGCCTAAGAATCAATTTAGGCTCTGAGCGGCAGTCAAGACGCCACTAAAACGACGCTTGTCGTTGCCTCAATAAATAGAGCCAAAAGACCTTGTGGACAGCAACTCGAGGGCATGCCGGGTGGAAGTTGTTGCGCAAGCAAAGAGCCAACCACCCTTAGCAAACCAAAAACCACTCATGCACCTTTACGGTAGACACCCCCGAAACCACCCAACTAAAAGGAACCAACCAAGCTCTAGAGCAAGGGAAGTCGTCCTCAGCCATAATGGTCCCAAGATGCACCGAGCGATGCGAATCACTTGATCATACATACATGCATACATACGTACATACATACACACATACCTAAACCTACATACACACCAGACATACCTACGTATATACATGAGACATACCTACGTACAAGTATGAAACATACCTACGTACATACATACATGCATAAAGCCACACATACAACCATACATACATAGCATAAACACCAAGTCCTACATAAACCTATTAGCAAAACATACATACATGAGTGAATATACCACACCTGCAGACAAGTAAAAAACAAGCATACATACATACCTACCTACAAATATACATACATAAAAAACAAACTCATACAAAAACGTGTGTAACTGCATCACACCTTCATTACAAAACCTACATGCATGCATACATACATACAAACATACAAGAACCTACGTGCATACGTACAAACAACCAAGCAATCATGCATACATCCAAAACCAAAGATACCAAAAACATACTCATTTAATAATATTAGTAACAGTACATAAAACTAATAAAAACGATAGTAATAGTAATACAAATAATAGTAATAATAATAGTTCATATAAATATTAATAGTAATAAATATTTGTAATACAAATACTAATACACTAATAATTAATAATAGTGATACAAAAAATAATAATAATAACAATAACAATACTAATAATTGTAATAGTAAGAATAATAACAGTAATAGCAGTAATAGCAGTAATAACAGTAATAACAATAACAATAACAATAACAATAATAATAATAAAAGTAGCCCTACTCAACTATTCTTATTCTAGCCCTCCACGCATCCCTATCAGAAGTCATGTCCTCGGTCAACGAAAGCTCCCTCATGTCGAGTCTTAGTCTATCCATCCACCTACGAGTAGGTCTACCCCTTCTCCTTACACCATCTACCGTGAGTGCCTCAACTCTCCTAACCGGGGCAATACGTGGTCGTCTCATCACATGCCCAAACCAACGAAGTCGTTCTTCTCTTAGCTTGTCGATGATGCTACTGACTCCAAGTTTTTCCCTAAACACACCATTTGGGATCATATCTAGCATGGTTTTACCACACGTCCACCTAAGCATCCTCATTTCTGCCACCTCCATCCTTCTCTCTTGGGCCTTCGTCATTGGCCAACATTCTGATCCGTACAACATGGCAGGTCTGATTGCCACCTTGAGGAATTTTCCTTTCAATTTGAGTGGTATCTTCTTGTCGCACAAGACCCCTTTCGCTGCTCTCCACTTCAACCAACCTACCTTAATACGATGAGTCACGTCCTCATCTATCCTCCCTGATTTGTGGAGGACCGAGCCTAGATATCTAAACGACTCTTGTGGGTGCAAGATCTGGTCCCCAATGCTGATGTTCCCTCCAACATTAAGTTCATCATCAGTCCTACCGAATTCGCAACTAAGATATTCCGTCTTTTGTCTATTGATCCGTAGCCCATTTTGTTCTAAGGCTTCCCTCCATTGTTCCAGCCTTCTATTAAGCTCATCCTTTGTTTCCGATACAAGCACGATATCATCGGCAAAAATCAGACACCAAGGGATGTTCTCTTGTATTCCTCGATACAGCTCGTCGAGGATCAAAGCAAAAAGGAAAGGACTAAGGGCCGATCCCTGGTGCAACCCTACTTCTATCGGGAAATACTCTGTGTTTCCCACAGGCGTCCGAACGCAGGCCTTCGCCCCATCGTACATATCCATAATAGCTCTAATATATCTACTTGGGATACCCCTAACGTTAAGGGTCTTCCAAATCAACTTTCGCGGTACGCAATCATAGGCCTTTTCCAAGTCTAAGAAGACCATCTCTAGACCCTTTTGTTTCTCCCTATACTTCTCCATAACGCTTCTTAAAATATGAATTGCCTCCATCGAAGAGCGCCCTGGCATGAAACCAAATTGGTTTTCGGAAACCGTAGTTTCGCGTCGGAGTCTAGTCTCAATCACTCTCTCCCAAAGCTTCATAGTATGACTAAGTAATTTTATGCCTCTATAATTACCACAGATTTGGGCATCCCCTTTATTTTTGTAAATGGGGATAATCTCGCTGAGTCTCCATTCCGTAGGCATTTTATAACTTCTAAGCGTCTTATTGTAAAGACACGTCAACCACCTGACACCATCCTCGCCTAGGCACCGCCACGCCTCTATTGGGATCTGGTCTGGTCCAACAGCTTTGTTTCTACCCATCTTTCGTAGTGCCGATCTTACTTCTTCCTGACTGATTCTCCTACAGAAATTGTTGTTCTGGAAATGTCCTATTCCCAAGTCCTGCGGGTCCTCTTGGCGCCCGGGTCCTTCACCCACGAAAAGAGATTGGAAATACCCTTCCCATCTTTTCCTAATTTCGTCTTCCTTTACTATGGTTTGACCGGCTTCATCCTTGATGAACTTGATGTTATCTATATCCCTCCTCCTACGCTCCCTAGCTTTAGCAATCCTGTAAATATCATTTGCTCCTTCTTTGGAGTCTAGTTTCCTATACAAAACTTCATACGCTTTATCTTTTGCACGGGCAACGGCCTTCTTAGCTTCTCTTTTAGCTTCTTTATACCTTTCTTCTGCCCTAGTTCTGTCATCATGTGTCCCGTCCCGACATGTAACGAGCTCCCTAAACCTCAATTGCTTAAGTGCGACTTTGGTTTGAACCTCATCACTAATCCACCATGATTCTCTACAAGACTTGTGTCCTCTCGATGTCCCTACTGCCACACCTAAGGTTTCCTTGGCAACATCTCTAATAGTTGATGCGAAACTATTCCACATCTGATCTGCATCCCCATGAGTAACAGTATCCATTACTGCCTCTACTCTTTCCAAAACAGATGCTTTGAAAGTTTCGGCTTTCTCTTCATTCAGATTCTTCCAAAGGATCCTAGGTTGGGCGGGTCTCCCTCTCCTAGTAACCCGTCTCTGCGGAACCAAGTCCATGACCAAAAGTCTGTGTTGAGTGGAACAGGTCCAGGTAGTCAGGGCTTTACAGTCTCTGCAGGTCCTAAGGTCCCCTTTGCGAAGCAGCAAATAATCAATCTGAGTACTATGACCTCCACTGTGGAAGGTTGCTAGCTGAGCTTCCGTCTTCCTAAATAAAGAGTTTGCAACAACCAAATCGTGGGCAACAGCGAATTCGAGAATGGAGCGTCCTTCTTCATTTCGAACTCCGTACCCAAAGCCCCCATGGACACCCGCATATCCGTCTGAAATCGTTCCTATATGTCCATTAAGGTCTCCCCCAATAAGTAATCGATGATCAGCGGGGCAACTCCTCACAACTTCATCTAACGATTCCCAAAAGCGACTTTTTTCTTCTTCGCCTAAACCAGCATGAGGTGCGTAAGCGCAAATAACCATGTAAGACTCCTCCTGGATAACTAACCTAACCGACATAATCCTATCGCTACACCTACCCACACCCACAATATTATCCTTATGACGGGGCCCTATAAAGATCCCTACCCCGTTTCTAGCTACTCTGGAACCCGAAAACCACAACTTGTAGTCACCAATGTCAACCGCCTCTTCACCCTTCCATCTGGTCTCTTGAACACACAATATGTCCACTTTACTCTTAAGTAACGTCTCTACAAGTTCACGGGATTTGCTCGTCAAACTTCCTACATTCCAACTACCTACTCTAATCCTAACACGAAAATCTCTACCCCTTCTAGACCTAGCCGCCCCTAAGCTCGAAGGACATGACCTCACGTGACCATCACTACGACTAGAGTCTATCTTACCCTATATAATAAACAAAAGGGAAAAGGCAGAAGTGGCAATATAATATAAAAATAAAAATATAATATAATAATAACAATAACAACAACAACAATAATAATAATAATAATAATAATAATAATAATAATAATAATAATAATAATAATAATAATAATAATAATCACTAATATAATAGTATAATAATAATAGTCAAGGATATAATTAATAAACACAACTTTGAAAACCTCAAGGATATGAATACGCAAATACAGCGAAAAAGTAAAGCAGAAATATCACAGAGTATGGACTTAAGGAAAAGGGATCAGAGAGCCAAACACAGCCTTGTAAAGACAAGGAGTTTCCGGCAGGAGAGATTTCCGGCAGCAGTGATTTCCGGCAGCTCCAAGGCAGCAGACGGCGAAAATGGCGAGGTTTCTCGTTTACTACAAACCCTCGCTAGTAGATCCGTTATGTTACCTTCAGATCTGAGAATTTTGTGCCCTAATTGAAAAGGTATTGACAAGTAATTGATCGGATCCAAATTGATAAGTGGTGAAATTGTGGGTGCGTAGATCAGACGTTATGATAAATTGAAAAGGTATTGACAAGTAATTGATCGGATCCAAATTGATAAGTGGTGAAATTGTGGGTGCGTAGATCAGACGTTATGTAACTCCAAAAAAAAAAAAAAAACAAAAATCATTATTTCAATAAAAAGTAAAAAAAAAAAAAAAAAAAAAAAATTGAAGGTCTTCCTACTCCAATTTAACTCAAGGACCCTTTGAAGAATCTATAGAGCTCCACCAATGAAAACTCAATAACAATTGCAGTCATAACACCTATGTTATTGAATCAATAATTCATTTGTCATTTCAGTGAAATCCTATGCAAGAATAGAACATATAGCTTCAAGTTCTTTTATTCTTTTTCTATCTATTTTATTTTTGTTTTTTAATGACTACTATAAAAATAATGTTGTCATTAGCATATTGACTAATTTTAAATCAAATTAACAAATATAGTTATTAGTAATTGAGTCAAGAAACCTACAAGTTTATAAACTTTTCAAACTTCTCCTTGCATACAGCCACCACCATAACTGACATCAAAAAACACATAAATAACAATTAAAACTTAAGATGAAATAATCAAGATTAATTAAAAATAAACCCTACAAATTTATTTGAAACTGACAGTTTCCATACCCAGTGATAAATCCTTCAAAAACCATATAACCTATCCTTAACATCATAACACAAAATTATATAAAGTGAGATATTCATAGTCAATGTAAACAAAACATTCTATTATAAATTACCTTGAATATTTTCTTACCACCTGAAAATATCAACTTAAGAAAACGAAATTAATAGAAATTACAATCAATAGAACTTACAAATTCTTTCTTGAATCCTTACATAAGAGTTTATAAGAAAATTAAATAGTCATAGCCTGCAATTATCATATTAATGAAATAAAAACATAGAAAAACAGAATATCAAAACTAAAACCTATATAAGGGTACAGTAGAAGAATCCTAAAAGTAATACGGAGTATTACCTAAGAGAGAAGATGAAGTGAAGAACCTTAGAATAAAAGGAAAAGATCGATTGATTGAAGTAACTCAATTTCAATTTTGGGCAATAACGTAAAGATTAAGGGTAACCCTAATATTTACCTGAGGAATTGAATCCATAGCAGAGATGATGAAGAGGAGAGGCGTGCGGTGTTTGTGTGTAGGGTTTTTTGAACAGTTTCTACTCCGTATTTTTTATATATGTGAATAAAATAATTATTAATTATAAATTAAATAAGATTTATGATATCATCTAGAGTGAGTGTCTTGATTTTTTTTCTTTTTTATTTTAATTTTTTAATAAAGAAAATTACTTTTTTATGATGTCATCATTTTAGTATTATAATAAAATTTATAGATAGATAATACTTGAATTATAATATAAAAAAGGGTAATTTAATTTGATTATTATAAATAAAAGTAAATGATAAGGTCATGATTAGCTTTGTTACTTGGTGCTCTTGAATGCTGCTATGGAGTCCCGATTATTATTTCCATTTTTGCATATGAACAATTTACTATTTACATTTTGGATTTTCAATTGTAATGACTATTTAATTCCGCTTAACTTTACTTATGATTTTAATAAAATGTTCCATTTAGAGTCGTTATCGCTTAAACACTTGTGTTATTGTATTGGTTAGTCACAGTTACCTCCGGTCCCATTTAGGAGGTGTGACAATGTCATCCACATCGCCCTGACCACATGTGCATTCACCATAGAAGACGTTCATGGTGCGCCAGATCCCTCGTAATGGGTTGGACACAATGTCGTTTTTGGTGGGCTTGAAGGTCCCAAGCAAGCAATCATGGGGTGATGGTTGACTTTCGTTTTTGGTGGGCTTGAAGGTCCCAAGCAAGCAATCATGGGGTGATGGTTGACCCTGATGGGAAAATGGTCACAACGGGCAAACTACAAAGCGGAAACAAACCCGTTTGACAAGCATTTCCCGACCCGTATGAACCCGTGAGGAAACTAACAAATAAGGTATACCACAATCACCACAAATCAGCCCCAATTCTGTCCCAAATCAGCAAATACGAAATAACAAAGCACACACAATACACACGAGACTTTTTACATGGAAAACCCCTCAAAATCGAGAGTAAAAACCACGGGACTCGTAAGCCACTTAAATTCCACTATCATCAACAAGGAGAGCAATACAATAATCCTTCTCTAGATCAACTAGAGGTATACAACATCATCATACTCTTGAACAACAATAATCAACAAGTATATGAAGAAATTAAAGACAAAAGAGTAATAACATCACTCAAAATTCTGCTACTGTTCGACCTGCTGTAACTTGAGCTACAGACCTCTTTAGACGAATTCAACGGTTGAAAACCTTGGCACTGATGTCAGGAAGACACAGCCCAAACTTGATGAAGATCCAACGGTTAGATCTCCGGGGATCGTCTCTTTTCTGTCCTGCTGTCACTGTAGACGGAAATGGAGTTTTTTTCACTCTTTTTCTTGATCTCAATCTGATCTCTCTCTCTCTCTCGTATCAATTGAAGATACCTGGACACAATTCAAAATAATGCCCTCAAATGTTTGACCAAGTCAACAAACCATTTGGGCCTAAATTATTGGGCTTTAGACTTTGGGTTAAAGCTTCATCATATTGGAAACCCACTAATAAACCCAACAAATCTCCCTCTTTCCAATTATGAGGAAGAGTTCGCCATCCCGTCGATCGAGCAACATACCTTGAGCTTCTCACTTGCTAAAGCCTTTGTTAACATGTCGGAATCATTATCATCGGTGTGAACTTTATCAAGTTCAAACGAACCATCTTCAAGACGTTCTCTAATCCAATGATACCGCACATCTATATGTTTTGTTCGCTTATGATACATAGAATTTCTAGCCAAATGAATCGCACTCTCATTATCACAAAGAACCACATATCATGATTGCTTAAACCCAAGGTCTTGTAGAAATCTTTTCATCCACAGTAGTTCTTTGCACGCTTCTGTTGCTGCCATATACTCAGCCTCGGTTGTAGACAATGCAATACACTTTTGTAACCTTGATTGCCATGAAACTGCTCCCCCTGCGAAAGTCATCAAATATCCAGAAGTGGATTTCATGTTATCTTTGTTTTCTGCCATATATGAGTCTGTATAACCAACAAGCATCGGCTTTCCATTTTCAAATGTGATACCCAGCTTTGAAGTACCTCGTAAGTATCTCATAATCCATTTAACTGCTTCCCAATGCTTCTGATGTCGTAGGAGGTGTATACAAAATAGTATTATTTTTGGTGCGAAATACTATTAAATATGCTACAATTTTACACAAGTTATTTATTTATTTATCGAGTGGATATACTTAAACCTTGCTACAACACTTATAGGCAGTGTACCTAATCGTATGATAGTATAGTTTTTAGTAAGTCCGGTTCGTTCCACAGGGAGCTCGTGAAGTATAACACTATATTTTTTTACACACAATAATTGTAAAAATACAAATATATATATATAAGTAATATTATTATTATAAAGGGGGGTTTTTACCGTTTAATGACCGGTTTGTCGATTTTAAAACTTTAGTCGCAGTTAAAACCAAATGTAAAATATTAAAAATAAATACAAGACTTAAATTAAAGCGCAAAGATAAATGACGATAATTAAAGTGCGTAAAATAATGACAATAAATAAAATGACAGTAAATAAAATTGCGAGTAATAAAATGACAGTAAATAAAGATACGATGAGAAATACAATAAAAGAATTATGCTTATTTAAACTTCCGTAATCATGATGTTTGACGTGTTGATTTTAGTTTTATGCCCATGGGTTAATTGTCCTTTGTCCTGGATTATTTAATATGTCCGTCTGGTTTTTGTCCATAACAGTCCATCAGTCATAAATATAAAGTGCGAGTGTCCTCGTCAAATTATTCTTATACCCGAAGTTAAATATTCTAACTAATTGGGGACTTAAACTGTAACAAGATTTTAATACTTTGTTTAGTAATTACACCAGGATGTCGACTGAGTGTAACCCAAAGTTTTAATATTTTGTTATCAATTATACCAAGTGTCCTTTGTACATAATTTCACCCCTGTTTTAATTATTCTAGTGGCTATTAATCCATTCCCGTGTCCGGTTAAATGAACGATTATTCGTACATATAAATACCCCGCCCATCGTGTCCGATTGAGTGTATATGGTAATTTATAGGGACGCCCAATTGTAAATCTTTATATTAACATTAACAAACTATCATTTAGTTAAACAAATATAAAGCCCATTAATAGCCCATAGTCTAATTTCCACAAGTGTCGTTCTTTTGTCCAAACCCCAATTATGGTACAAAGCCCAATTACCCAATTTTAGTAATTAGCCCAACATCATGATTACTTCGTTTTAAATAAGCATAATAATAACTTAGCTACGAGACATTAATGTAAAAAGGTTGAACATAACTTACAATGATTAAAAATAGCGTAGCGTTGCACGGACAGAATTTCGACTTACACACTCAAACGATCTCTATCATAAATCTTATTATTATCATAATTTAAAATTAAAATTAAGATTATTGTTATATCTTATTAAGTTAACATTATGATAGAGATATAGAATATAGATATTGATAATTGATATAGATATTTGATCGATATATAGATAAAAAAAAAGGATAGAAAAAGTTCTCCTTTATTTGATCGTTACATAGTCTTTTATAGGCGAAATTAGAAATTGAATTTTCATTTACGACCCCTGAACTATGCTCAATTAACAACTTTTTATTATTTAATATTATTCTTATTATGAATTATTTAAATATTATATTTTATTCTTGTGCATAGTTGACTCGTAATTTTTACACCGTTGCGTCGAGCGCTGAAAGTTGGTTCATGCCCCGGTTCCGGATTTTCGAACGTCCTTTCGTACAATTTTATATCTTGTACTTTGCGTTTTGTAACTTGTACTCTTGTCATTTTTAGACGTTCCTCATCAATAATTTGAACCTTTTTGATTGTATCTTGTACTTTTGAGCTTTTTGGACCTTTGTGTCTTCAATTCGTCGTTTTCGCCTTTTGTCTTCGCACTTATTTAATATAAACGAATATTACTTGAAAATGGAACAATTGCAATTAAAATCTTGTATTTCTTGGGGGATAATGCTATGAAATATATGTTCCTTTTTAGCCTTACCCCGATTTGACATAAACCGACTAACAACACCTACCGCATGAGCTATATCAGGCCTAGGACACACCATAGCATACATCAAGCTAGCAACCGCTAAAGCATATGGAACTTTATCCATCTCCTCAACATCCTCCTTTGAAGTAGGGCAATCTCTATCTGTTAGCTTAAAGTTGTTAGTAAGAGGAGAACTAACCACTTTAGCATTCTCCATGTTGAATCTACTAAGCACCTTTTTAATGTATTGCTCTTGTTATATATGTAACGTCTTAGCACCTCTATCTCTAAAAATCCGAATGCCAATAATCTGTTTTGCTGGTCCTAAGTCTTTCATAGCAAAAGACTTGCTCAATTCTTGCTTCAACTGCGCAATTCTTTTCATATTTTTGCCAACAATCAACATATCATCAACGTATAACAACAATATAATGAAATCATCATCACCAAACCTCTGAAAGAAAACACAATGATCTGAAGTTGTCTTTCGGTAGCCTTGCTTTCCTATAACCGACTCAAACTTCTTATACCACTGTCTCGGTGCTTGCTTCAACCCATATAGACTTTTCTGAAGTCTACAAACATAATTTTCTTTACCTTTAACCCGAAAACCTTCAGGTTGCATCATGTAGATTTCCTTATCCAAATCACCGTGAAGAAAAGCAGTCTTGACATCCATCTGTTCAACCTCAAGATCAAGACTAGCAGCTAACCCAAGAACCACTCGAATAGATCCCATATTCACGACCGGAGAGAAAATCTCATCAAAATCAATACCTCTTTTCTGGCTAAATCCTTTAACAACTAACCTAGCTTTGTACCTTGGTTGTGAAGTAAGCTCATCAGTCTTCACTTTGAATACCCATTTGTTTCTCAAAGCTCTCTTGCCTTTAGGTAACTTCACCAGCTCATAAGTATTGTTCTCATGCAAAGAATTCATCTCATCTTGCATAGCTTCACCCCACTCTTTCTTATGCTCATCTTTCATTGCTTCTGAATAACATTCTGGCTCTCCCCCATCAGTAACTAATACATACTCATCAGCAGAATATCTAACAGAAGGATGACGGTCTCGGGTAGACCGCCTAAGTGGGAAAAATGGGGGCACATCTGGTACTGGAATCTCTACCTGCTCCGGAGCATCACCAACATCAGTACCATGTTCATCATTCTGAACATCATCTCCAACATGTTGTGGAGTAACTGGATCCAAATCAATAAGATTAGTACTAGGTTGAGGAACTGAATCTGTCTTCTCAACATCTTTTAACATCTGATCTTCTGTAAAAACAACATCTCGACTTCGTACAAGTTTCTTCTGAACTGGATCATATAACCTGTACCCAAAATCATCTTCACCATAGCCGAGGAATACACATGGCTTAGTCTTCATATCAAGCTTTGACCTCTCATCTTTGGGAACATGAACAAAAGCTTTACATCCAAAAACTCGTAAATGACAGTAAGAAACATCTTTGCCGCTCCAAACCCTGTTAGGAACATCAAAATGCAAAGGAACACAAGGGGTTAGATTAATAATATGAACTGCCGTATTTAAAGCCTCACCCCAAAAGGAATCGGACAACCCTGCATGTGAAAGCAAACATCTAACTCTCTCAACCAAAGTTCTGTTCATCCTCTCTGCTAAGCCATTCAACTGAGGTGTCTTTGGTGGAGTCTTTTGATGTCGAATACCATTCTCCTTACAATAAGCATCAAATCTGCCAATGTATTCATCGCCATTATCAGTCCGAATACACTTGAGTTTCTTCCCCGTTTGCCTTTCAACTAGTGTATGAAATTCCTTAAACTTTTCAAATACTTGATCCTTTGACTTTAAGGTATAAACCCACACCTTCCTGGAATGATCATCGATGAATGTAACAAAGTAGGAACATCCACCAAGTGTCCTAGTCTTCATAGGCCCACAAACATCCGAATGAACTAGATCAAGTATGTTCTCCATTCGGAAAGGAGAATGACTCTTAAATGCAACTCTGGTCTGTTTCCCTGCCAAACAGTGAGAACACTTACTCAAATTAATATCACTAACACCCGACAACACATTCTTCTTAAACAAGATAGACATCCCCTTTTCACTCATGTGGCCAAGTCTTTTATGCCACAACTCAGTAGAATCAACATTGTCCACTGCGTTAACAATGTTCTAGATGATCTTCGGACGCGTGATGTATAATCTTGAGTCTTTCTTGCCTCTTCCCACTATCATAGAACCAAGAGCTAGTTTCCAAATACCATTACCAAAACCGTTATAATAACCATCATCATCAAGAATGCCTGTTGAAATAACATTAAGTCTCATATCCGGAACATGTTTTACATTATGCAAAACTAACTCCATTCCCGTGTCAAATTTCAAACAAACATCTCCAATACCAACGATCTTTGATAACCCGGCATTACCCATCCTAGCAAATCCATAGTCACCTGGAGTGTAAGATGAGAAGTGATCTCTACAAATTGCAACATGACATGTAGCACCACTATCAACAATCCAACTCGTGTCATCATGAGTAAGATTGATCATATCATAATCAATACAAACAAAGAACTCATCTGTGATAGCGTTAACTTCAACCTTATCATCATCACCACCATCACTTTTCTTTTGTTTATTCTTGTCATATGCCTTTTTCTTCTCATTCTTCAACTTTGGACAATACCACTTTGTGTGCCCCTTTTCATGACAATTATAACACTCAACATTAGCAAATTTTCCTTTGCGTGAGCTGCTACGATGATTGCCTCTTTTACTCTGACCTCTACAATGACTTCTCCCCCGCGTTTCTGTGACCAAGATATCTGACTGTGAAGAGGAACCTTGTGACTTTCTTCTCATCTCTTCATTCAAAATACTACCCTTAGCCAATTCCATGGTGATAGTACTATTCGGTGCAGAGTTGGACAAAGATGTCCTAAAAGTCTCCCAAGAGTCCGGTAATGTACCAAGTAACCAGAGACCCTGAATCTCATCCTCAAACTTGATACCCATACCTGCAAGCTGATTTATAATACCCTGATATGCATTTAGGTGATCTGTAATAGGAGTCCCATCATGGTACTTCAAAGCCATCATCTGCTTAATTAAGAACAACTTGTTATTCCCAGTCTTTCGTTCATATAACTGCTCAAGCTTTTTCCATAAGGCTTTAGCATCAGTCTCCCCAGTAATATGGTTCACTACATTATCATCAACCCACTGCCGAATATACCCACATACCTGTCTATGCAAAATTTTCCATTGAGCATCAGATTTTTCCTCATGTTTATCCTCAGTAAAAACAGGCAAATAATAATCTTTCACATAAAGAAGATCCTCCATTTTACCTTTCCAAACATGATAATTTGAACCATTTAAACTAATCATCTTACTTGTATTAGCTTCCATCTTTCACACAAGTCAAATCAAATAACCTAGCTCTAGATACCAATTTGATGGGAAAATGGTCACAACGGGCAAACTACAAAGCGGAAACAAACCCGTTTGACAAGCATTTCCCGACCCGTATGAACCCGTGAGGAAACTAACAAATAAGGTATACCACAATCACCACAAATCAGCCCCAATTCTGTCCCAAATCAGCAAATACGAAAAAACAAAGCACACACAATACACACGAGACTTTTTACGTGGAAAACTCCTCAAAATCGAGAGTAAAAACCACGGGACTCGTAAGCCACTTAAATTCCACTATCATCAACAAGGAGAGCAATACAATAATCCTTCTCTAGATCAACTAGAGGTATACAACATCATCATACTCTTGAACAACAATAATCAACAAGTATATGAAGAAATTAAAGACAAAAGAGTAATAACATCACCCAAAATTCTGCTACTGTTCGACCTGCTGTAACTTGAGCTACAGACCTCTTTAGACGAATTCAACGGTTGAAAACCTTGGCACTGATGTCAGGAAGACACAGCCCAAATTTGATGAAGATCCAACGGTTAGATCTCCGGGGATCGTCTTTTTTCTGTCCTGCTGTCACTGTAGACGGAAATGGAGTTTTTTTCACTCTTTTTCTTGATCTCAATCTGATCTCTCTCTCGTATCAATTGAAGATAGCTGAACACAATTCAAAATAATGCCCTCAAATATTTGACCAAGTCAACAAACCATTTGGGCCTAAATTGTTGGGCTTTAGACTTTGGGTTAAAGCTTCATCATATTGAAAACCCACTAATAAACCCAACAGACCCTTTTTCAATGGATTCCTGAAACATTGATGCTTAGTCTGTTTTCAACCCTGATTGTGATGTCAGAGTCAGATTGTTCACTTTTTGGTGAAAAAGTGGGTTTTTGACTGTGACTGTACTTGACCTCCGTTAACCCAAAATGTCAAGTTTTTGTGTCAAATATTTGAAGGATTATGTGGTAAAATCTGATTGAAAATTGGGTGAAAAAAATAAATAAATAACAAAAATACTTTCTCTCTCTCATGCTCATTGGTCCTTCCCTCTCCCTCACTCTTCTCCCTCTTTCGTCAGTTTATTGACTGACCTTGTTTTCCGTCAAAATTTGACGCCGGGATAACGGCGTCAGCTGCCGTCAACACCGTCCACCTCATCTGACGCCTCCCATTTCACGCTGGGTTATATCCAGTCTTAGAAGGCCAAAGTGGCGTTTTGGTCATGTTATTCCGGGAGTGTAGAAGATCAACGCTCAAAAAGTCACCAAGGTATCCATAGTTGAAATACCTGAAACAAAAAATTATCAACTTAATTAAGTCCATTGACTTGAGTTCAAGTGGGACTGTCAAAACTTATTATCAAACCGATCCAAACTGTTTATATTTGGGTTCAAGATTAAACTAAATAACTATTGTAAAACATGATTCCTCAATCCCCATCCTCAAAAAACAATAGTGTAAAACTGTTCGTGAGCACAATTTACATTATGTTCGACTCCCGGGATGAGCAAGAAAAGAAGGCACCTCCAATATATGTGTGGTCTTGTTTGCTGTGATACCAAACTCGATGAGCTGGTAAAGGGTTGAGCCAACGATAAAAGACTAAAAATCCCATAAACCTACAACATGTGCCCCCGGTGTATTTGTTTTTAGAAAAAGATTTTCGAATTGGCAATAATTATAATATTGAGATATTGTAAGGTTGCAACAATACAATGACCATCATTTATATTCCCAACCTTGATCATAAACTTTTTTCCATTAGCTTTTCATATATTATTGTTTATTTATATTTATATGTATCATTCATAGGATTCAAGCGTCAATTTATTGGCGACTTGACTACCGCTTAGAGCCTAAATTGAACTCCAGACACGATGTAAAACCTATGAAAATTTGATTCTACCATTTTCATGGCGTCTCTGTTTATTTTATTTATTTATTTATTTTTTATTTTCTTATTTATTATTACTTTTTTATATATTTATCTATTTATTTCATTCTTTTTATTTATTTATTTAATTTATTTTTTATTGCTTTTTCTCATTCTTTATGGCCGGAGGTCCCCTTGAAAGCAATATCTTTACCCGTCGAATAGAGAAAGGGAGGACTTTCTCCGCTCTTGTGAGTGTTTAACTCGGGGTGGAGAAATGATTTCTCTTTATTCTAGGATAAAGGAAGGATTGTCTACATCCAACCTACCCCATACCCCACTCATATGAGATTGGGTATTGTTGTTGTTGTATTCATAGGATTCAATTTTGTTAAAAAAATTATAAATATAGTTATACGCTTCAATAATATAGTAACACTATATGCACTACATTAGATAAATGATAATAGAACTTATCTTTCGTTGTTGATGAGATTTTATAATATGATGGTTTTGTTGAACCCTAAGCTTTGATGTTGTTTTCAATCAAACTCCCGCCGAAAACAATATCCATAACATAGTTATCTGAATGTATCTTATATTCTTATACCACGAAGAATACAAGTATACTGATATTTGGAAGAATTAATTAAGCACCTACTTGCATCCTGTGGCGGTACCAGGATTCCAAGTCACCGGGGGCAAAAAAAAAATTAAAAACCGTGACAATTTTTTGGGCAAAATATGGAGATTTTGGGGCAAAAAATGGAGGTTTTTAAGCAAATTAAAGAGGTTTTGGGACAAAATTTTAACATTTGTGGACAAAATTTGAAGGTTTTGGGGTAAAATTTGGAGATTTTTGGGTAAAATTTGGAGATTTTTGGGCAAAATTTAAAAGTTTTGGGGCAAAAAAAAAATCCACTGGGGCAAAGTCGAAAAATCCAAAAATTTTACACTGAAATTTGCAAATCCACTGGGGGCGGCTGCCCCCGCCTGTCCCCATTAAAAACCGCCCCTGCTTGCATCTGAAAAGTCTGAAGAATAAAAATGTTTTCAAAAAGCAATTGAATATTAGATCTGGTCCTTGAGAATATTTCTAAAACGTCGAAGATTGAAACTTATTCAGGCGAGCAACTCATAAGGATGTACTAGGACTGAGATTTATCCCTTGAATCTTAATTTAAATTAAGGATGCAAATGAATATTTATCTGTTATTAATATGCAGTTGTTAGCAATGTAGTCCCAACGTGGGTTTTAGTTTCTTTATTTATTTATATGAAGTTTATTTATAAGTAATAGATGTTTTGATCCAACATATATAGTACAAGATATAGATCATATAGGCTTTTAGGACAATGTGCTTTATATAAAAAAATAGTAATTCTAACTGTACAAGATGGGTATCTAATGTAGGATTAAATGAAAGAAAAATGACATCTTATACAAAGCCTGTAAATTAGATCAGAAAATTTGACTCATTTATTAGGGTCAACTAATGCTTTGGTAAAGTTGTAACTTCATCTATTTCCCGTTCGTCGGATAGATTGGTCTCCATCTATCTTTTGCACGTCCTTTATATCTCTATTTGTCATGTCGTGGTGTTTTTTCCTTTCTTTGTTTCTTTGTGCGAGCTTAGGTTTGGTTTCTGTTTAGTTTGCTCGGTTGTAATGGTTGTTCGTTCATGGAGGTTTCATTTTTGATGAACCTCTTTGTGTTTTATAATAGTTTTCTGTTTTCGCTAGAAAAAAAAAGTTGTAACTTCATTAATGTTGTACACCCCATTTACGAGATTATGTTGTAACTTCATGAATGGGTTGATCGAGATTTTGTTGTCTTTAAGGCCACCTACTATGGTTCATGATTTTCACTAACCTTTCTTCGCCACATCAGCGCCACATCAATACAAACACTTTAACATTCATTTCACAATCCTTTTACTAAACTCTCACAATCTTACACTACATCTCAAATTTTAACCAGGTTTAAATTATTATTTAAATACAATAAATAAATACAAATAATATTTTAAAATTAATTACATAAAAATATATTAATCAAAGATAAAAAAATTTATTATCAAAATAAATTGAAACACATCACATATAAAATTAAAATATAAACTAGTGAAATGACCCGTGGAAGGTTTAGTGATATGTTTTAGGTATTAAGTGAATGTAGATGTTAAAGGTATTTACTTTAATGACCCGTGGAACTACGAATTCCGACTAAGAAACTTCTCGTTGTTTTTACAAATATATTGATGTACTTAATTTAGTCAGGATAAATGAACTACATTTATTCTCCCACCATTCTCTTTCAATTTTCATTACAATTATTATTTTCTTTGTCATAAAAACCTACATTACAACTTTTATTAAGACATGTATTTCGCATAAATATGTAGCGTAATTAATCACGTAAAGGGAACGTGTATTTGAATAATAATAATAATACAATAATTATAGTTATAATTATAATAATAAATTTTGCTTAAAAATGAAGTATTTATATATTTAATAATAATTATTAGTAATACAACAAATGCCTCTTGAAATTATTTTAAAAAATTAAAGTACAATTATTATATAAAGGTTGTACAAACTTTACATATGTTCATAAGGTGTTTTGTAAAAGATTGTACAATTTGTTACAAAGTTTGTACATATGATCATAAGATTGTATTATCATAAGGTTGCACATAATGCTTCAAATATTGTACATATGATCATTGGGTGTTTTATTATAAGAGTGTACATAATGATCAAATATTGTACATAATGTTATGGAGGTCTTTTATCATAAGGTTGTACATACTGCTTCATGTATTATACAATTGGCATGTTAATATTATTATTAAATACAATTAATTATTTTAAGAACATCATCATGTGGGTTTTAAAATTTTTTTCTTTAATTTTGAATTTTGTTTAAGCATGAATTTTTTAGTAAATAATTATATTTTAATTCTAAATTAATTAAGATTAAAATTAATGACATCATCTATATTTTTGTAAATGGCAAGTTTTAGCAAAATGAAGAGTTAAATTGTGAAATGATGACATCGTTATTTTAGAGATTTAATAGAAGTTATAGATAAATAAATTAAAATATAAATAAATAAATTAATATTCTCACCCACTACTTTATCATTTTCCCTACCTCACCCAACTTTACCATATCTATCTCTCCTCCTACCTTCAGCAACATCACAGTAGCGAACTGCCACTACACTCCTTGATTTACAAACCCCAAAATAAAATTACACCATGTTTTGAAAGTTGGGAAATAAAAAAAAAGAAAAAAACAACAAATGGGACCCAGCATGTTCGTGATTTGCTCCGTTGCAGGCCCCACTGGCGGAAGCTTTGGCGATTTGCTGGTGATGGTCGTGAGGTGGTAGCGGCCGTTAACGGTGGTGTTTCACGGAGCATAGCATCCGGCCTAATTAGTGATAAAAACAAAGCTAAAAAATGGGAAAAGGTCAACCAGATTGAACCAATCCAATGCAAAATTCCTGGTAATTCATTTTCGTCATACAACTATATTATCAATGAAATTATACATTCCTTTGTAGTCATGGTTAACACAATAATTATTTATAAGAATATTAATTCTTTTGGAGAAATTAACCCAACCCAACTCATGTCAACCCATACCAAAAGTAGCTTTTTTGAGCACAAACACCTATTATGCTCTACTTCAACCCATAAAACATCTAACATACTGCAGATTCTAAAAACTGTTGAGAGTCAGAAGTTAATGAGGAAAGAACGTATTGCCGAAACTTTATCCACTTTGAACTTAAGAGATACTTATTTGTACTTACAGTTGGGGAACAAGAATAACAACCCCATCTCACATGGTATCTGATACACTAACAATAGTAAACGTTAAGGATTTATAACAATAAGTGTTGTCCCTGTGACTCAAACTAGTAGAAAAAACCATTTGTGACCCAAACCTCCCATTTTGCTACCTCAAGTCGCAATAGAATTTAAAAAACCAAAGGATTGATAATAACGAGTGCAAAAAACTTCCGAATAGAAATTCAGCTAACGATTCCTCTCCCCTGAGCAATTTTTGAACGACCTTGAAGATTCCATATTTATTTATTGGAATCGTTTTTTCGGAGATCTAATTATTCCCTACCACTCGACCCAAAGCTTTATAAGTCAATGCACTTTCAGCATGACGGCTTCGTTTCTGCTGATTAAAAGTCTAATATTGTTCAAAGTCAATGTATCGAGAACACTATCATCACAACAACACTTACAAATAACCTTATTTATGTCATTATAACTTGATCCACTAACAGTATTTTGAAGAAGAATAGCACCTCTACCAGCACAACAAACACAACAACCAAAACAAGTCATGGATCCGATTTTAATGTACACTCTTCTGATGATGGCGGACTACAGAATGTGGTGAAGTAGTAACTCAGGCGGTCAAAAGAGATTGCACAAACTGAAAAATGTTAATTACTAAAACAAGAAAAGATACGATTGCATTCCCAGCTTGTTGGTGCTCTGTAGGCTGAATTTGCAGCTCAAAGTTTACTTAGTGTTGAGAGAGAAATTTATCAATTGACGCAATTTACGGAATGAGTTTCAAACCTTGCAAGTTCAAGTTAAAGAGATGAATTTGCTTCAAGAAAGGAATGTACGTACAACTTAGAATAAACACAAGGTGAAAATTAAAACACATGATGAGTTTAAAGCCTTGCAAGTTCAAGGGTTTGCTTGGTGAAAAGAAATGAGTTTAAAGACTTGCATATCAACATATTCATAAATACACTTTGAAGATATCTTTGAAATTTATTTATTTATCAACTCCCGATTTTGTAATTATATTATGTAATATGTGATTGTTCATATATTTGTCGATTAATAGAGACAATTTTATTTCAGATATTCAATCTAGAGTTTACAGATCTCAAATTGAGAATAGTTACCAGAATTTGTGATGAACACGATGATTGCAGCCCAGAGAGAGAAAAACAAAATACTCTGTATTTGTTTTTGTGACGATTCGAAAATTTTCGACTAAATTTAAACTTAATCTTTATATGTTTCCAATACGATAAGCAAAGTCTGTAATGTTGAGTCTCAAAAAGTTTGAACTGTTTCATATATTCAACTGTTCTCGACTGTTCTCGACGATTCACGAACCACTATTTGTAAATAGATATGTATATATTTAAATAAATATATATATAATTTGAAATATAATTTATGATGTAATCGTTAGAATTAATAATGTAAAATAAAATAATATATAATAATTATTATTTAAAACATATCTATATATATAAATAAAGTATATTAAATATATATTTTGTGAATTCGAATCTATTTAGTAAACGACAGTAACACTCAGTTGTCATTCGATTGATAGTAAGCAAGTTAAATTCAAACTTATATGATTTTAAAATAATCGGTGATTCGAAAATGAGTTATATAATTCATAGGCTTATTAAAAATGTATTTACGAGCTATTTGTTGAATTTTAAAACTTTTTATATTTTACTTAGGGTTGGGAGTGAATGATTAATGTAATTTTATTTAATAGATAGTGACTGAATTCTATATCATAATGACCTAAATAAATAAAGACATTTAATTTAAAAATTTGAGATTATTATGTAGACTTTTATCCTCCACTGATTAACAACGGAGTACGATATTCCAGTCCGTGAAATAATGTCGGTAATAAGAATCCAAATTCTCCCCGATGGCTTCCATGTTGATATTAATTCACATGTATTGCTGTTTATTTTTTTGACAACTTTTATTTTATATATATATATATATATATATATATATATATATATATACACACACACATATATATATATATACACACACACACACACACATATATATATATACACACACACACACACACACACACATATATATATATATATATATATATATATATATATATATATATATATATAAATGGTACACAATAATACTACCATCAACCCTTCATCTTTTTCTCCTACATCCACTTCGCCATTTTTTTTTTTGCTATCTCCTGTCTCCTATCTTTCAATTAACCACGCAACAAGGTTGCAGCTACTACTATTGTGACGATATTATTACTATTTTTCGGTTGTTACCATGTAGCACCATAAACCGCCATCCCACAGCCCACTATCGAAAGCCCACATCATATCTCGATCTATTATGCTGCTGTCTCTGTACCCTACCATCTTTTTGCTTTCCCTCTCAATCACAAACAAACAACTATCACTAACTTTCTTATCTTGTTTCTATCGACGAAAGCATCCACCACCTTCAACCTTGTAGGGACCCGTCCTAATCCATCCGGACGAAGTCCATATCGATTATAAACGATTCACAACAGTTGATTATATCGCGAGGTACTTGACCTCTATATGATACATTTTACAAACATTGCATTCGTTTTTGAAAAGACAAACTTTCATTACATCAAAAGTTGACGGCATGCATACCATTTCATAATATATCCAACTATAATTGACTTAACAATAATCTTGATGAACTCAACGACTCGAATGCAACGTCTTTTGAAATATGTCATGAATGACTCCAAGTAATATCTTTAAAATGAGCAAATGCACAGCGAAAGTTTATTTCGTACCTGAGAATAAACATGCTTTAAAGTGTCAATCAAAAGGTTGGTGAGTTCATTAGTTTAATATAAATAATCATTTCCATCATTTTAATAGACCACAAGATTTCCAGTTCTCATAAATATACGTCCCATGCATAGAGACAAAATAATCATTCATATGGATTGAACACCTGGTAACCGACGTTAACTTTAATACATAGAATATCCCCAAACAGAACCTCTCGTATGTTTAATAATAATCTCGAAGTACTAAAGCATTCGTACCCCGAATGGGACTTGTCAAGGTCCAAAGATCTATCTTTAGGATTCGCGTCAATCAGGGGCCATTTCCCTAAATTCTTAGGTTACCAGACTTGAAGGGCGATATTCGGTTAATAATCCAACCATATAATGTAGTTTTGATTACTTGTGTCTATTCCGTAAAACATTTATAAAAGCAGCGCATGTATTATCGGTCCCAAAAATATATATTGCAAAAGCATTTAAAAAGGAAGCAAATGAAACTCACCATACTTTATTTTGTAGTAAAAATACATATGACAACATTGAACAAGTGTAGGGTTGGCCTTGGATTCACGAACCGCAAAAGAGTAGCTTCCATGGTTAATAAAAAAAACAATGTCACTGCTAAGATTTGAACCCATGACCTCTCGCTGAACAAGCACCCATCTAAACCGTTGAACTGTTACTTATTTCTTGTAACAATTCACTCGATTATTTATTTATCATGTACTAGACTGTTTATCAATTTCATTATAATTTCTTCAATTATCACGTAACAGTAACCAGCAACTCAAGGCCCACTAGTTTCAGCCCAACAGGAAGGACAAGATTACGGCCCAACAGGAAAAAAAAAAACTCTCAGCCCAACATCCAAATAGAAACTCTCGGCCTATGTTGTTTTAATTTACTCCGAAGTTTTGCTGTGATTCGTCTATATGAGAAAAATTTATTTATAAAGCAACCAATTGCAACAGCTCAATCATATAGCGACCTATTAATATATCATAATACCCATTACTTCAATCGCTAATCTTGGATTCGAAAACAGTAGACCGTAATAGTGGAGCTGCACAATCACCAACATTGTGCCATTTTTTAATTGTATCTCATCATGCTTTAATTTATAAAGTATCAATCAAGAAATTTGTCGGTCATGGGACTAGCTTTGTTCCACTTGTATTAAAAAAACCCCATTATATATCACTCACTATATTCAAGTGGAACTAGCTGTAAACATGTGCTTAACCTTTTAAATTCGTTAAAGTGTTTATAGGTAGTGAGTTGTGGGTTGTAACAACAATAGCTGCAGTTGCATCTCAAGCAGAAAATAGAAAATAACGTCGTAGCAGTTTTTCATGGTTTGGTGATGGTTATCGAAGTATACATAAAATAATAGTTGAGTAGAAGTAGTAGTTTAAGGGTGGTATGATTGAAGGGTTCATGGACTTCTTTCAAATAAAAGCAAACACAGCAGAATGTTTCCACACAGTTAATGGTATTCGATAGTGTTGGTTCATGATGTTTCTAACCAGAAAACGAAGAAGAGTAAGAAAATTATGAAAGGTGGTAGCTTGGTTGTTGATCGAGCAGTGTGGGTTAGTGATGGTGGTGTGAATTGGAATAATAAGAGAAGTAAAAGACAACGACTTGAAGTGTTTAATTTGGGTCAGTTCAAGTAAACGTAGCAGCAACAATAAAAACTTACAGTGGCTTTGGTGTTCTAGCGTGAAACAGAAAAGAAAAACAAACATATGCAGCAACAATTATATGTGATGTGGTTGTGATTTCATGGTGGTTCACGATAGAGGAAGAGAGAGAGAAAGAAAGTGGTTGTTGATGGTGAAGGTGGTGGTTTAATATGATGGTTCATGAGTATAGTAGGTATAGCAACCATGGTGGGTTTTGATGGTCGAAGAATAGAAACATGAGATGGTCTTCGAAAGACGATTAGTGTTTTGAGCTGAACGGAAACAGAAATAAAGAAGGTATACAGATGCAGCAGTCTTCGAAAGTATTTGCAGATGGTGGTCTCGTTTGAGCAATCATAAAGAAGAATAAAAAGAAGTATGGTGTTGTAGTGATGTCAATTAACAATTGGATTTGAATTATATAACCAATTCGAAATTGGATTGCATAAATCTTATCGTACAGAAAAAAAAATATAAACAAAATAAAGTTCTGACATAGAAAGCTAACAGATTTGGATTCTTCTCTGTGTTTGGATTTGTTTATGTATAGATTCAGAGACAAGATGTACATATTTGTTAAATCAGAGATTTAATAGAATAAATAGACAGATAGAGATGTCAATAATTCTGTTATGAGTCTAATTCATCCATTTAAAATTGAGCTGTAAAGGAGTAAAGTTTGATTGTGAAGTGTAACAAACTGATTTCCTTTTATCTATTTATCTTACTCGTGATCTTTATAATTAATAAGTATATGTATATTAATTTTATTAATAATACACTTAATAATAATATTACTAATAATAATTATAGTATTGATAAAGATGCTAATAATAATAATAATAGGAGTAATAATAATAATAAGTCACAATAATGGTAATTTTGGTGAAATTGATAATAATAATAATGTTATTAATGATAATAACAATAATAGTTAATAATAATCCTAACAATAATGATAATAAAAATAATTATTAATAATACTCTTAAATATGATATTATTAATGATAATAATAATTTGTATTATCATTATAATAGTAATTATAAAATTAATAATGATTTTAATTATAATGGTGATTATGAAAATGATAATCTTAATAATAACTATAATTAGAATTTTATTACTGATTATAATTGTACTGATATTAATATTAATATTAATATTAATATTACAACTACTACATATTTAATTGTGTTTTAAGTTTATTTTTTATAATATCTAATTACTTAACAGTTTATTAATCTATTTTAATTTATAATATAATTATTTATATGTTTAGTTATTTATATATAAACATTTCTATTTACGATTAAAGGTTCGTGAATCGTCGGTAATAGCTAAAGGGTAATTGAATCCATATAAATTGTTCAAAGATTTTGTGACTCAACATTACAGACTTTGCTTATCGTGTCGAAATCATATAAAGATTAAGTTTAAATTTGGTCGAAAATTTCCGGGTCGTCACAGTACCTACCCGTTAAAGAAATTTCGTCCCGAAATTTGAGTGAGGTGGTCATGGTTAACAATAAAAATGTTTTCATGACGAATATGAGTTGATAAATAAAGTTTTATTACCATTGAGTAATAAGAATAAAACAATTCGATTATTCGAAGCGTACTAGTGAGGCTACCACAAAAGATTGTGATAGAGATTTAACTTTTAACATAATCTTGGTTGAATTTAGAAAATAAGGTGCGTCTTAACTTTTGACAGAGTCAGGGTTGAATTCCGGAATTCAAGGGATTTAAAGCAAATCTTTGAAATCTAAAAGATTTGATTCTTCGGCGAAAAAAAAAATTAAGATCACTATAATTAAATACGGTGATCTCCCTCGATTACTCTTTCTGTTATTTCCATTATAAATTAAATTCTTCCGTTCAATTATTCTCATCATTCCTATACTTTTCTTCTTAGTTCATACATCCAAACGATTGTAAAAAAAAATGCTTAATCCAGTTCTGATCCTTGTCCTCATCCTTACTATCACAACAATCATTCTCCTTTTCCAACTTTCACCAGAGGAATCTGCTTTCTTCTACTTCGCCCTTGGGGTTATAATGTTTTTAATTCTCTCGTGTCTTTATGTTGCGATAAACATTGATATACACAGTTTGTAATTTATGTGTTGTTATCGGGCTTTATATTCTCCCTTATATTTCGAAGCTCTATGCTTTTGTTTTCTCTCCCCGACTTCAAGTCAAGCGAATAATGGTCCATAATTTGTAGATATAGAGTTTCGAATGATTATAATATTCTAAGCAGGAAGGAACGTGATAGCACGATTTGATTTTCAAATTTATCAACATCACGGAAGATAGAACCATCAAGAATACATTTTCTTGATTTGTTCAGGAGTTAAGTAGAATGAAAGAGTTATGTAACTTGGCACATGATGACGTTATGATCTGTGAATCATCACGTCCCATTAGAAACTCAGCATGACTTACTGTAATATAATCACGTTGATCAAGTGTCATTATATTATACTAACTCATGCATCAATTTCCAACACTACTTCAAAAGCGTTCATATTTTAAATTCGAAAGTTTACAGAATATAGAAACTAACAGTTTCTATATAATGTAACACTGATAGCACGAAGAGATTAATGATTTCAGATAAGAATAGTTATAAAAATATCTTCAGAAATATGGAGGATATTTATAATGAAAGATACGATGATATCTTGGAATTTCTAATATCGAAGGATGGTGAAGAAAATTTGTCCGCAAGAGTTTGGAGTCAGAAGCAAGGTATCCGTTAAAGACTTCAGCAGACATTGAATCATTTGGATTCTTTGAAGTCAAACTTATTCTTTGTGATTTGTCTACGGTTTCCTTCATAGTTTCGCATAACCCGCTTTTCGGTACTAAATTTTCTATTGAGTGTTTCCAATACTCCATTCTTTATCATCAAACTTTCAACGGTTAAGGTCGTGTACAATTTTTGCTGCTGTATTCAGCTTTTTCAGAATTTATGGTATTGATTTGTAGCCTGGGTGCTTTTCAGAATTTCAGAATGAAAGATCATAACTCTAAGAGATAAATGTTATATGTTTACATGTACCTATTGATGTAGACATGCTGCGAGGTTTCAAAATACTGATTGCTGATTCTCGGTATTTGGTACGGCAATTCTCATCATCAGATGCAGATGAGTAGATGATAGGATTTCAATGAATAAATATAGTGATTTATCGGAGAGATTTAAACCAAGGAGCGACGAGGTTGCTGGTACATCTGCTAGTAATATGGTAGATTATAAAAGGTTCCCTGGTAACAATAAAAGAGCACGCATATATATCAAGGTTATAGTAAGGCTAGTCCGACTGAAAAGTCGAAGTTGACTTGTTGGAGCTGTGACAAATTTGGCTAATTTGGAAAGAGGTTGCAAAGTTATTTTTGGTAATAACAATGCCAAGGAATTATAAGTTCATTTTAAACTTCTACTTAGCTTCCAAGAGTTTTTCAGGTGCATGCCCATATGCATAAGTTCTTCCTTTCGTAGGTATCGTGTGGTTGGATCATCCTCTCGATTGAGGTGTTTTCAAGAATCATGAAAGGTTTGAATGCAAATTGTAATCGTCAAGATACAAATGAGGTTTAAGATGAGATCAAGTGGCAAACTTGAAGAATTGTTTAGTTTCATATGTTATAATCAATATTTTAATTCATTTTAATTGTCCAATGTCAGCAGTCCACAGTTGATAGTCCACAATTAACAGTCCAATAATTCATATATAGCTTAATATATAATATCCGAATTAATTAATACGTATCGTGACCCGTATACGTCTCAGACTCGATCACAACTCAAAGTATATATATTATTATAGAATCAACCTCAACCTTGTATAGAGATCTCGATCATTACTGCATATAGAGTGTCTATGGTTATTCCAAATAATATATATATATATATATATATATATATATATATGCGTCGATATGATATGTTAAAACCTTGTATACGTGTCCTGATATTTAAAGTGCGTAAAAATAAATAACAGAAATTAAATGATGATAAATAAAGTCTGTAAAGTAAATAACAGAAATTAAATGACGATAAATAAAATTGCGAGAATGTAAATTGCGATAATTAAATTGCGATAAATAAAATGTAACCAGTTAGCTAGGAACAATTAGCTAGGAACAGTTAGCGTAGATTCTTAACAAAATTTCTCATAGTTAATTCGTTTGTTTCTAAAAAAATTTATTTTGTCAAATGTTTTCTTCATTATGCCACTTGTTGAATTCTGGTAAATCAAAATCCCAATATGAAATTGGATGAATATGGTTATTCTGTGATGAACGGATTTGTATATCGGTGAATGTAAGTAGGATAGTAAATGACTGTTGAATCAGCTTCGAAGAATGTACAGTGTAATTTATTAATGTGAGATCTGAATATTCCTCGGTTATTACCTACCCGTTAAAATATTTTCATCATTAACAGTTTGTACAAAAGAATTTTTAATTACAATCTTTATGAAAACATATATATACATATATATTTTCTTCAGATGTAATCATAGATTTAATGAGTTAATATGATATTAAACTCATTTGATTTATCGTTAGAACAAGAATCTATTATCTCTAAAACATTAGAGATTACATAATCACCATGTCGTACAAAGATAAATAATGTAGAACGTCATGTAGAATGAAGATAATCGAGGTAGGACATCATGTAGTATGATGATTATGCTGGAGGTACAGACTGAAAGTTTGAGACGTGTAATGTTGAGGTTTGTGCTGTGGATGTTGTTGTTGGTGGTACTGGTGTTGCCGGTGTTGTAGCTGATAGTACTGTTGGTGCAGATGATGTTGTTGAAGCTGGTAAATTTGGCACCATATTTTCCACATTGATCATTCTAGCGCGAAGCTCGTTGACTTCTTCTATTACATCGGGGTGATTATCGGTAAGAACGAGCGAATGAATAAGGTTTAGAATCTGAGATAGTATGTAATCATGACGAGATATTTGGGAAATGAGGGTAAAAATGGTGTCTCGAATAGGTTCACCGGTAAATGCTTCAGGTTCTTTACCAAAAGGTAAATTCGGTTGGTGGAAGGGATCGCCTTCTTCGCGTCTCCATTGATTAAGTCGACAACGAACCCATCAAATGAATTGAGGATGGATGATTGGTTGATTCATTCTGGTGACACTGCTTTCAGAGCTTAGGTGAAACTCCATATCGGAATAGCTGCCGGAATAACTATCAGAATAGCTATCGGAATCTGAGGGACTCGAACTAATTGAGGGATTCATCTCGTACGATCAGATGAAGGATTTTCAATAAGAAATAGATTATAGGATGTAGATTAGTACCCTGCAATACATAATTTACATATGCATATATAATACTAAAATCCCATAAGTTACAGAGGAATCTACGGAAGCTGTCAGGCAAAGGTAATAATAGCAGATACGCTAAGATATGAATTTATCTATTCACTGTCTATGCAATAGAGGCAGTAAGACGTGTCTAGACTTTAAGGATGATAAGTAAATGATTTTCGACACTAATGATAAGCAAAACTTTTGACATGCAGACACGGTCGAAGTCCAGACTCACTAATGCATCCTAACGATTTATCAGTTATACACACTAATGCAGACCTGGTTCGCTAAGACCGCCGCTCTAATACCAACTGTATGGACCCATCCTAATCCATCCGGATGAAGTCCATATTGATTATAAACGATTCACAACAGTTGATTACATCACGAGGTACTTGACCTCTATATGATACAATTTACAAACATTGCATTCGTTTTTGAAAAGACAATCTTTCATTACATCGAAAGTTGACGGTATGCATACCATTTCATAATATATCCAACTATAATTGACTTAACAATAATCTTGATGAACTCAACGACTCGAATGCAACGTCTTTTGAAATAATTCATGAATGACTCCAAGTAATATCTTTAAAATGAGCAAATGCACAGCGGAAGATTTCTTTCGTACCTGAGAATAAACATGCTTTAAAGTGTCAACCAAAAGGTTGGTGAGTTCATTAGTTTAATATAAATAATCATTTCCATCATTTTAATAGACCACAAGATTTCCAGTTCTCATAAATATACGTCTCATGCATAGAGATAAAATAATCATTCATATGGATTGAACACCTGGTAACCGACGTTAACTTTAATGCATAGAATATCCCCAAATAGAACCTCTCATCTGTTTAATAATAATCTCGAAGTACTAAAGCATTCGTACCCCGAATGGGACTTGTCAAGGTCCATAGATCTATCTTTAGGATTCGCGTCAATCAGGGGCCATTTTCCTAAATTCTTAGGTTACCAGACTTGAAGGGCGATATTCGGTTAATAATCCAACCATATAATGTAGTTTTGATTACTTGTGTCTATTCCGTAAAACATTTATAAAAGCAGCGCATGTATTCTCAGTCCCAAAAATATATATTGCAAAAGCATTTAAAAAGGGAGCAAATGAAACTCACCATACTGTATTTTGTAGTAAAAATACATATGACAACATTGAACAAGTGTAGGGTTGGCCTTGGATTCACAAACCTCAAAGGAGTAGCTTCCATGGTTAATAAAAAAAAAAAACAATGTCACTGCCAAGATTTGAACCCATGACCTCTCGCTGAACAAGCACCCATCTAAACCGTTGAACTGTTACTTATTTCTTGTAATAATTCACTCGATTATTTATTTATCACGTACTAGACTGTTTATCAATTTCATTATAATTTCTTCAATTATCACGTAACAGTAACCAGCAGCTCATGGCCCACTAGTTTTGGCCCAACAGGAAGGACAAGATTACGGCCTAACAGGAAAAAAAAAACTCTCAGCCCAACATCCAAATAGAAAGTCTCGGCATATGTTGTTTTAAATTACTCCGAAGTTTTGCTGTGATTCGTCTATATGAGAAAATTTTATTTATAAAGCAACCAATTGCAACAGCTCAATCATATAGCGGCCTATTAATATATCATAATACCCATTACTTCACTCGCTAATCTTGGATTCGAAAACAGTAGACCGTAATAGTGGAGCTGCACAATCACCAACATTGTGCCATTTTTTAATTGTTTCTCATCAAGCTTTAATTATAAAGTATCAATCAAGAAGTTTGTCGGTCATGGGACTAACTTTGTTCCACTTGTATTAAAAAAAACCCCATTATATATCACTCACTATATTCAAGTGGAACTAGCTGTAAACATGTGCTTAACCTTTTAAATTTGTTAAAGTGTTTATAGCTAGTGAGTTGTGGGTTGTAACAACAATAGCTGCAGTTGCATCTCAAGCAGAAAAGAGAAAATAACGCCGCATCAGTTTTTCATGGTTTGGTGATGGTTACCGAGGTATACATAAAATAATAGTTGAGTAGAAGTAGCAGTTTAAGGGTGGTATGATTGAAGGGTTCATGGACTTCTTTCGAATAAAAGCAAACACAGCAGAATGTTTCCACACAGTTAATGGTATTCGATAGTGTTGGTTCATGATGTTTCTAACCAGAAAACGAAGTAGAGTAAGAAAATTATGAAAGGTGGTAGCTTGGTTGTTGATCGAGCAGTGTGGGTTAGTGATGGTGGTGTGAATTCGAATAACAAGAGAAGTAAAAGACAACGACTTGAAATGTTTATTTTAGGTCGGTTCAAGTAAACGTAGCAGCAACAATAAAAACTTACAGTGGCTTTGGTGTTCTAGCGTGAAACAGAAAAGAAAAACAAACATATGCAGCAACAATTATATGTGATGTGGTTATGATTTCATGGTGGTTCACGATGGAGGAAGAGAGAGAGAAAGAAAGTGGTTGTTGATGGTGAAGGTGGTGGTTTAATATGATGGTTCACGAGTATAGTAGGTATAGCAACCATGGTGGGTTTTGATGGTCGAAGAATAGAAACATGAGATGGTCTTCGAAAGACGATTAGTGTTTTGAGCTGAACGGAAACAAAAATAAAGAAGGTATATAGCTGCAGCAGTCTTCGAAAGTATTTGTAGATGGTGGTCTCGTTTGAGCAATCATAAAGAAGAAGAAAAAGAAGTATGGTGTTGTAGTGATGTCAATTAACAATTGGATTTGAATTAGATAACCAATTCGAAATTGGATTGCATAAATCTTATCGTACACAAAAAAAATATAAACAAAATAAAGTTCTGACATAGAAAGCTAACAGATTTGGATTCTTCTATGTGTTTGGATTTGTTTACGTATAGATTCAGAGAAAAGATGTACATATTTGTTAAATCAGAGATTTAATAGAATAAATAGACAGATAGAGATGTCAACAATTCTGTTATGGGTCTAATTCATCCATTTAAAATTGAGCTGTAAAGGAGTAAAGTTTGATTGTGAAGTGTAACAAACTGATTTCCTTTTATCTATTTATCTTACTCGTGATCTTTATAATTAATAAGTATATGTATATTAATTTTATTAATAATACACTTAATAATAATAATATTACTAATAATAATTATAGTATTGATAAAGATACTAATAATAATAATAATAATAATAATAATAATAATAATAATAATAATAATAATAATAATAATAGGAGTAATAATAATAATAAGTCACAATAATGGTAATTTTGGTGAAATTGATAATAATAATGTTATTAATGATAATAACAATAATAGTTAATAATAATCCTAACAATAATGATAATAAAAATAATTATTAATAATAATCTTAAATATGATATTATTAATGATAATAATAATTTGTATTATCTTTATAATAGTAATTATAAAATTAATAATGATTTTAATTATAATGGTGATTATGAAAATGATAATCTTAATAATAACTAAAATTAGAATTTTATTACTGATTATAATTGTACTGATATTAATATTAATATTAATATTAATATTACAACTACTACATATTTAATTATGTTTTTAGTTTTCTTTTATAATATCTAATTACTTAACAGTTTACTAATCTATTTTAATTTATAATATAATTATTTATATGTATAGTTATTTATATATAAACATTTCTATTTACGATTAAAGGGTAATTGAATCCATATAAATTGTTCAAATATTTTGTGACTCAACATTACAGACTTTGCTTATCGTGTCGAAATCATATAAAGATTTAGTTTAAAATTGGTCGAAAATTCCCGGGTCGTCACAAACCTTCCTTATCGCCATCCCACACTATCACTACAACCATGAACAACCACCCTTCTCCTTTAACAATCCCCACCACACACAACCAATCAAATACCATCGAACCAGGCTGCTGTACTTGAGTTATAGTCACATCGAAAATTAACCCAGGAGAAGGAGCTTAAATACTGTTGCATTTATCCTATACGAGCAGACCACGCAACAACCATACACGATCACAAACACCACCGGTGAGAACTGTTACTAATTTAGTTTCATGTTGTCTATTAGAAGTAAAGCTCAAATCACCATTCAACTATACTATTCAATTACATAAATGTCACTGCATTTCTCGGTTGTAACCCAAATAAAAAACCAAGTAGAATCATACATGTTTTCTTACTACTGCTACGATTACTCTTTATTGTTCAATTGGAACAACCCAACAAACACATAAACAAAACCGCCACCATGAAACACCTATTTATCTCTTTCTTCTGTTTCTACTTCTTCTTTTATTCGTGAACCACAACATTAACTAATTTCTTGATTATTGTTCTGTTTTAAACAATCACACACTACCACCATGACAATACCACTCGGTCTCACCCATTTATACTACTACCGTTACCTATTTAGACACCACAAGCCACCACTGAAAACCTGCTGAAGCTACGTTACACTACTGCTACTGTATTGATGATAAATGGCAGCTCAAACTGCTGCTATTAGCTGCAGTTTTTTTTATATATATAGTGAACGAGATGGTGACAGTGAAGATTACCAGGAAGTGATACAGCGAATTGGAGATATTGATGATGATACAGCGTAATTCGAAGATGATGAGAAGTTTCATGATGATGATGATCATCTAATAATGATGAAGATGATAATGATTTGGTGATAAAGAACCGAATAAATAAAGAGTGATGTTATTGTTTCCTTCTAAAAAGTCAAACCCCATAAACTTTTTAGCTGTTAATTCATGTTACATGTGATAAGGACTTGGATAATTTTAATTGTTGGGCCAAGATTTGGACTAGGTTTTATGATTGGGCCGAGACCCATTTTCCTTGGACTAAAAAACAGTGATGAACATGGTAACATGATATCGAATGATGATGAGCAGATAGTAGATGATGAATGATGATTAATGATATTCATTAAAGAAGATGATGATGTTATTAAAGAAGATGATGATGTTATGTTAATGTTATTCGATGATGAAGACGAATAAGAAAAAGAAAACAAAAATATTATGGTTTAAAAGAAATTAAAATCATAATAAGATCAGAAATAAAACAATGAAGAAGTGGTTAGGAGTGTTGGTATTAAGTGAGAGGTCTCGAGTTCAAATCCGGGCTTGGACATTTTTTTAAGGACTACTCCTTTGAGGTAGTATTACTATTACCATTATTATTATTGTTGTTATTATTACTATATTTATTATTATTTATATTGTTATTATTATTATTATTATTAACATTAATTACTATCAAGTATTATTAATATGTGTATTATTAGTATTAAGAGTTAGGATCAAAATTATATTTTTTTATTGTAAAAAATACAACTTTTTATTATTTATTATCATTAATATTTTTATTATCATTATTATTATTTTTATCATTATTATTATTAATATTAACATTATCATTAATATTTTTAGTATTTTTAATATTATTACTATCATTACTTTTACCATTATTATTATTAGAATTATATTAATATTATTATTATCAATATTACTACTAATATTATTATTACAATCAAAGTTAGTTATATAAAAATATACTTAATAAGACTATATTTTATAAATTATTTATTTAAAGTATATAAAGTAAGTATATTTAAGTTAATAATGAAACACATGAATTACTAAAAATAATACTTATATTAATAATAATACATAAATTTATTTGAATTCAATTATAGGTGTTAATATATATATACATGATATAGGTTCGTGAATCCGAGGCTAACCCTACATTGTTCAGTTCCGTCGTATGCATATTTTTACTACAAAATATCGTATTGTGAGTTTCATTTGCTCCCTTTTTAAATGCTTTTGCAATATATATTTTTGGGACTGAGAATACATGCGCTGCTTTTATAAATGTTTTACGAAATAGACATAAGTAATCGAAACTACATTCTATGGTTGGATTATCGAATCGAATATGCCCCTTTAGCTTAGTAACCTAAGAATTAGGAAACATTACCCCTAATTGACACGAATCTTAAAGATAGATCTATAGGCCTAACAAACCCCATCCGAGGTACGGATGCTTTAGTACTTCGATTTTTATACAGACGAGAGGATTCTGTTATACAGACGAGAGGATTCTGTTTTGGGGATATTCTATATGCATCTTGTTAATGTCGGTTACCAGGTGTTCACCATAAGAATGATTTTACCTTAATGCAGTCGAGAGGATTCTGCTTGAGGATTATGTTTATAAAATGAAAATCTTGTGGTCTATTATATTATTAGAAATAATTGATTATGATAAACTAATGAACTCACCAACCTTTTGGTTGACACTTTAAAGCATGTTTATTCTCAAGTATTAAATAAATCTTCCGCTGTGCATTAGCTCATTTTAAGGATATTACTTGGAGTCATTCATGACATATTTCAAAAGACGTTGCATTCGAGTTGTCGAGTTCAACAAGATTATTATTAAGTCATTGATAGTTTGATATAATATGAAAAGGTATGCATGCTGTCAATTTTCGATGTAAAGAAAGTTTGTCTTTTAAAAATGAATGCAATGTTTGTAAAACGTATCATATAGAGGTCAAATACCTCGCGATGTAATCAACTATTGTGAATCGTTTATAATGTATATGAACGGGTCCTTTCAGTTTTCAAGGAAAATGAGAATACTCACCTTGGGAGGAAGATATATAGAGTGAGACAAAACACGTCTCATTAGTTATCGCTCATGGAATATGTAGTCGAGGTCGGTTAGTCATACTACAAGTTTTAACGCATATTATACAACATGTCTTAAATCACGTAAGTAAGCCTAGGTTGTATTTATATAGACTTTTAACACGACCCATGTGTTTTAGGGATCAAATTTTCCTAAGGCATGCATCTTAAAACATAGTATTTCCATAACGATTCTATTATTAGATTTTGCTAACGGCAGCCTAAGGGCTGTCGTGAACATGCTTTAAATTGTTGTAAATAGCGATTATCAGTCATTTCAAGAATTTCTAATAACCACCCACCAACTTTGAATAACCACCTCACTACTAACTTAATGATGTACAAATTGATTTCTTAAGTATAGCCTAAGGGCTACTTTATGTAATAACCCGTTTTTTTCCATTTACTTTCCGTTTAATTATTTTAAAGTCCGTTATTTAATTATAACATCTCCCGTTTACTCTAACGTATTTAAGATAATTGGTAAGGTTAATTCACGCACCCGTTTTTAAACTCGAGGGACTAATGTTGCCAAGGGACCAAACTAGTGACTAGGTCAACTAGTCAATCCCTCCTCCCCACCATTCATTCCACCTCCCACCATTTTCTTACTTCCACTTATTCCTCCATTTCTTCATAATCAAAGATTTCTTCATAATCAAAGATTCATCATCCATTTCAAATCTAGGAAGCTCACAACAAATCTAATTACATATTTGTGATCTACTACTCAAGACCTTTAATTTGGTACCAATCTTATTACTTGGGGTAAGTTTTTCAAAAACTCTAGATTTCTTGTTCTTGGTGTTCTTGACTTATAAAAGTGTTAGTTAGTATCTATGGCTCAAGTCTAACATGAATATGTGATTTGTTTGCTTGTTCTTGTCGTTTTTGTGTAACTAGCATGAACTTGAAAAGTGACTAGTTTAATCTTGAGTTTTGGTTGATTAAATGTTGTTATATGTTAAAGTTCATGTATTAAATGTGTTACTAGCATCATTAGCTTCAATTTAATGTGTAGGATGAATTAGAAAGACTCCATTAACATGATTGTTGAATTTATGATTTTTGGTTAGGGTTTGATAGAATTTAAAATGAACTCTTGATGCGTTAAATGCTCATAATGTTGTTGGTATGTGTTTAGTTGAAACGTATGTGTAATTACCTTCGAAACGGTGTATTATATGTGTGTGTTAATGTATCGACCCGACTTTTTCGACTTGCTTTTGTGCTTTGTGCTTTCACGAAACTGCGTATTTGTGCGTACTGAGCTATACTACTCTGGGATCTTACTATATGTGGATTACTTTCGTTTATATGTTTAAACGTTCCTTTAAGTACGTAGGTTACTTTGTAGTGACCCGAACTTTTCCATGTTTATATATATGAAATGAAATTGATAATTACATGATTAAGTGTTTCCAACATGTTAAGCAATCAAACTTGTTAAGACTTGATTAATTGAAATAGGTTTCATATAGATAATTGACCACCCAAGTTGACCGGTGATTTACGAACGTTAAAACTTGTAAAAACTATACGATGACATATATATGATTATATATATAGTTAACATGATATTATGATAAGTATGTATCTCATTAGGTATTTTAACAATGAGTTATATACATAAAATTGAGTTTATTGAATTAAGAAACTCGAAACGGTATATATAACGATTATCGTTATAACAACGTCTTACTAAATACATATGAATCATATTAAGATATTGATACACTATGTTTAATCATGATAAATGATAAGTAAACATGTCATTAAGTGTATTAATGAAAGGATCCGAAACTAATCATCCGGACGTTGTCCATATTGATTACAAACGAATTACAATAGTTGATAACATTGCGAGGTACTTGCCCTCTATATGATACATCTTACAAACGTTGCATATATTCTTAAAAGGCAATCTATAGTTACATCCAGAATTGACATATTCGCCTGACATTTCATAATATTCAAATGACCTAAACCGCCATTTACTTAATAATAGTCTCTATGAACTTCAATGACTCGAATGCAACGCCTTATGATATAAGTCCTTAATGGCCTCAAGTAGTATCCTTAGTACGAGCTAATGCACAGCGGAAGACTTAATTCATACCTGAGAATAACATGCTTTAAAATGTCAACATAAAGTTGGTGAGATATAGGTTTAATGCCAGCAACAATATATATATAGACCACAAGATTTCGTATATAAACAGTTTAATAAAAATATTCTAAGTGGTTGAGCACTTGGTAACCATACTTAACATTCAATCACGTCGCATATTCCCTTTAATATGAAATCTTACTACACCGTACCAAGTGTAGTCACAAAACGAAGTACTGTGCAACCGTTGAATACTGGTCGTCCAGTCCGGTTGGGGTTGTCAGGCCCGATAGATCTATCAACAGGATTCGCGTTTACAATACCGCCGTAAATATTAGTTACCAAGCTACAGGGAAGTATGCCAGTGGTACAACTCAACGTAGAATATATTTTTCAGTTACTTGTGTCCATAACGTAAATCCTTTATAAAAACAGTGCATGTATTCTCAGCCCAAAAATATTTAGAGTTTAAAAGGGACTATATACTCACTGTTGTCTTGAAGATATGTAATTTCGACTCGGTCTCCGATTGATATCACGAACCTATCCATATATAATATATCAATATATTTTCATTTTAAACAATCGTCACATATATATACTTATAATACTTTTAATACTTTGAATAATTCCTTAGTCCGTAGTTAGCAGTCCGATGTTAGTAATTCAATTTTAATGGTTCATTTTTAGGTGTTTAATAAACCCCCAATGAAATAAATAAAAACCCCATCGTATATATATTGGTCGAGATTAATCTTGACCCACGGTACCGGTGTTGTCAAATGACGTGTTGCGTACATAAAGTACCGGTGTTGTCAAATCACGTGTTGCGTAAAAACATGGGATCTTATGATTAATCTTCTCGTATTGTTTATGGGTGATCCTGAACCATATAAAATTGAATTATGAGTACATATATATAAAATATCATGTTATCTTAGAAATATGTGATTTATATAAATTTTTCCCAATTAATCCCGAAGTTAAACTAGTCTTGGATAACCAATTTTGTTTCGGTCATAGTTTCTTCGTTACAACTCCGTTTTCGTTGATTCAACTTGCCATCTCCTTGGATCGAGTCCCTATTTAAGACTATGAACTGTAAATACCTTAGTTTGTATTCAAAATCACACGGCATAGGTGAAACTTTAGTGAAACTTATGAAGTTAAACATTTTTGTTACAAAAATATCATTTAATGACCATTTTTCTAAAAATACCTATACTTTGAATTAAATCATGAAATTTTTATGTGTTAACATATTTATAGTAAAAATCATTTTTCCAGAAAATAAACCTCCAATTCAAAGTTTAAGATGGTTTTTAATTATCCAACCCAAAACAGTCCCCGGTTGCACTCCGACGTCGTAAAAACAGTTTTTAAGGTATTCTTTGAAAAACCAAGTTTTACCTTGTTAAATTAGCATATATTTATGTTATATTACAGGTCTTGAAGTATTTTAAAAGTTAAGTTAGAAGGATCTATTTAGTTTGCAAACAAGTTTGAAAACTTTCAAACTATGTTCTTGTTGTTAAAATTGTATACCACAAAATATGATAGCTATATATATATGAATCGAATAAGGTTATGAACATAGATTCTACCTCAAGTTCCATGGACAAGGTTGCTGTAAAAGAGGAGTAAGAACCTAGAACCAAAAGGGTGATGGAAGTGGATGAAAGATTGGAAGTAAGTTGGTGTTCTTGGAAGGATTTCTTGAAGTGTTTTTGTATGGTTTTCTTATGGTGTTTAAGTAAGGTTTTTGAAGCTAAATGATGGGGAAAATGCTTGGAGATGATCAAGTATGAAGTTAAGAGTATTTTGAGAGAGAAATGGAAGTGTAAGTATGAGAAAATGGGGTGAAGAAATGGTGTGCATGCATAAAAACGTTTTTAGGTTATAAAGGAAAAAAGATACCTAACTTTGTTTTCTTGCTAAATAATTCATGCTACTTGACAAATGGTTGGTTCTACATGTTTCTTAATCATTTAAGGCTGCTAAGGAGCAGATTTTTATTGGTATATACCAATAGTAAATACATCTAGAAGCTGCGTATGATACGGGTACATATACCCTAGGTATACGTATAGAAATCTTTGAGAAAACGGAACGAGGATTCAAATATAGCTATCTTTTGTAAATATACTTATATTGTTTTATGTATTTAAGTCTTTAAAAGTGATTAAATACATTACTTATACGATATATGTATAAACATTATAGGTCATAAGTATTTAAGTCAAATAACGTTACGTATGGTTATCGTTTTGAAAACTTAAGTTAGTAGTTTCAAAATATACTTATAACTTATTGTTATTAATACAAAATGAGATATTAAAACATCCATAAACCATGTTAAATATGTATATATACATATATATACACAAACGTATAATTATCATATGTTATATAGTTCGTGATATCATCGGTCAAACTAGACGGTCAAACGTTGTGTAAAACTCTTTTCGAAAACATAAGTCTCAACAATTTGGATTGCTTATCATGTTGGTAAGGTTTAATTTATGTAAATATTAATCTTATAAGTATAGAAAGATCGAAAAAGTGCGGGTCAACTTTAGGGTTTTTGCTTATCGTGTCGGAACCATATAGAGATTAGAGTTTAAATTTGGTCAGAAATTTTCGGGTCGTTACAGTACCCACCCGTTAAAGAAATTTCGTCCTCGAAATTTGGTAGAGGTTGTCATAAATCACAATAGGAATGTTTTCATGACGAATATGAGGTAATAATGAAATTTTATCATTATTGAAAGATTTAGATAAAACGATTCGGTTATGTGAGACGCACGAGCGAAGCTATCACAAAAGAGTGAAATGAGTAAATATAGAATTGTTGTAACCGATGACGTGATTATGATCGATTTCCGGGATTTAAGGGTTTTAAAGAAAATCTTATGTAATAAGATTTAGTTTTGCGGCGATCAGGATCTTCTTTGATTTAACGCGGCAATCTGTTTTGATTTCTTTGTCGAATATTTCACTATAAATTTACCTCCTTCCCTTTCTTTCTTCCCACATCTTCTATTCTTTCTCTTTAGTTCTTACTTTAAGACATTCGCTAATATGCTCCATCCCATTCTAACCCTTGTTATATTTCTAACTTTCATATCTTTCATTCTTCTTTTTCATCTATCACCAGAAGAATCTATTCTCTTTTATCCTTTCCTTGGAATTATAATGTTTTTAATTCTCCCGTGCCTTTACGTTGCAATACGTATTGATATGCACGGTTTGTAGTATCGGGGTTGTTGTTAGGTTTTATACCTTCCCTTATATTTCGATGTTCCTACTCCCGTCCCTTAAAATCATTGTCATCCACAGTTAATGCTCTCTCTTATTTGCTGTGGTTTATGTTCCTATTTCTATTCTGAGGTTTTGTCCCTTCGTTTCTTCTTCCCGTCCTCGAGCCAAGCGAACAATGGTCCGAAATTCGTAGGTAGGAAATTTGGAATGAACCTAGCTATTGGTTTTAGAATGAAATTGTAATGGCACGATCTTGATTCGTTAAATTACTCGAATATTCCGGAAAAATAGAACTATCAAGGTGATACGTTCTAATATGTTTGGAGACTTGATAGAATGTAAGAGCCGTGTAACATGGCACATGATGACGGTACTGTGAATCATCACATTCCATTAGAAACTTAACATGACTTACTGTAATATAATGAAGTTGATCAAGTTTCATTATATTATACTAATTCATGCATCAGTTCCCAACACTACTTCAAATCATTTATATTTTAATCTCGGAGGTTTCAGAATTTAGAAATTAACACAGTTTCTTTTATATGTTAACGCAGATGTTACGGAGAGATAAATGATCGCAGATAGGAATAGTTGTAAAAATATCTCCAGAAATATGAAAAATATGTATAACGAATGATATGAAGATATCTTATAATATCTAAGATAAGATGATGATGAAAAATATCATCCGGGCAAGGTTTTGAATAAAGAGTAGGGTTCTTACTGACGGTTTCAGCAGGTACGGAATCGTTTGTATTCTTTGAGAGCAGGTTCAGTCCCTATGATTTATCCACAGCCTCTTTCATACTTTGCTTCATCCATTTTCTAGTTTCAAACTTTTTTTTTTTTTTCAGCTTTACCACCTTACTTTTCTTTGTCATCAAACTTTTGACCTGTTAAAGTCGTTTACAGTTTTTGCTGCTTCGTTAGCATTTCAAGAACTATTTCATAGTCCCGGGTGTTTTTCCAGAAACTTCACGTTCAGAATATGAAATTCTTAGAGATAGACATTATAAGTATGATGGAAGAAGTTCCGCGAGATTTTCAAAATACTGATTGCTGATTTCGCCAAAAGGATAACGATCTGCTGGTGCATATGTTGATGTTGTCGAGGGATATAAAAGGTTTTCCGGTAATGACGGCGAAAGGACAAGGTATAAATATCATGATTATAATAGAAATAATCTCACTGAAAAGTCGAAGTGGAGCTGTGACAAAATTAGCTTCTTGAAAAGGAATTGTAGGGTTGTCCTTGCTAATAAATGGCAAAGGATTCAATACGTTATGTGTTAAATTATGAATTTGGGTTCGAGAGTTCTTCAGGTGTATAACTGTATGTATAAATCTTCATTCCGTAGGCGAGGTGCGGCGGGTTCAACTTCTCGGTCGAGGTGTTTTCAGGAATCATGAAAGGATTTGAATGCGAATTGTAATCGTCAAGTTACGAATGAGGTTTAAGATAAAATCAAGTGGCAAGCTTGAAGAATTGTTTAGTTTCATATGTTACAATCAACATTTTAATTCATTTTAATTGTCCAGAGTTAGCAGTCCAATAGTCCAATAGTTCAATAATATATATATGTATATAATATTCGAATTAATTAATACGTATCGTGACCCGTGTACCGGTCTCCGTGTCAATCACAACTCAAAGTATATATACATTTTGGAATCAACTCCAACCCTGTATAGCCAACTCCCACCTTCACATATAGAGTGTCTACGGTTGTTCCTAAATATATATATAGATGGGTCGATATGATAAGTCGAAACCTTGCATACGTGTCCCGTTAATTAAAGTGCGTAAAAGTAAATAACAGAAATTAAATGATGATGAATAAAATTGCGAGAATGTAAATTGCGATAAATTAAATGTTAATCAGTTAACTGGGAACAGTTAGCTGGAACAGTTAGCGTGAAATCCTATCACAATTTCAATTAATTAATTCATTTGTTTCTAACACTTTTTATTTTTGTTCAATGTTTTCTTCATTATGCCACTTGTTAGATTCTGATAGATCAAAATCCAAATATGAAATTTGAATAGAAATGGTTATTCTGTGGTGAACGGATACGTATATCGGTAGTTGTAAGTAGGATAGTAAATGACCGTTGAATCAGATTTAGAGAATGTACAACGTAACTTATTAATGTGAATTCTAAATATTCCTCGGGTACTACCCACCCGTTAAAATATTTTCATCATTAACAGTTTGTATGAAAGAATTTTTTAATTACAATCTTTATAAAAATATACTTGCATATATATTTTCTTCAGATGTAATCATAGATTCAATGAGTCAATGAAGTATTAAACTCATTTGATTTATCGTTAATACTAGATTACATAACTTCTAAAGCATTAGAGATTACATAATCGCCAGGTCGAACGAAGATAAATGAGGTAAAACGATACGTAAAGCGAAGATAATCGATGTAGAACGATATATAGAACGAAGATCATACTCGAAGTACAGATATTGAGTCGTTTGATGTTGATATTCGAGATACAGATTGTGATGTTGAGATTTAAGGCGCAGTTGTGATTGGGGTGATAAAGGTACTGTCGGCGTTGACGATGGTAGTACGGATTATGCTGCTGGTGCTGCTGTTGGTGTTTGTAACCTTCGCACCATATTCTCCAAAACCACTACCCGAGCACGGAGTTCGTTGACTTCTTCTATTATACCGGGATGATTGACGGTTGGAACGAGCGAATGAACAAGATTTGAAATATGGGATAGTATGTAATCATGACGAGATACTCTAGAAATGAGCGAGAAAATGGTGTTTCGAATAGGTTCGCCGGTAAGTGCTTCAGGTTCATCGTTAAGAGGACAATTTGGTGGATGGAATGGATCACCTTCTTCTTGCCTCCAGAAATTTAGTATATTACGAACCCATCCCCAATTCATCCAGAATAGATGATGGGAAATTGGTTGATCCATTCCGGTAACGCTGTTCTCGGAGCTCGAATGGAAATCCATATCGGCGAAGCTATCGAAGTCGGAGGAATTTGAGCTGGATGAAGAATCCATCTTGTATGGTCGGAGAAATGAATTTTTGGTTTGGAATAGATTATAGGAGTTGGGTTTGGTACTCTTCAATACATAATTTACATATGTATATATAATATCAAAATCCCATGAATTACGGAGAATCTTTGAAATACGTCAGGCAATGTCTATAGTAACAGATACGCTAGGATATGAATTTTGTCTATACACTATCGATGCACTAAATGCAGTAAGACGTGTCTAGACTTAAGAATGATAAGCAGGCAGTTCCCTAAGGATGATAAGCAGATGATTTCCGACTAGGATTGATAAGCAAAACTTTTGACAGGCAGACACGGTCAAAGTCCAGACTCACTTAATGTATCCTAACAACTACTAGTTAGACACACTAATGCAAGGCCTGGTTCGCTAAGACCAACGCTCTGATACCAACTGAAAGGATCCGAAACTAATCATCCGGACGTTGTCCATATTGATTACAAACGAATTACAATAGTTGATAACATTGCGAGGTACTTGCCCTCTATATGATACATCTTACAAACGTTGCATATATTCTTAAAAGGCAATCTATAGTTACATCCAGAATTGACATATTCGCCTGACATTTCATAATATTCAAATGACCTAAACCGCCATTTACTTAATAATAGTCTCTATGAACTTCAATGACTCGAATGCAACGCCTTATGATATAAGTCCTTAATGGCCTCAAGTAGTATCCTTAGTACGAGCTAATGCACAGCGGAAGACTTAATTCATACCTGAGAATAACATGCTTTAAAATGTCAACATAAAGTTGGTGAGATATAGGTTTAATGCCAGCAACAATATATATATAGACCACAAGATTTCGTATATAAACAGTTTAATAAAAATATTCTAAGTGGTTGAGCACTTGGTAACCATACTTAACATTCAATCACGTCGCATATTCCCTTTAATATGAAATCTTACTACACCGTACCAAGTGTAGTCACAAAACGAAGTACTGTGCAACCGTTGAATACTGGTCGTCCAGTCCGGTTGGGGTTGTCAGGCCCGATAGATCTATCAACAGGATTCGCGTTTACAATACCGCCGTAAATATTAGTTACCAAGCTACAGGGAAGTATGCCAGTGGTACAACTCAACGTAGAATATATTTTTCAGTTACTTGTGTCCATAACGTAAATCCTTTATAAAAACAGTGCATGTATTCTCAGCCCAAAAATATTTAGAGTTTAAAAGGGACTATATACTCACTGTTGTCTTGAAGATATGTAATTTCGACTCGGTCTCCGATTGATATCACGAACCTATCCATATATAATATATCAATATATTTTCATTTTAAACAATCGTCACATATATATACTTATAATACTTTTAATACTTTGAATAATTCCTTAGTCCGTAGTTAGCAGTCCGATGTTAGTAATTCAATTTTAATGGTTCATTTTTAGGTGTTTAATAAACCCCCAATGAAATAAATAAAAACCCCATCGTATATATATTGGTCTAGATTAATCTTGACCCACGGTACCGGTGTTGTCAAATGACGTGTTGCGTACATAAAGTACCGGTGTTGTCAAATCACGTGTTGCGTAAAAACATGGGATCTTATGATTAATCTTCTCGTATTGTTTATGGGTGATCCTGAACCATATAAAATTGAATTATGAGTACATATATATAAAATATCATGTTATCTTAGAAATATGTGATTTATATAAATTTTTCCCAATTAATCCCGAAGTTAAACTAGTCTTGGATAACCAATTTTGTTTCGGTCATAGTTTCTTCGTTACAACTCCGTTTTCGTTGATTCAACTTGCCATCTCCTTGGATCGAGTCCCTCTTTAAGACTATGAACTGTAAATACCTTAGTTTGTATTCAAAATCACACGGCATAGGTGAAACTTTAGTGAAACTTATGAAGTTAAACATTTTTGTTACAAAAATATCATTTAATGACCATTTTTCTAAAAATACCTATACTTTGAATTAAATCATGAAATTTTTATGTGTTAACATATTTATAGTAAAAATCATTTTTCCAGAAAATAAACCTCCAATTCAAAGTTTAAGATGGTTTTTAATTATCCAACCCAAAACAGTCCCCGGTTGCACTCCGACGTCGTAAAAACAGTTTTTAAGGTATTCTTTGAAAAACCAAGTTTTACCTTGTTAAATTAGCATATATTTATGTTATATTACAGGTCTTGAAGTATTTTAAAAGTTAAGTTAGAAGGATCTATTTAGTTTGCAAACAAGTTTGAAAACTTTCAAACTATGTTCTTGTTGTTAAAATTGTATACCACAAAATATGATAGCTATATATATATGAATCGAATAAGGTTATGAACATAGATTCTACCTCAAGTTCCATGGACAAGGTTGCTGTAAAAGAGGAGTAAGAACCTAGAACCAAAAGGGTGATGGAAGTGGATGAAAGATTGGAAGTAAGTTGGTGTTCTTGGAAGGATTTCTTGAAGTGTTTTTGTATGGTTTTCTTATGGTGTTTAAGTAAGGTTTTTGAAGCTAAATGATGGGGAAAATGCTTGGAGATGATCAAGTATGAAGTTAAGAGTATTTTGAGAGAGAAATGGAAGTGTAAGTATGAGAAAATGGGGTGAAGAAATGGTGTGCATGCATAAAAACGTTTTTAGGTTATAAAGGAAAAAAAGATACCTAACTTTGTTTTCTTGCTAAATAATTCATGCTACTTGACAAATGGTTGGTTTCACATGTTTCTTAATCATTTAAGGCTGCTAAGGAGCAGATTTTTATTGGTATATACCAATAGTAAATACATCTAGAAGCTGCGTATGATACGGGTACATATACCCTAGGTATACGTATAGAAATCTTTGAGAAAACGGAACGAGGATTCAAATATAGCTATCTTTTGTAAATATACTTATATTGTTTTATGTATTTAAGTCTTTAAAAGTGATTAAATACATTACTTATACGATATATGTATAAACATTATAGGTCATAAGTATTTAAGTCAAATAACGTTACGTATGGTTATCGTTTTGAAAACTTAAGTTAGTAGTTTCAAAATATACTTATAACTTATTGTTATTAATACAAAATGAGATATTAAAACATCCATAAACCATGTTAAATATGTATATATACATATATATACACAAACGTATAATTATCATATGTTATATAGTTCGTGATATCATCGGTCAAACTAGACGGTCAAACGTTGTGTAAAACTCTTTTCGAAAACATAAGTCTCAACAATTTGGATTGCTTATCATGTTGGTAAGGTTTAATTTATGTAAATATTAATCTTATAAGTATAGAAAGATCGAAAAAGTGCGGGTCAACTTTAGGGTTTTTGCTTATCGTGTCGGAACCATATAGAGATTAGAGTTTAAATTTGGTCAGAAATTTTCGGGTCGTTACAATTAACAATGAACTACATATGTAAAAACAAGACTACTAACTTAATGATTTCGAAACGAGACATATATGTAACGATTATCGTTGTAACAACATTTAACTGTATATATATCATACTAAGATATATTAATATATCATAATATCATGATAATGTAATAATTTAACATCTCTTTAGATATAATAAACAATGGGTTAACAACATTTAATAAGATCGTTAACCTAAAGGTTTCAAAACAACATTTACATGTAACGACTAACGATGATTTAACAACTCAGTTAAAATGTATATACATGTAGTGTTTTAATATGTATTCATACACTTTTTAAAGACTTCAAGACACTTATCAAAATACTTCTACTTAACAAAAATGCTTACAATTGCATCCTCGTTCAGTTTCATCAACAATTCTACTCGTATGCACCCGTATTCGTACTCGTACAATACACAACTTTTAGATGTATGTACTATTGGTATATACATTTCAATGATCAGCTCTTAGCAGCCCATGTGAGTCACCTAACACATGCGGGAACCAGCATTTGGCAACTAGCATTAAATATCTCATAAAATTACAAAAATATTAGTAATCATTCATGACTTATTTACAAGTAAACAAAATTACACATCCTTTATATCTAATCCATATACCATACAACCAAAAACACCTACAAACACTTTAATTCTTCAATTTTCTTCATCTAATTGATCTCTCTCAAGTTCTATCTTCAAGTTCTAAGTGTTCTTCATAAATTCTATAAGTTCTAGTTTCATAAAATCAAGAATACTTCCAAGTTTGCTAGCTTACTTCCAATCTTGTAAAGTGATCATCCAACCTCAAGAAATATTTATTATTTACAGTAAGATATCTTTCTAATACAAGGTAATACTCATATTCAAACTTTAA